>NW_026068043.1:2560069-2688436 GCF_014885135.2 Alexandromys fortis
TCTCTCTCTCTCTCTCTCTCTCTCTCTCTCTCTCTCTCTCTCTCTCTCTCTCTCTCTCTCTCTCTGTGTGTGTGTGTTGGTGTCTTGGCGTGTCTTTGTGTGATACATAATACATGTATTAAAATTAAGAGATCGTGCTATCCCAGAAACTATTTGCTACATTTCTTACTGACTGCAAAGCCATGGTCACTAAATAGGTCACTGAGAGTATTGCATCCAGGCATTTGTTGTCTTATTAATTCGTTATTTTACTTACTTGACTCTAGTTTCATTTGTCATTCGTGTGGCATGTAACAGGAAGTGTTCTACATCTTAACAATGTAGTGGAAATACAGATAACACCATATAACCCACTGTGATACTTGTCTCATTGTAGAGATGAGCTCTGGAGAAACATGGAGATGCTGCTATTGGTAGTGCTGGGTGCATGTTTTAGATGACTGGCAGGGGCTGGGTGGAATGAGGTGGGCATGCCGTCTCCAGGGAATGTCTCCTTCATGTTTGCTCCATTAAGTCCACCATCAGAGTCTGCTCAAAGTGGTCTGTTTTATCAGAGGCTGTAAATGTTTCCTGTCGTTGGACAATTGTCTTTAGTCTAAGGCTGAAAATAGTTACTGAGAGCAACACATTTATGTTTCTTGCAAAGCTGTTGTCATTATTGCTATTTTTACCAGAAAGGTCCTCCTAAAGCATTTCGTTTCCTATCCATGAGTAAAATTGTGCCTTGTTATCTGTGTTTACTTTATAAGCTCTGTCTCAGTGGAATCACCTCTCGCAGATCTTGTATTCCTGCAGGGCATGGCATATTTCTTCTTAAGTAGTATACACAGGTCTTATCCTGCTGTCTGCATGGGGACTTATTTTGTCCGATAATGGAAAGGTGTTCCTCTCTCTCTCTCTCTCTCTCTCTTTCTCTCTCTCTCTCTCTCTCTCTCTCCCTCCCTCCGTTTGTTTGTTTGTTTGTTTATTTATTTATTCCTTGATCACAATCTGCATCTGTTCTCCTTGAGGGCTTTCTTATCTGTCCTCTCCTGGCATTGACTGAACTTGTCTTATTACTTAGTGAAATTTTATCTCCCATCATTGCTTATTTTGTATAACACACTCATCTCTTTCATTAGAAAAGAACTGGAGGTTCCTTGTGAACACAGAGTACTGGCTTTGTGTAGGGCGTGTTACAGAGGTCTGTTGGAGGGAGTAAGTCAGCATCTTGCTTTCCAGTGTTGTGTTTTTCTTTTTAGGACTTGGCCAGAGTGTGATGCTGGAGATAAAGCCTAAGCGAACGATCCCTTGGGAATTCTTAAATTTACCAATGCAGATCTTTGTATAGAATGCAGAGTTTCTCCATCGTACTGACAGTCATCCGAGAATCTGATGAAGTATGGCTGCGACACTTTCAAAAGCTGTCTGAAAACAGAGACAGAGACAGAGACAGAGACAGAGAGAGGGAATGTGAATGGCACTGTTTTGTATTCTGGCCCCTGAACTCTTTAAGAGTGAAACCAGCTGAACGTAAGCAGCAAACAGGTGACGAGGATCCATTCATTTCCCTCTGGTATTACCATGGATGTGATGTGACTTAACTGCTTGGGTTCCTATCTTGACTACCCCTCAGCATTGGACCGTAATCTGGAATTAGAAGGTGAATAAACCGTTTCTTCACTCATGTTGCTTTTGTTCCGGGTGTTTTATCACAGCAACAGAAATGAAACCAGAACACAGAGACTGTTTTCACATCCGTCTTGGTTCATAGCATCACTGGGATCTATCCCTTTACCACTGAGTAATGGTTTTCAAAGTGTGTGGTCCTAAGACCAGCTATGTCAGCATCCCATTCCCAGTGCGGATTTCCAAGGCCGGCCTTTCTGAATTAGAAACCTCGGGGGGTGGAGTGTAGAAGGAAGCCAGCAGTCTGCAGTGCATTGCTGTCTCCAGTCTTGTGCCTGCTGGGCTGTGCGCATCGCTGTGCAGAGAAGTATGGCTTTCCTCTCGGTCTCTTGCACTCTCAGCAGTTGATATTTCAAACCTGTCCATGGGCGAGGACAGTTATGTCTTCCTTCGGACTCTCCTTGTTGCACTTTGTCGCCAGATGTCTGGTGCTGATGTGAGGATGGACTGTGACTATGACCTCCTGTGGCCGTGTTTACAGTCTCAGCCCAGTGCCTGTTGACTTAAGTAGCAGCCTGGGTAACAGGCAGTAAATCTGTAAAGACATCGCAAGGTTACATGGCTAGGCTTTTAAAACACACTGACTTTACAGTTGGAGTAAGTGATTTGTTTGGTGTTGGTGTTTTTGAAATCACACTCTGCCCTCTTTCCAGAACTCTCTCTGTGTATTTACTTTAGACTGCCATGGCGTGTCCAAATGTGCGGAGGGGAGAGACAGAATAGAAAAAAACAAACTTTCTTTTGTATATGTTGCTCAGAAGACTATTCCAGTGATGGGTGAAAGAGGTTTCATTCATATCCTGCATTAGGTAAATGAGACAGCTATTAGCAGACTGTCAGCGTAAGGTAGTGAGAAGATAGGGACTGCTGGCCGAGCTCAGAGGTGGAGGCCTTGGGTTCCATGCCTAGGACCACAGCAGGAGGTGGAGAGGATACAAGGAAAACGACATGAAAAACCCACCGAAAAGATTCTGTAGGTGTGATAGTTAATATTGTCTACTTTGCAGGATCTAGAATCATCTAGATGATGAACCTCTGGGTGTGGCTGTGAGGGATTATCTAGGGTAGGGAAGTTGGGAAGACTTCAACCGTGGGCAGTACCATCCCAAGGGCAGGAATCCTGACCGGAATAAAAGGAGAAAGTGAGCTGAAGAAGGAGAAGACAGCTGAGCTCCAGCATTCATCTGCCTTTGCTTCCTGATTTTTGATGTGTAGCCAGCAGCTGCTTCAAACTGAACTGAAACACACCCTTCCCCTCCTCACGTGGCTTTTGTTAGGCATTTCTTTGTTCACAGCGAGGAGAAATGAGGAACAGAGTAGGTCTGTGTCCATCAGTCTCTTCACAGCCTAGGCCAGGAGTTGACCTCAGAATTTCAACAGTAAGCTGCTTTCTTCTGTAGTGACAAGTGTAAGAAGCAGTGTAGTAAGGTGCTGCGGGCCGCTTCCCGCCACCCAGCTCCCGGCCACTGGCTAGCTTTACCCAGAATAATTACACAGAAACTGTATTCATTTAAACACTGCCTGGCCCATTAGTTTCAGCCTCTTATTGGCTAATCCTCACATCTTGATTAACCCATTTCTAATAATCTGTGTAGCACCACGAGGTGGTGGCTTACCAGGAAGATTCTTAACCCGCGTCCTACTCGGAGAGGAGAGCTATGTCGTCTGCCTCACTGCCTTCTTCCTCCCAGCATTCTGTTCTGTCTATCCTGCCTACCTAATGTTCTGTCCTATCAAAGGGCCAAGGCAGTAACTTTACTAACCAATGGAAGTAATACATAGACAGATGACCCTCCTCCATCAAAGCAGAGCCAGCCTTTATTTCCCTAGGGAAATGCAGATGTGATGCCCCCAGTGCGGTGAACAAATATGGGAATAGCAGGGAGTGAAAGACTGCTTGCCCCTAGTGACACTCCTGACATCCAAAGAAGGAAGGGGAGGTATGAGAACAAGACTTCAAATCTTTCTGGGTGCAGGAGGTGACTGATATAGAAGTGGAATGTGCTTTTGGGGAGCTTCCATGGATGACATATGGTTCCTGGAATTTGCACACATAAAACTGAGCTCAAGATCCAGACTCTATTTCATGTTCTGTATAACATAGTGGGCAACTGGGATTCCAGCTCTATCTTGTTTATTCCAGTGCCGTGTCTTCAAACACCTTCATCTTGAGTAGTGTCTTTATAACGTGGGACTCCAAGTTATAGAATTCTCCTAGGTTTGCTTTAGTGTTTTGTTCGAGACATGGTCCTATGCAGCCCAGACTGACCTCATACATGCAGTATAGGACAGGGTGACCATGACTGTAACATTCCCTGCCTGCCTCCATAACCCAAGTGCTGGACTTAAAAGTATGCACTGCCATACCTAGTTTATTAGGCACTGGAAATAGAGCACAGGTCTTCCCAAATGCTAGGCAAGCACTCTGCCCATTGAATTACACCCCAGCTCTGTTGGCTTTTTACTATCATAAAATATACTTATTTGTTTGCTGGAAGACTTTATATGGAATTTGCCCCAGGAAAGAAAGGATTTGGTCATTCTTCTGAGAGCCGCTCTTCACATTTAGAATCTTTCTTGTGCAGTATTTGCTTGAGGGGAGGGGTATTCATGCCGACTCTTGACCTTGTTCTGGGTGTTGTTGCATAGGGCTACCATGAAAAAGAAGTTAGTCTTATGTTTTATGAGGTAATATCAGAGGAGGACAGTTTGATTTCGTTTGTAGTCATGTTTTCTTCGTCTTGTGAGCTTAGAATCGGAAATAATTCTGTCGTTACAGATATTTATGTATTTAATCTTTTATAATTATTATTCATTGATGGACTGCAGGCGCTTATGTGCCTTAGTGTGTGGTGGAGGTTAGCAGACAACCTGTAGGAGTCAGTTGTCCTTCAACCATGTGGGTTTCTGGAGTGGAACTTAGGTAGTCAAGCTCAATGGCAAGTACCTTCATCCCTGAACCATTCCACTGGCCCATTGGTCTAACAAAGTACCCTCTGCCCTCAGCATCCACCATGTCAACACCAGTACTCACCTCTGTAGCGTCTGTGGATCAGGGATTGCCGAGTGTGATACTTGGATATTCTTCCCTGTGGTTCTTTTTGGTTGTTGTTGTTCGTTTTCTTTTTTTTTCCGTTATTTTGGGGCCAGAGTCTCATGTAGCCTGAGATGTCATATATAGCCGAGGATGACCCAGAACTCCTAATCTTCCTTGCTTCAGTTCCCAGGTGCCTAAGATTATAGTTGCATGCCACCTCACCCAGCCTTCTTGAGCTGTTTTCATGAAATAGCTAAAGCTGGTGTCACGTGTAAAGTGGACTGAGGTTGGTGGATCTCCCTCCTTATGGCTTGTGACAGGACAGATGTTCTTTGCCGCATGGATCTCTGTACATGTCTTCACAGCCTGTCAGCTGGTTTCTCACGGGAGGGTGGTGAGAGAGAGGGAGGAGAGCAGGAGGCGAGGGGTGAGACAGCGCCTGCTCCTGTAAGTCATGTACTGTCTCTGCGCCACGTCCTGCCAGTGAGAGGTTAACGGAGGAGCGTGCACTTAATGGGAGAGAAATTAGGGTAGTGGTAAATAATCTGTGAACATACTTTGACCACCCAGTCCTTCTGCCTCCAGACTGTCTGGGTATGGTAGCCTTGGTAGCCTTCATTTTAAAGATTTCCACAGAATATTTCCATGCCCATTTAAGTAGAGATCCTGGGAATCGAGTGAAATCTTGTTAGTTGATCCACTCTGGAAGTAGAGATACTGTCATGTCATGGCCCTGTCATGCTGTTTTATTTAGAAAGCCAGGTATGTTTTCTGCTCTGAACATTTTGTTAATGTTGGTGTGGTGCGTTTGAGACATGGTCTCATTACCTAACAACACAGGTTGGCTGGGGACTCTAGATCCTTCTGTCTCTAATGTGTAGGCACTGGTGTGTTTTAAGTAAAGTTCATGCTTAGCATGCAGTCCAGCAGTAAGTGGCTAAGACACTAAACCATTCCCTCAGTGGGTTGTTTCTGGTAGTCGAGAAGTGTTCTGCCACACAGGGCAAGTCAAAGTGTGTCCTTGAACTGTTTGTCTCAGGTTCCAGGGAGAACTGGGCATATTTCTGTGACAATACTGTGGATCATTGACTCTGCAGCTGTGTACTTTGTCAGTCGTAAGGATAAGCACAAAACCAGGGGTTTTCTCACCAACCTGGAGCCTTCTGGAGCCCAGCTGAGTTTGACACCACACCCTTCCGTGTTAGCGAGGGATTGGTCTTTGGGCTCTCTGCAGCTTTTATGCTTGTGTTACTTCAGCACACTTCACCTAATTCCACAGGTTTTTGGTGGAAGCATGGGTTCCTTCTTTATAGTTGCCACTTTTAACCTTCTTAACGTTAGCCTGTTTGCAAGGATTGTCTTCTGTTACTCTATGGTTATGTTGCATGGGACTGAAACAAAGACCTAGAAACCCATGCTCCCCCAGCCCATCCAGTTAACCTTCCTGCCCCAGCCAAGGTCAGATAAGTCCATGTGCTCAAAACCTGTCTTTCAAATCCCATGATTGATAGAAGGGCCCAGGCGTTGAAACCAAGAGAGGAAGTAACTGGCTGCCAGAAAAGAGGCTGGCTCAGTAAGAGAGATGTTGCACCCAGAGTCAGTGATCACAAAGCTGGAACAATCATGTGATGGAGCTGACATGCCCCAATAGGTACAACAGATTGTTCTGCTTGTTACCAATCAATATTGTAATTAGCAAATATTTATTGAACAACCCAGATGGGCTCTGGCTCACACTGCCCACATCAGTTATTTGTTAGAATAATGCAAAACCTCCTAACCTTTTGGTCTGCCTTTAGGCTTGCCCCTGACCCAATAAAATCAATTCTGTACGCTGAAGCCAGAATGATTTCTCCTAAATACACAAATTCAGACAGGTCACCGACACACTGGTCATGGTTTGACTGATGTTTGACATCCTGGTGCAGTCTCCAAGCCTCCTATTTATGAAAGACAGAAGTCATCATTGGCCCCACCATGCTTTGGATTGCCTCCAGCTCCTCCACAGACACCAGCTTCTTGCATCTGCATGTGTCCCACACCACACTTGGCTCTTTGATTATGCTGGCATCTCTCTTAAACAAGCTGGATGTCCAAGTTCTGGACTCAGCGCTCAGAAGGCTTTGACTTAAATCACAGTTCTGTGATTTTCTGAGTGTGTGATTCTGGGTAAATAATTGGATGTTTCTCATCTGCAGGCTTCTCCTTTTCCAACATAATCCACCAGCCTACAGGTTCTTGAGAAGATTATCCATAATTATATTTAAAGTGCTTAGCTCAATGAATGACCCATAATTAAGATAGTTAGTATGCATTTCTGTTACTCTGTGCTCTAGTTAGCTTTAACTGTTAGCTTGACACAGCCTAGAGATGTTGTTTGATGTTTTTACACTTTTGGCTATCTTGGTGGGCCCACCTCGCAAATAAATCACACATGGAGGCTTATTCTTAGTTATGAATGCCTGACCTTAGCTTTTTTTTTGGACTGATTTTCTCAAATTATCCCTGACTACCTTTTGCCTCTGGGCTTGTTTTCTTTCTTTTTTTTTTAAAATTTATTTTATTTATTTATTTATTAAAGATTTCTGCCTCCTCCCCGTCACCGCCTCCCATTTCCCTCCCCCTCCACCAATCAAGCCCCCCTCCCCCGTCAGCCCGAAGAGCACCTATCACCATGCACAAAACTCAAGTCCAAGTGGATTAAAGACCTCAATATCAGTCCGAACACACTGAACCTGATAGAAGAGAAAGTGGGAAGTACTCTACAACACATGGGCACAGGAGACCACTTCCTATGTATAACCCCAGCAGCACAGACATTAAGGGAATCATTGAATAAATGGGACCTCCTGAGACTGAAAAGCTTCTGTAAAGCAAAGAACACTGTCACAAAGAAAAAAAGGCAACCCAATGACCGGGAGAAGATCTTCACCAACCCCGCAACTGACAAAGGTCTGATCTCCAAAATATATAAAGAACTCAAGAAACTAGACCGTAAAAGGCTAATCAACCCAATTATAAAATGGGTCACTGGGCTTGTTTTCTTATGTCTGTATATCTTACTTTCAGTCTTACTGGCTGACTGGGTATCTGACCCCTGATGCTTTTCTCCCCCAGTCTCTCATTGTTCCTCCTTTTTTCTTGTTTCTCCCTCTGTTTATACTCTGTTTATACTCTGTTTATAAGCCCTGCCTTTCCTTTCTCTTGTCTCTCTCTTGGCTGTTCAGCTCTTTATTAGGACCATCAGGTGTTTTAGACAGGCACAGAATCAGAGCTTCACAGAGTTAAACAATTGAAGCATAAACAAAAACACACCTTAAAATAATATTCCCATACATGGAGATATCTGGGAATAGAATCTCATTTGAGAGATTGGAAAGATCAGAGTGGAATATGGGCATGTCTTGATTATTAATTGATAAAGGAGGACCCATACCACTGTGGGTGGTACCATTCCCTAGGCAGGTAAGGATATGCAAGACAGGTACCTGAGCGTTAGCTTGTAAGTGAGCCAGCCAGCAATATTCCTCATAGTTCCTGCCTCTGTACTTTTTGGCTGGGAAGTGAATTCCTTGGTTTGAAGTAATAATGTCTGGCATACCAAGTAGCCCCACTTTCAGATTCTGGCCTTGAGTGCCCTGCCTTGACCTCTCTCAAGGGACTAACTGTAACATGGAAGCAGAAACAAACTCTTCCCTTTCATAGACTGGTTTTAGTCAGAGTGTTTTATCCCAGCAAGATAAAGGAACCTAGAATACTGTCTGTTTACATAGACGGAGCTTTGGTACGTCAGCGTTTTAAGAAAGGAAAGAACTCTGTTCTCTTGAGTCCTAAGAGGACCCCTTGTAAGACATTAAATATGTCTTTTTGTATGTGGTGCTTGCTTGTGTGTGTAGGTGTGCTTACGTATGTGTAGAGGGTAGAGCTTGACAGTGGGAGTCTTCTGTGGTTCTCTGTCTTATTTTTGAGACAAGGTTTCTCAATGCACCTTGGACTTGGCACCTGTGTGGTTATTTCTATATTACCTCCTATGCACAGTAATGCTTCATCCTAAGTAGTTAAGGTGATGATTTTCCAGTTAATTATAGCCTTAGCACTCCCTCGTTCCGGGCCTTTGACCTTGTTGTACCTGTTACCGACATCTTTCCTAGGTCCATGGGTTCTTTTCATGAAGCCACCCCTCCCTGCCAAGTGGCCCCAATCCTCCTTTTCCCGTTCCCTAATGTAGGTGCATGTTGTTTTGCTTCTTCTATTATAGCTGTTATCACAGCCTGCCTTGTAGCATAGTCATTTCTGTGTGTTTTCCCTTGGGATTTAGAACCCCTCGAGGGCAAAAACTGTTTTATTTTGTGCTGTGTTTTCCCACACCCATATCGCCCAGTGCAGCAAGGGCTTAGTAAATGCCATTTGAATCAACGCATGAATGGAATTGCCTTTCTGTTTCCTGTTTGCCTTGTTGTAATGCAAACCAGGTGAATATAGAATTTTTGGCTTACTGGATTTAGTTTAGACCAGGCAGGGAGTTTTCGAAGAAGCAATAGTAGCTTTGAGGACAGAAATTGCCTTTAATCTTGTGGAAAACACATGCCAGCCCTCTCTATAATAGTCTCAATTACAGGAGAGCATCCTGTTACTGTAAGAACACAAATAAATAAACCCATGACAATACTGTGTTTGGGAGATAAAAACCACATAAAAGCCATCTTTCCCCAACTCTCCAGCATGATAATTAGGGTGTTTCTCAGAGAAGGGAAAAAAAAAAGAGTCACTAGCAAAGAACAAGTGATATTATGTTTAAGGACACTTCTTGCTGCTGAAAAGGTGGGAGGAGGGAATTACATTTTTCAGCCAGGAAAGTATGTGGGTTCCTGCCGCCTTCTGCCAGACCTGCCGCTGTGTTGTTGCTTTATTTGATAAATTGGGGCGGTAGGATTGTTAAAGAAGCTGGAATAACTCAGAGGGTAGAGAATGCCACCCAGAAAGTGGCGGTGTGATTTTCTCTATGATGCTTTACTTAACAGGTCCTGTTCATATGTTTGAGAATGTGCATATGTGTGTAAGGGTACATGTATGTGGTGGCCAGCGGACAATGTCAGGTTTCATTCCTGTTCCTCAGGCACTGTCTACTTTGGTTTTTGAGACTGGGTCTCTCTTTGACCTAGGTCTTGCCAAGTAGGCTAGGCTAGCTGGCTAGTAAGGTGCAGGCATCCACCTTTGTCTGCCTCCCTAACACCAGGTTTACCGCCCTACCTGTGTTTTCTCCTCAGGGTTGCTCATGGTTGCAAGGCAGGCATTTGTACCCACTGAGCAATCTCACCAGCCCATTCTTTTTAAGTGCTGGATCCCCTTCAGCTTGTTCATGTGAGCCCATTGCTGTACCTCTCGGCTCCTGGTGTCTGGTTTCGGGATCTTTCTGAGGCTCTAGCAGAAATTCTTGTGAGATAATGCCTAGTTTGTCAGTATTCATTAACAGCCATTGAGGGTTCAAACCAGACTGGACAGGCTAGGCATTCTCATCTTTTCACCTGACTGGCCTCTCTGGCCTCTCAAGTGATGTCTCTGCTCTTGCCCTGTCTCCCTGCAGAGTGATCTTTACTCTTAGTCCCTTCAAAGAGTACTTTAGATTCCATCATTCCTCAGTTCAAAATCCTCCAGAGTGCCTCCCATTCCACTAAGAAGGCATTTCAAAGACCTATGTGCTGCAGCCTAAAAGGCACTGCATGGTCTCATGCTTGCTATCCCTTACCTCATCTCAAGCAATCCCTCCAGATTAGTCCTCTCAGTCTCTTGTGCGTTATGGCTGTTCTTGAAGCCAGCTGAGCATGCCCCTATTTCATAGCCTTTGCATTATGCTCTCTTAGCCTGGAACATTCTGTACCCAGATAGAAACATGGCTTAGATTCTCACTTCATTCAAGCTTCTGCGTAAGCATTGCTCTTTTGGTTTGCTATATTGCTGTGATAAAACACTGAGTAGAACCAGCTTGGGGATGAAATAGCTTATTTGGCTTAGCCTTCCAGGTTACAATCCATTGCAGAAGGAGGTCAGAGCGGGAACTCAAGCCAGGAGCTAGAAGCAGAAACCATAGAGGAATGTTGCTTACTGGCTTGCTACTTGTTCCATTGTGGTTTATTTATTCATATTCACATTCACATTCATATTATTATTATTATTATTATTATTATTATTATTATTATTATTATTATTATTATTATTGCAGCTCAGGTCTACTAGCCTGGGGGTGGCAGTGCCTAGAGTTGGCTGGCTCCTCCCATATTAATTAGCAATCAAGAAAATGCTGCACATTGATGCCCACAGGCCTTTCTGATGGGGGTAATCTGATAACTCACGACTGTGTAAATTTGACATCTAAAACTAACTAATCATCTCCTTGTTGGGAAGGTCTGTTCACTTATGCCACCATGGCTTGTACAATGCCTGGGGTCTGACTTCCACTTAGGAAGGCATTTTTGGAATTTTTTTTGAAATCATAGATAGGTGCTGGCCCAAGAATCTAGGCAACATGAAGACTGGCTGTGTGGATTCAGATGTCAGATCTTGCTTGCTTTTCTCTTCCCCCATTTGATAAAAGGCCAGCATTCTGAACATTACTCATTTTTTTTTCTAAGTCTGAGTTTCTTTGGTAGTTCAATGAAATTAGGACTACCAGGCTCACTGCCCAGAGTAAGTCAGATAGACAGTTACATGGCTGGCATTGAATCTGTGGTACAGATTGGAAGCTCCCCAAATATAAATTGTCATTCACCCTAATCCTTAGTTATGGAGTCATGGTATTTGCTTGTGTGGTGCCGTGGGAAGGGGGCGTCTATAAATAGTTGGAATGAATCAGATGTGGAATTCTCAAGGACCTGTAAGTGGTTGTGAATACATTTTAAGCATGTCAAGCACCTAACTGTGTGCTTGGCAGATGGTAAAGCTTAATAAATATCCAGGCCTTTCTGCTTTTAATGGCTGGACTTAGAGTCTGGGTGTCCACTGGGTTAGCTCTGTGGGAATCAGGAGATTCAGTAAACAGAGAGAGAGAAAAGTCAGCAGCCAAGCTGGAGCGGTTCACAATCCTGCTTGAAGCTCAACAGGGACAGGCTTTATGGAAATGGCAGTTGAGTCCAAGGCAGTTGGGACTATGGACCATGCCAGCAAGCGTGGTATTTCCATTTGCATCTTTCAAGTAAGTACAATCTCACCCTTATTCCAGTGAAGCTGTCCTTGCCAAGATAAACACACTGTAAATTTATGGTTTAGAGATCTGCAGTTTCTGGGAGTTGTTCTTTTTGTCACTTTAACGTTTTCTTGGCACAACGTATTTTTAAGTCCTGCTGGTCTACCTTGTAAATACTATACCAATGCCATGACGAACCGAAGCCCATCATTTCCTTTTGTAGGTTCTTTATAGGACATGGCATTGCTTCTGCCCTGGTAATCTGGGTTTCTGCTCAGGCAGCTTGGAGGGAGAATGGGAGACTGAGAATGAAGGCATATTGTCAGCAAAAGATTCACAAAGCCCTCATTGGAGGGATTGAGCCACGCCGGGGAATATTCTGCATCTGGCAAGGTGTCTGTGTGATGTGGATCCACCATAGACCCTTCCTGCCATGCTAGAGGCCAACTCCCAGCCAGGCCAACTTGCCAAGGGCCCCTGAAGCCTGGTGCTATTCTAACACTGTGTATTTAATAGGATGAGAAAGAACTGGAGCTGTGTCCCCTGCAGCTCCATTTTCAGCCTGTAAGTGAATGAGCACTTGGGACTCAGTCAGTCCTTCAAGAAATCTCCCAGAGCTTCGTGTGTTCACAGCATGTGCCCAGAGTCTAGCGGTAGTGTCAGGGAGATATGTGTGCACTCTGAAGATGGTAGAGGCCAGTGCTTTCTTTATACTGCAGCGTTTTCCAGGGATTCACTGCTCTTGGCGGTCTTATGACCAAGTAGAGCAGCTCTCCTGTACTTTAACAAAAGGCAGAAATTTCTTTTGTCAGAATGATAGGCACTCTTTTCTTGAGCCAGGTCCTCTTGTACCTGATGGTACAAGGATAGTACAAAGATGGTGAGAGGAGCCCATTACCTTTGTTGATGGTACTGTTGCCATTTCTTTTTATATAGTTTTCTCTATGTCTGCTGTGATGATGGCTTTACACCTGGTCTGCCTTAGCCTTTCCACCTTGTAGATGAATCAGGTGATGTGCCTAGCCATGGGATGGTATTGAAGACCGTCATATTCTAGTGTGAGACAGACCTGTGTCCTCCTTGGCTAGAACATGTATATTTTCTGAAAAGAAACGGGCCTGTTTCCTTCTGTCGTGCACCATGCATAGGACCGTAGCAGTCCTCTTTCTCCTGAAATCGCCTTTCCCCGACTTCCCCTGAACTTGACACGTCTCTTCCTTCCTCCGGCCTGTGGTTTGTGTTTTCTCTCTGCCCATTTTTAAAACACACATAACATAGGACTTAACACTGCAGCTGCAACATATAGTGTGTGTGTGTGTGTGTGTGTGTGTGTGTGTGTGTGTGTGTACGTACGTGGTGAGTGACGGCAGAACCATTTTGGAGTGTTTTTACACCATTTACTTTAAAAGGCCACTCTCACTAGAAACATGGCTTTGTGTAATGGAAGTCATAATTTGTGTTTGGACTTGGGTGACTATCAATCTGAATGGAGCTAGGAGAGGTTGTACCGTCTCTAGTATGGCTTCCCCGTGGGAACACTGGCAAGACTTTTCTCCCTCTGAAAAGGTCCATAGAGTTTAGACCGATTTTTGTACTGAGTCTTTTTCTTTCTTTCTTTTTTTTTTTTTTACCTGTAATCAGAACCTTTGCTTTTAGGAGAAAATTTCCTTGAATCCACTCTTGATACCTTGAAGCTTTGTTTTCTTATGGTTTCTTTTCTTTCTTTTTTTAAAAATTATTTTATTGGTGTTTTTTTAGCTTGTATGTATATCTGTGTGAGGGTGCTGGATCCTGGAGTTACAGACAGTTGTAAGCTGCCATATGAGTGCTGGGAATTGAACCCGGGTCCTCTAGAAGAGCAGTCAATGCTCTTAACCACTGAGCTATATCTCCAGCCCCTCTTATGGTTTCTAAAAGAGAGAAAGAACACCCCTCTTATTCAACACAGGGTAATTTTGCAGTTATAATTAATTTGAATTCACACAAAATCCCACCAGGCCCTTGAAATTAAAATGCCCACTCATATTGTGTCCTAAGAATATTCTAGAAGAATATTGGCAGTCCAATCAGATACATCCTGAATGTGTGAGATTCAGTTGTTCTGCTTCAGTTCAGATTTTGGTTAGGGGTGTATCTGGAACTTAGATAGGGGAGTTAGTCTAGGCTGGGGCTGGAAATTAAAGTCCTTCAAACTGCTTTATCCAGGCTTCTTCTCTGGCTTGTTGGCTTGCTTCTAAGCTCTATGCATGATCAATTACTTCATCCTGTCTGATGTCAGAGCATACTGACCTGGATGCCTGACCTTTGACCCAGATAACTGGAGCATACCTCAAAGCAAACTAAGAACTTTTTCTTCACATTTAGTCTTCTCATCAAAACTGATTGATGATTAGCTTTCTCATTTTTTTTTTTAGGTTTTTACTTTTAACTTATTGCATATAGGGTGTGTGCGTGTGTGCGTGCGCGTGCGTGCGTGTGTGTATGGGTACTATATGCATGCTGTGCCCTCAGAATCCAGGAGATGGTGTTCTGAGCAGCCATGTGGGTGCTGGGGAATAGAATCCTGTCCTCTGGATCCCTGAACCATTTTTCCAGCCCCAACTTTTGCATTCTTTCTGTAGATAAGATGAACACTGGAGAGGTTATAGATCTGTCAGCCTCTGTCTGGTAAAGGTCAGAAACAAGACCGTAGACTGGAATATACAGTGTCAAGTCCTCTGCTCCTCATACCCCTTTAATGTAGCAGCCACCTCCTGCTTAAGACAAGTCACTCACTCATTCTCGAGATCGGTGAAACCAGACAGCTCAGTCTCGGTGTCTGTTAACTGGCTTTGTGACCTGTGTTCCCTCCTGGAGCCTCAGACTCCATGTTGTTAGCAAGATGATGATGCTAACAGAAGCTCTCTAATGAGGCTGGGAAGGGTGCTTCATTAAAGCAGCCCTGTGAATAGCCAATAATAAGCCCAGTCATTCTTGTTCTTCATGTCTGAGTCCCCATCCACTCCAGAGACAAAGTAGTGACTTTGTTAGGCTAGTCAGTGTTGTTTCTTCTCTACTGGGAAGCAAGTGTGACAACAGAAGGTAACTTGCTTAGTAAATCGATACCAGTGTAAGCAGAGTGGGTGCCACGGAGCCTAAGGGGGAGGGAACATCTGTGACTATGACATGAATCCAGTTGTCTAGAAGCTCACCCATACTGCTTCGTTCTTCGTTGGCTAGATTCTTAGATTCTTGTCTTCCTCTTTCCTTAGAGATTTTATGGGTACGTTTTGTGTGCCCTCTGTGCTTGAAGAAAGAGTAGACCTGTCTCAGACTTATGGGGATGTTAGGACTATAACTCTTATTCAGCAGTGGAAGGGTTGTTTAGAACAAAGCGTATTTGTCACAGTGTTTCCATGTGCAGTGTTCTATGTGAATTCCCTGGGGAATCAGATTCTAGTGCCTTCCTGTAGGGTGCTGGGGAACAGGGTTTTTTTGTGTGGATAGCAAGCTTTGAGTAGGACCTGAAAGCACAGAAGACTTACGTTAAGCAAAAGAGTAAGAGAGTCTGAGCTAGAGGTGGAGTTAGGGACTTGATAATGGTGCCTGGCATGTCTGTACAGGGGAGCTTTGCCTGGGGATGTGGGTGGTCTGGGAGGCAGACCTTCACCTCCTGCCTGGGACTCTAGAGAGGGATGCACAGGCCTATCCCCACCCTGTTTTATTTTTTGAAAACGCAGAGCCCCATAGTAACATCTGTGTTCTTTGTCATGGTCTGCTCTTTTGGCAATGGATAGTAGTATCTAAAAGACCCACAGCTCAGAAACTGGGATGAGTGGGCCTGTGAGTCTTCACTTGGCTTTAGCCCCTTTGTTTGTAAGCTGTTTGCCTGGAGTTAAATGCCATTTACATAAGGAGCTGTCAGAGTTGAGTTGGCCCATGATTATTCCTTGATGTATGTTGGAAAAAAAAAAGGGTGGAAAAAAAAAAAAAAAACCAGGAATGAAAACCCCTGACTAATGAGGAGCTGGATTCCTTTTCTCCATCCATGACAGCCTCCTTTCTGATCTGATGGTCTGTCAGAAACCAAGGTGGCATGTGACTGTGGGGTTATGTCCTTGCCTAGGCTGTCTCTCCCTCAGCGTTGTAATTGATGGGGAACCTGTCACTTGTTATGTAGATGCTGTGAAGATTTTTGTACAGCTGCCAGCTAGGAGAGTTTGAGGACAGCCTCTGATTGGCTGTAGGTTGTGGCAAAAGCGTTAATAAATAAGAGAGCTGCTGAGGGTAGATTTTGATTGACCCCAGATTGTATATTATTAAACCAAACCCTCATGTGCATGTCAGTTTATAAAGATAATCCAACTTTGGGCTGTGGCAGTTGGGTTTATTAAATGAGCTTCTATCACTGTTAATATTGAGGAGCAGAGTGGAATATCTGTAATCTTTTAATCTATGCGGTAATGGTTGGGAGAGAGATTATTAGATACGTCGGACTGTTGTTTGCCTATAATCGTATTCAGAACTCTTGGAAGTATTGATTTGCTTCTGGCATACTGATTTGGCTCAACAGTCTCATAAAGCTCTTTTATAATTCTCCTTGCTTTGTGTTTTCCAAAAAAATAATTGGAGAAACAGAATAACGTGGCTGGTGATAAAGAAAAGAGAGTGAGGCCGAAAGTGAGTTTCTAGCTGAGTGGAACGCCATAAACTTCCTCTGTGATCATAAACACCTGGGTGTGTGTGACCTTTGTGTTTATAAGATATTTATCGCCTCATGGGCTCTCTGCTTGGGGGTTATCACTTTGGTGCCTTGTAAAAATTTGATTGTGTTCAGTAAGTAGATTCTGAATTTTTGCTGAGTGAGGAGAACATATCCCTTTCCATACTTTTCCTTGGAACAACCAGTCTGCTAGAGAGGGGGCAGATCTTGAGTTCTATGAGGATGATACAGGGACAGCTCAAGGGTACATTGTATGCTTAATAAAGTGTCTTTATAAAGTGATTAATAAAATGGAAGTGGCTCGTGAGTGAATAGAAGTGGGACAGACAGCCCCAGTGAGCTCCAAGAGTGATTGTAGGTTTTCCTTTTGAGTGCAAATGCAATTTTTGACCAAAATCATGCATCCTTTTGACTGCTCTTGCCCCCTTCCCACCCTGAATAAAGCTATTTCCAAAACAGGCTGATAAGGGGAGCCAGGGAAATGTTCTTTGAGTTCTGTCTCACTGACATTAACTAGAGGTATGGTAAATGCTTCTGTCTTCCATCTTCAGCGGTTCTTTATTGTTTATTTATCTTTTGGTTGGGACATGAGCTCATATAGTTCAGGCTGTCCTTTAACTTGCCACGTAATTGAGAATGACCTTGAACTCCTGATACCTGCCTCTGGCTCCTTAGTATTGGGATTACGAGTGTGTTTTCACTCCTGGTTTATTTGATGCTTATATAGAAGTAAGGACCTCATGTGTGCTAGGCATGTGATGTGAGCTATACCTTTATCCCCTAGTTCCCAAAGGTTTTAAGAATATATAGACACTCGTTATCGTCTTCCTGATAAGTATTTGATTTTTCTGAAAGAAACGTGGTCCTTGTAAACTGATGACAGGTGTTTTCAGCTGCCTGGGTAAACTCTTGACTGTTTGGTTTATGATGCATACAGTGGGTAGGAGGCATGTGGGTGAACTTGCTAAGAAATAAATGTCATCAACAAAATTTATTGTGTCTGAAAACATGAGCCCATTGTGAGGTGTACAGGACCCCAAATTTATCGAGGGAAACAATTAACATCTTAGACTTGATTTTTCATGCTGTGTGGTTATTTGCTGTTGCATTCAATGGAGTTTGAGGTGGGCTTCCCTTTGTCCTGCATAAGTCAGATGGTTCTGCCTGGAAGTCATGTACACTCAAGACTGTTCATAATGGTAATGCCCAGAGGACTGTATAGGGTGGGGAGAAGCCCCACTACAGTAACATAAAAGAATGGGACTCAATGTATCCATCAGTCAACACCTGTGTTTCCTGCACACTGTTAATATGCCAGCCTTAAAGAATGCAAGATAATTTTAAGTTTCAGACTCCATAGGTATGTACTCTGTTGATGAGGAAAGACTGTATTTTGGCCAGTGGTTCTCCATGGTGGTCTCCACAGAAACAAAATAGTATCCTCCCATTCCTGGTGTTTCTTTTTTTTTTTTTTTTTTTTTGGTTTTTCGAGACAGGGTTTCTCTGTGGTTTTGGAGCCTGTCCTGGAACTAGCTCTTGTAGACCAGGCTGGTCTCGAACTCACAGAGATCCGCCTGCCTCTGCCTCCCGAGTGCTGGGATTAAAGGCGTGCGCCACCACCGCCCGGCTCATTCCTGGTGTTTCTTACAGCTGCAAAATCTCAGCCATTACCCACACAGAACTGAATTGGGAGCCCTAGAATGTAAGGCCAGCAACCTATTCATTCATAAACTCTTTAGCTTA
The DNA here is from genome assembly GCF_014885135.2 of Alexandromys fortis. Taxonomy (NCBI): domain Eukaryota; kingdom Metazoa; phylum Chordata; class Mammalia; order Rodentia; family Cricetidae; genus Alexandromys; species Alexandromys fortis. Next base: position 2,578,400 of record NW_026068043.1, read on the forward strand.
TTCAGAATTCTTCTAAACTTTGGCAAACATTGTTTTAAGTTTATCATTTTCAAAGGCAATACGCCAGGCATGTAGAATCAAAAGCTTTCTGTGCGACACAAAGAATAAGTTCTTTGTATTAGGATGCTGACTTGAGCTGTCATTCGTGTTGGAGGGGGTCCAAAAGAGAGAGTGATTTGGGGTAGTGTTTCTGGAGGTAGCCACCCCCTGCCCCACTTGGCTGAGGAGAAGGAGGAGGGAGAGTGTCATGAGTGAGTGTAGATGGGATGGCAAAGCTTATGTTCCTTCAGGAACTAAGATCTGTGCAGAAATAACACAGCCTAGCAAAGGAAAAAAAATCAATGTGGAATCAAGCATAGAGCAGTGGTCTTGTGAAGAAGGAACAAGTGTTCCTTGATAGTTGGATTCCAGGACGAGCTCCTCTCTCTCTCCTCTGGCGGGGGTGCAATTAATTGGAAGCAGTGCTCTTACAACTGCAGAGGTTTAATAAACTGAGACAAAGATTTTATTTGCCTCAAGCTGCTGCTTTGGAAGCGGGAGTCCAGTGGCACTCAAGAAAAAGCGGGTAACTCTATAGAAAGTGATAAACTTCTTTACATAGGCTGAGTGCCACACATGTGTATGCTGAGGGCACTGTTGCAGAGGTGGAATCAACAGAACGGTGTGAAGAGATAATACAGTCAAGCCTGGGACATTCTTGTTTTCCTTTAAAGGAAGAGAGAGGAGCCACTGGAGGTTATTGAACAGGGGAGTAATGAGACTAGAGTTGTATTTCATGAATCTAATTAAAAGGCAATCAGTGGCTGAAGGTACGTAATTAGGTTAAGAGGCTGCTCTGGGTGATAGTGAGAGAAAGACAGAGGGTGATAAAGGGCTGAACTAATCGCAGAACCAGGAAAATAGTGCCAGGGGGAGAGATGGCTCAGCAGTTAAGAGTGTTGGCTGTTCATAGCACCTGCTTAGGTCAGCTTACAACTGTGCCTGCCACTTGAGCTCCGGGGAATCCAGAGCCCTCTACTGGCCTTCATGGGCACCTGAACAGATGCATACACATGGATACATACATGCAAACACACACTTATGTTCATAAAAAGTAAATGGTGTAAGCAATGATAGGGTCACACTAGTGAAAGGAAGGGAGAGCATATTTGCCAGTCATTGTGGCCCAGCCACTGTGGTGGTATCATCATCAGTAACAGTTTTGATAGCACTTAATAATCATCACACTTTTAGCGACATGGAGAGTGCCTTTTTTTTTCTGGAAGTCAAAAATCTGCGTGGCTAGGAAATGTCACACTTAGATCAGACCCCAGTCTGCCTTTGAAGCCTGTCATCTCTCCTGTGGACTCTTAACCTTGGCAAATGGAGTGACACATTTGCTTAACGATGGAGCAACTGTTGCTCTTGGCAGAAGTCGTGAGTGCTGAGAGGAGGTGCTAGGGAAAGGGCACAGCATTGGCAGGAAAGATCACCCGGTGGATCTGTTTCTGAAAGAACTTAGGCATTTCAACACGGAACAGATAGCATCTGGCTGCGTGTACCCAAGGCGATGGAGCAAGGAAACAAAAGCTCTGCTGTTCTCTTTGTGGATTCGGGATCCAGAAACCAGATTTGAGAGCTGAGGCTGAAATCTAAGATCTGCCTGGGGATTCTCTGGGGTTCTTTTCCTGTGAGAACACGCACGTAGCGTCTCTTGCGGTTGATGTTGAAGATTGTAATTTTAGAAACAAACTCAGAACTTTTCAAGACCCTATTTGTTGCTGCAGGCTATTTACTGCCAAGGCCTTCCCATTCTGCAGAGGACAGGATAAATACTTGATGGCGTGCTAGAGAGAAATGAAGAGGAAAGTATGCAGCCGACCTGGGAACCCCGATTCATTTATTCTAAGCTACTTAGTTAGCTACTGCTGTGCTGGCCAGTTTTATGTCAGCTTGACACAAGCTAGAGTCATCAGAGAGGAGAGATCCTAGCTGAGAAAATGCCTCCAAAAGATCGGCTGTATACAAGCCTGTGGGCCATTTTCTTAGTGATTGTAGGTAAGGACCCCGCATATTGAGGGTATGACCACTATTGGGCTGTTGGCCCTAGGTGCTTTAAGAAAGAAGGCCGACTCTGTGTCTTCTGCATCAGCTCCTACCTCCAGGTTCCTGCCCATTTGAGTTCCTGTCCTGACTGCCTTTGATGATGAGCAGTGTTGGAGAAATACAAGCCGAATTAATTTTTTCCTTCCCATGTTGCCTTTGGTCATAGTGTTTCATCACAGCAACACTGACCCTGACTAGGACAACTGTTCCTATTTCCTAGCCCGTGTATATTATATATAACATTATTAGAAGGATGAAATGATGCCATGGTTAATTTTAATTCTCAATTTGACTCATTCTGGAACCTCCTGATAGGGCATTCTCAAATGAGGAGTTATCCAGGTCAGGTTTGCCTGTGGGGGATTGTCCTGATTTTAATTGAGGTTAGAAGACCCATCCTGAAAATGGGTAGCATCTTTTCATAGTCTGGGTCCTGAACCATGTAGGAGAAAAGAAAGCTAGAAGAACAAAAGCAGCAACAGGCAGGCAGCAAGGGCTTACTTATTCTCTCTGCTCCGCTATTGTCTTTTAATATGCTGTGACTCGCTGCCTAAGTTCCTGCATTGACTTTCCCTCAGTGATGGACTAATATCCTGGACATATAAGCCAAATAAGCACTTTTTTCTGATATTGCTTTTGGTCAGGGTATTTTATTACCCACCCAAGAAATGAAGCTAGAGAAACCTTATAATGGAATTTTCAGTGTGTGTCCACACTAGAGTGTCTCTTTCTGTGATCTTCCTTTCTTTGCTTCCCTATGCTTTTATTTTGTTGCCTCAGATATGATGTGCTGATCTGTCTGCCTGTGCCTTCTCCCTGGTGAAACCGTAGTTCTAGTGTTGGGAGTTAGGTCACTGCTGGAGATAAGATTGTATTGGACAGAAGTTGGCTAGGAGTGGAAAAGGCTGCATGCCTCATTGGGTCTTAATCCTGCTTACTGTCAAGTTACAGGGACTTGGGGAATCCGTTCAGGTAAGCAGCCCTTGCAAGGAGCCTGTTTGTTGAAGTGCATGCTGAACAGTAATGAAAAGATGCCTGAACCAGTGTCCCCTAGCACTGATCTCCTCAAAGAGAGGGTCTACAGACCTACCTGCTGTGAGCTCTTTTTATTAGGGGTGGCTCCCACAACATCCTTGCATTGCTGTTCCAGGCCAACCAATCAGCAGACTTGGCTGACACTGGGGACCACTTCAGTGTTGCTCCTATATCCGGACATTGACTTTTATGTTCACATTAAAGGGAACACTTATTGAATACTGGGGACTATAATTGCTAGCTTGCAAGAGAACAGGAGACCCTTACATAGGGAAAAATGTGAATATTTCACATAAATTCTTGTTTTTTTTTTTGAGACAATTTTTCATTTAGCTCAGATTGGCCTTGATTTCCTGATCCTCCTGTCTCTGTTTAGTCAGTGCTGGGATTACAGGTACTACATAGAGTCTTATATTAGCATTGTCAATGAGAAATGAGTACAGTAAATTTAAAATGACATTTTCAGGCACATTCTGAATGTTTAGGTATAGTCTAAAAAAGACAGCTTGTCTTTCAAGCCAAGTCATATGATTTTTTTACTTAGGCCATCTTTGACTTAGTTTTCTCATCTTCAGAATAGACACATTTATGTCAGCCTCATTGAGATCCTGTAAAGATTTAGCAACATGACACATTGAATCACCTGTTTTAGTCACTAAGTGCTAGCTAGTATTTAAAAAGAATCAGAGCTGTTTTGTAATACTTGAACATGTTACAGGTCACCATTGCTTTTGTGTATGGGAACCTGATAGCATTCATTGTTGTCATTGTGGTAGCAGATACGGAAATATAATCCGGCCCCAGATTTTCCCCCTCAGATTTCTTCTGTTGCATCATCTTCTTTCAGTTCTGTGATCCTTCCATTCTGAGAATCCTTTTCCTTGGACGACCCACGAGAATGTCTGATTGCCTTCTCCGAATGGAGTACCTTTTAATTTTGGGTGCAGTCACTCAGGATACGGATCTTTGAAACTTTCAGTGTCCTTACTCCTCATTCTGCCTGGAGACCGTGTGTGGCCTGAGTTGGTTATTGGTGAAACTGAGGTTTGCTACACACTCTGTTTATATTTGTGCGTTTCCTGATCTGCTTTAAATGTCAACTCAGGGCTGATTGTTTTTGGAGAAGGCAACCATACTTTTTCTTTGTTGTCTGAGGCAGTATCTTCTTGTATCCATCAGGCTAACTCCAGATTCAGTTCTTTCTGCTAGAGTCTCTCCTGTGCCAGGCTTACAGACAGACACAGACATTCCCTAGTCGTGAAATCATACATTTATGTTATGGTAATTTTTTTTAAATAAAAAGATTATTGAGGCCGAATCTTAATTGTAAATGCTGTGTGTGCTAGCACTTTCTGTTCACTGATGAACTGTGTATGCAACAAATTTACACCAGAGGCAGAACTTTTTTTTTTAAGTTTTACACATCTGCCATTTTAAAAATGATCATGTCTTTATTTATGTGTATGCTTACCTCTTGGTGGAACCTGGGAGAATGGAGCCTAAAAAATGAGGTGGACTAAAGTCTCATAGAATAGCCACCTTTATTCAGATCATCAGTTTTTTTCTCTAAGGGTTAGGAAGAGTCACCTGAGTAAAGTGGACAGTCACAAGGGCAAGCTGCATGTGGTGTGCAGGCTGCACTTGGCAAAAGCATACTCTTCTGTAGAGGCATTTAGTAAGTGCAGCAAGCATCCGTGAGTGTTCTGGAGGAAACTCACTGGGGAAGGGCTCAAAAGCACACTCCAAGTACAGTTTTGTGTTCAGAAGGAACTGAGACCACAAGACTTGTTTTCATGGAGTTTTCTCACAAGCGCTCAGAATTCCCCTCACAGAATTTTTTGATTCTTGGACTGTGTTCTGACATATGTGTGTATGTCTTTGTGTGGCTGTGTACTTACGAATGCATGTTCTTGTGGAGTCCAGAAAGGATTGGATTCCCTGGAGAGGCTGACTGGTACAGATAGTTGTGAGTTGGCTGACCTGTTTCCTGGGAAGTAAGCTTGAGTGTCCAGAGCAGTATTTGCTCGTAGCTTATGAGCTGTCCATCTCTCCTGCTCCACAACTGTCCTTTTAATGTTACATTTACAGTTCATATGAGTGAGGTTACATGTTCTCTAGTAAGCTTAGGCTTTTTCTGTAAATAGGTCCTTGACACCTGACAGTGTTAATCCCATCGGTTGAGACTAAGACCGCTATCATAATTTAAAGCCAGATTTAACAATTTCTAATTAAATGCTGGGTAGGTGGATGGGCTCTGGCCACGTCAGTCTCTGGTTCCCCAGAAAAATGGCCCCAAATCAAGTTTTGCAAGGACTTAAGAGAGAAAACCCACAATTCATTGCATTTCCCATCAGGGCCAATCAGGAACAAGCATGCATCCTAGCGCATTTCTTGCCCACATACGTCCCACTCACATGCGGTCTAGCACATCTGGTTCCAGTGAGTGAAAACATGTGGTTTGTTATCTTCTATAGACGATAGCCTTCGACATGTCAAGAACTGTCTGTCCTTGGGCAAGCGGCTCGCAGACCAGAGGTATTTTTGTTTCCTGGATCTCGTAGGCATAGTAATTAAAATTTTAAGTTTAACTTTGGTTCTCAGACAGTATTGTGAGAACCTTCCTCAAGGATGAACCAAGATTCTAAGTCTGAGATCCATCAGAACTACTTCCAGAGCCTTAAAAGTATTTCAGTGCTGGCACAAATCTAGATTTTACATAGTTGCTCTAGCTTGAGGCTCAGGCTCTGGTATTTTTTTTTTTAAAAAAATCCTTTAGGTGATTGGAGGCCAGCAGGTTGAGAGCCACTACTCCAAGTGTAGTACCTCAGTGACAGAAGCATTTGCATGAGAGCAATTCTCAGACTTCTCAGCAGTAATCCCCCTTTCATTGCCACGTCCATTTGACAGACTTGCCGTGCAGCTGTGCTTGGGTAGCAATTTACTCTTCTATATTTCAGAATCCTCTGCTATCATCCTAGTGCCTCACGCGGGCTAGGTGGTCATTACCCCCACTGTACTTTTTATGGTTGACTACATAATGGAACGGAGCCCAGATTTAACAGCTAGTTGTTTCCACTTAATCCGGAGCCTTTCTCCTCCAGTAGTCCATGAGGGAATAGATCTACAAGCCAGTACTTTCATTGCTCCAGGAGGAGAGAGACACCAGTTTTGAAATGCTTGAGGGATAAAATGGATCTTTTGTGACGATCAACAAAGGCTTGCTGTGTAGAATATAAATTGTCAGGTCTAGGCATGTGTCACCACGGGGGTTCGTGCAAGGCTGGGAATGGAACCCAGGGCTTTAAACAGGACACAGGGCCTTCTGCTAACTGAGTTACAACCCCTGCCTTTCATTATGCCTCTAAACATTTCATCTTAATCAGCATGGTAAGTTGTGCAAACCAAGTGGAAATGGATTTTCTACTGCCCTGCTTGCTCTTAATCATTAAGAACCAGAAGAATCAGGACCTGCCTTTCATTGTTTCCCTCTCTCATTGTCTTCCCCTGTTTAATTGGGCCAGAACTGTAGTTGGTGATAATTCTTTGAGCACAATAGAGCATGACCTTGAACTTTGATAACATATTATGTTTTAGGTCTGTCAACTGAGAAATGCTAACCACATATTAGGAAAGAGTAACTCATTGCAGTCAAATAGCACTTTATAGTTTAGTGCTAATTTCTTAACCAGTTACTTCTGATTTCCTATGAGGCATTTGTTATTGGCAAGTAATTCTTATGTGTAGTTTTTAGATAGACACATTCAAGGCTTAGCAAGATTGACTAGCCAGCCTAAAGGGGTAGAGCTGGACCTTGACTCTGAATATAACCTTTGGGTCGAACTTTCTTCAGTACTCTGAGGTTTGCTTAGTGTTGTTGATTAGACTAGAATACCTTATTAATGTGACTTTAGAGCACTTCAAGGTTCTGTTTGTCCTAGCTGTCATAGTTGGAATCTTTTGTGTTGTGTATGCTTGCCTGCTTGCATGTGAGTATGCTCACGTGTGCACGCATGAGTGCATATGGAGCTCTATGAATATTAAGCATCCTGCCGTTTGCCCATCCAGGGTACAGTTGATAACTGGGAATGTTTGTTTGATGCAGTCAAGAGAGTGTCATCTTATATTAAACAGCTGTGATTTTTTTCCTCACCAAGGAACCTTTCAATCTATTGTGAACGTGAATATTCTTGTGTGGTATTTTATCTGGCAGTGTTTTTCCTAGTCTGTGTCCCTTGAATGATAATATTAAGTACTTAAAATATTTGCTTCTGTGGGGGGAGCGCCAACATCTAATAACTTATGGAGTGCCTATCATGTGCCTAGTGTTGTTTTTTTTCTTTATATTCATCTTAAGTCCCGAATAAAAATAAAATTGTAATCTGGTACAGAGAGAAGAGGCAACCTCTATTTAGCTTCACCTTGATCAGCCAATGACTTCTGAACTTCATTGATCTTCTAATTTTAGAGATACTCTTACCCATTCTTTACCTGAGAGACACAGGGTAGGGAGGTTTCCTGGGTCCTCAGTGAGAGGTCATAGAAAGCTCTCTGTGGCCACTGGAAATTTTGTCAACACAGACTTGGTCTGTATGCTTTTTCTCCTGTGCTTTTCTCTGCTGCATTCTCCTTTTCCTCAACAAGCAAATTCATATTCCTTCTCTCCCTTTCTTCTCTCTTCTCTTCCTCTCCTTTCTCCCAAATCCCTCTCTTTAGTGGTGGCACACACAAATGAGCATGTGGGTCTATGCACAGATAAGTCAGAGCAGAACATCCATCAATGTATTCCTTCATTGCTCCCTGCCTTATTCCTTAAAGCCAGGGTCTTTCACTGAATCTGAGGCTTGCTGTTTTGCTAGGTTGGTTGGCTGGCCAGGGAGCTATTAGTATCCTGCCGTCTCCATGTCTCAATGCTGGGGTTACAGGCATGTGCAGTCATGCCCGGCATTTTATGTGTGCAGTGGAACTCAGGTCTTCAGTGTTTGCAGAGTAAGCTTTCTTTCCCAGCGAGTCATTTCTCCTGCATTCTCCATTTCCCCTCCTTTTTAAAAGACAGTGTCATGTGTGTCCTAGTCTGGCCTCAAGCTTGCTATGCCCCTGGGTTAATGTTGAACTCCTGACCTGCTAACTCTACCTCCCAGATGCTGGGATTAATGGTGTGTGAGTGTGTTAGCATACCTGTTTTATAAAGCCTGCTTTTGACTCCTATGTCAGAGAGAGGCAGTTAACCATGTCTGAATGTGATAAAAATAGGAAGAAGAATCTGAAGTACAAGCAAGCAGGTTAGCTCTCAAGAGCTGTCTCTTTGTATGGTGCGATGTCACAAGTGCATTCCGCCTTCACCCAGGAGGAACTCAAGGGGGTGGACCAGTAAGTTTGTCCAAAGGGGGAAGACGAATGCACAGAAGAATGTTGGATTCTAAGGTGACTGCAGCCGATGCGTCTATAGAAACTTGAAGCCAGAAGTGAGTGACACAGAGCTCTTTTTAAATCATCAGGACAAACACACAAACAATAACAACAAAAAATCCAATAAACTCAAACCACTTTTATTTAAGAGGAAGTAAGTGCTTGACTTCTTCAGTGATGGCAGGGGTAAAAAGTCCCTTCCGTCTTTTGTTGGTATCAGAGGGGTCATTTTGAGTCTTGTGGAAGGAGAAAAACGTGTTCTTTCAGTTACTTATTTCACTGAAGTCCTTGATCAGATATCCCATGACTGCTCATGCCAAGACATCCATAGCATTGTGGCCCTAAGATACGGTCAATTATTCCCTGAAAAGAAGTCCACACCGTGGCTTTCTTCCTCTTCTGCTTAGTCTCTTTTGTCGAAAAGGATGGTTTAGTAATTTCTCTGCAGAGACCACTACCCTGGAGTCATCTTACATAGCCCATATTCTGGATAAGCATTGTGTGGCATTGGATCCCCCATCTAGGAAATACGGTTCACTGTTGCTCTTGAGTGGAGATACGAGCTCAGTAATCTATTAGTCTACATCTAACGGGATCTTTCTCCATCCTTGCTGTCAGAGCCCTGGTTTTAGTCAGCTGTTCATTTTTTTTTTTCATCTGAAATTGAGTTCGGGAGGTATATGTTGATTAGTCTATGCCAGGATTTTACGATTTTCTTGGTGGGCGTGGGGAGATGTGTGTGTGGAGACAGGGTTTTCTGTATCCTAGACTGGCCTTGAACTTGATATGTAGATGAAGATGATCTTGAACTTTTTTCATGCCTCTACCCTCCACGTTCTGGATTTTTTTTTTTTTTTTGTCGTTGTTGTTCGTTTGTTTGGTTTGTTTTTTCGAGACGGAGTTTCTCTGTGTAACAATCCTCATTGTTCTTCAACTAGCTCTTGTATACCAGGCTGGCCTTGAACTCACAGAGATCTGCTTGTTTCTGCCTCTTGAGTGCTAGGATTAAAGGTGTGCACCACCACCATTTGGCTACGTTCTGGGATTTTTAGGTCTGCACTACCATACCTGGAAGGAAGACAAGGCTCTCATACATTCTGGACAAATACTTTCCCAACTTAGCTACATCTTGGTGTTTTTCTAGGGGGCACTTTGTTCAATATTTAGCAGAGAAAGTTCTTTTTGAACCTCTTCCCCAACTACCACCACCAAAAATAAATACTAAAAACTGTTCCTGGTACTTGGAAGACTTTTTCTTTTTTTCTAGGCGCAGACAAAAATCCCCTAAAACATTTGATAGCTTCTTGATTGGCTCGTGATTGCTGCCAGGTTTGGTGTGGAAACTCTTGCTCTTTCAGCACTGGATAGTTTGATCTCTGCAGGGAGCTGGGGGCCTTGAAGGCCTCAGATTGTGCCCAACACCTCAGATTTTTTTTCATTCCCTCATTTCTTCCCTTCTGTATTTACCCTGTTCTGAAGCCCTGGCTTCCTGAAGCCAGGCCCTCACTGAAGTCTCAGGTTTAGTGTCTAAATCCTTTGAACACCCTTACTAAGCAGCAGGAGGAAATAGTTATCCACACTGACAGTAATAAGTTAATCCAGGTCAGGTCCATTTGGACTGTAAATCTTACGCTGCAGTTACTGAGATTCTGAGATGTGGACTGTGAAGGTAAAAATCCTTCTATTGCTTTACTCCGTAATTGAAACTAGTTGTTCTTAGCCCTTGGCATGATTTAAATGATGCTTTGAGACTGACTTAATTTTCAGGGGTTTAACTCATTCCTGAAGTTGGCTTTAGCAGCTTTGGGTAGCATTATTGTTTTGTGTGACATTTTCAAAAGATTGTTTGATCCAGTGGTAATCCCTTTGGTAGTTATTTGTTGCTAAAATTCCTTCCCTGGGGGAGATGTGAACAACAGCTACATTCTCCTCCTGAGATCTTAAGGATAAACCAAAATACAGTTCCTCCACAGGTCATCCTGAGTCTTCTGGTCTTATATAGAGAGCTTGAGTGAGGGGTTACTGACAGAATTATGGGTGATCCCAAAGCAGCTAACCTGAAAAAACCTGACTCAGCAGAGATGATGGATTTCTCACTGTTGCATGGATGGAGCACGTTATTCTTAATCTTTTTCAGCCTGCGTGTTCTAGCACCTGCCCCAGACTCGTGTTTGCATGCAGTTAGTACAAATTTGCACACACATGGCCAAGAGGAGTGGCTGGAGTATTAGGTGAAAGTCCAAGGACACTTGCCTGCTCCCTCCTGTGAGGTAGAGGCTGCAGTCTATATGACTGGTTGTGATGAATTCAAAAGTATTCATAGCTGATCTGGTGAAAAAGGTGGGACCACTTAAAACAGTGTTGTTCTAGAACTCTTAAGTAAGACGTCCCGTCCCGGTGCCTGAAACACGTGTTTTCCCTCTAAACCATGTGTTGATGTACAAATGCATCATGTTGGGGAGCTTGAAGCAGCCAGTCTCTGCATATCCACAGTCAAGATAGAGAAGTGAATACAGACTATGGCTCAATTCCCTATATATATAGCTGAGAATCCCCTGCCTAGGGAATAGTCTTACCCCCAATTGAGATGGGCTGTCAATTAAGGTAATCTAGACCCACACCGCCAACCCCTCCAAGTCATGCCCAGAGGCCTTTATTGATTCTGTCAAGCTGACTAGTAACAGGAACCATCACAAGGGTTTTCTTCCTTCAATCTTCACTTTAGTTTTTAACAGGGTGTCCCACTGAACACTGAGCCAGTAATCAACTAGACTGCCTGGCTAGAAAGCCCTGGAGATCTGGTTCTCTCTGTCTTCCCAGTGCTGGAATTGCAGGCACATATTGTTGCACCTGGCTTTGTATGTGGGGGTTATGAATCTAAGCACTAGTTATTATACTTGTATGGTAAGTATATCTCACGTGTTTTCTCTTAATAACCCTAGTCATGTTGGAAACTATGATTTCTTTATGTTTGATAACACCATCTATCGCTCTGGTCATTAACTGAGACATTCCATTGTAAGGCTTTGAATATAAACTACAAATTATTTAGAACCCCTGTGGTAGACCTTTCTACACATTACAAAGGCTGGCCTACGAATTCCTGTGGTAGACCCTTCTGGAAATAGAAGGTTGTGAGAGCTGGGCTGTGGACCCTTGTTGTAGGTAGGTCCTTTGAGAAGCAGCTTGGAGGGCTCAGAGGCTGGACTGCGGTCATTGCAGTGTTTCCTACTAGACACATACTGTCAGGGTTTCGGTAAGGCCTATTACATTTTACCCTGTGTGGTCCTTGTTTGTCACTATTAAGCTGAATTCTTTCTCCTCCTCTCCATCCTCGCTTTAACCTTCTCTCCAGGCCAGCTAATCTCATACTGTTTATTTTTTGGAGATAAGGAATTGACAGTCCTATCAGATTGTTTACCCAACATACTATTGCTATTGACAGCTTTTATTCATAGGACTAAAGTGAGTCTTCCGCTGCCCCTCCCCCCCCAGGTTTCTTCTTCACCCAAGTTTGAGCTTTTTTTGTGTGTATTTATCATCTGTGTTCCTTATTTGGATAAAAGTACTGGCAGATGTTTCAGAACTTCCTCGTCAATCCTTAGTCTTGGAGTGATCTTCAGGAGCTAAACCAGGCTCCCTCCCTTATGGCCAACTGAGTGAATGACTTGATTCCATTGGCTCCGAATTAGCACAGTTTGCAGGGATTTCTGCTTTATGACCTCAATCCCATAAAACTCTGTTTGTGCTGATGTTTTGGTTCCTGACTTGTGTTCTTCTGCCTTAGCTGTCATAATCCCACTCCTAAGGGGTGGCAGCTAACATGCAAGGTGTGAAACTCAAATCGCGACTTGTTGCTGACTTCAAATAAGAACTGCTTCAGAAAGTTCTGTGACAATGCCAGCTACTTCCCATGACTTAACGCCCGGCTCCTAAGAGGAGCCAGGAAGCAGCAGATTCTTCGGATCTTGTATATTTCCTGTTGAGCCTGGGACCGAAACAGCCAAAGAAAGCAAAGCCAACGTAATCTGTTTTCTCATAGTGTTCTTCTCTCAGTTCATTCATTCCCATCTTTTCTTTTTTATTTCCTCTATCCATTTTCCTTCCTATTTTTGTCTGTTGTCCCTCTTCATTTTCAACATAGCTCCCCCATTTCTTTGTTTCATTGTTTGATTGTTCCATGGCTCTGACTGGCCTAGGACTGCTTATATAGTTCAGACCAGACTTGAATCCTCAGATCACCTGGCACTGCCTCCCCTGTGCTGAATTTAAAAATGCCCCACTACCGGCTGTCCTCATTTTCTTTCTGTAGCTTTTTCCTCTAAAGTTATCTTCTCTCAGCTTCTTAGTTTTAGATATCATTCACTCAGGAATCTCTTCCAATTTGAGAGTTAGCCAAGCATTGTTGTATTTATCAAATGTGGATATGTCTTCTATGCCCACTTTTAGTCTTCACTAATTTCTGGAAAGAGTTGGCTGAAGATAGAGCCAGGTATGCCTTAGAATTCATTAATGGTAGTTAGGGACTAGGGAGATAATCAGCTGGTAAAAATATACTAGCCTTGCACGAGTGAGCATAGTGAGAATCTTTCGGTTCTTAGAAGACATGTTAGAAAAGCCAGGTATGGTGATGTGCGTTTGTGGTTCCAGTGCTGACCCTTGAGATTGCCTAGTCAGCCAGCAGAGGCTACTTATCAAGTTACAGACTGCCCAGAGACCCTGTGCGCAGCTGTTGAGGAATGACCCCTATATTCTTTCTCTGGCCTACACACACACACACACACACACACACACACACACACACACACACACGCACGCGCACACACACACGCACGCACGTATGCACACACACATGTGTATATGTACCCTGATCATTTACCCCACAGTCAGAAATAAGAACAGGAAATTCAAAATAATATTTTTAGCCCCTCTGTGACACAGAACTTAAGAGCTGCCGAGAGAGGGAGGACAAAATCCACAGCATGTCTTCAAGTGCTTTGCCTTTTAATGCTTATGTCAAATATCTTAAATGTATCTCAGAACTTTGATCTGATTTTCGTTAACCCAGTACTCCAGGGAGTGGATGGTTGACAGGATGAATTCCCAACACTGTTAGTGGGAGCTTAGAGAGAATTTTTCTGTTGTTGTTGAGCAGAAAATATTACAGAAATAAATGTCACCCTTTGAGATCACTCTTTTGATTCAGTGTTGAAGATTTGTGCCACAAGACCTCCCTAGACCATCGTAGATATTGCAGCCCTCCCGTTTACTGCCTATTAACCCAGGAATGTGACAAAAGCGTGATGTGTAGAGATTGCTAGAGAACGAGAGCACTATCTCAGAAGTTAGGGTACAGAGCCTGAAAAACTGATACGGGGCAAAGTACCTGTCACTCAGAGATTTCACTGTAGATCTCAGTCTGACCAGGAACTCAGTGCTAGCAGAGATCATTCTCTTGGACTCAGAACACTGAGTGATGTTCACGGCACTTCCAAGTGAGGAAGATGGTTGTTAACTCTGGTGCAGAAGCGTCATTCTGTTTATTAGTGAATTGTTGAAAATGTTTGAGGGTGTAAGAGTGCATGCATATGTGTGATCAGCTGTAGATCTTAGTTGTAGAAGAGATGGCCTCCTCGCTGTGAGTTATTGGTATGCTTAATGAACTTGCTATAAGCCTCTGTTAAGCTGGTTCTTTAGTTTACCATCAGAAATAATTACACAATTAATGTTAAAGGGACAGGTTGGAGAGCACAGAAATATATATCTTTGTATAAAGACAGCTTGTCTTTAAGAAGAGTCAGCATGTGTATTTAGATCATCATGTTATATTATATTGAAAGTGTGGTTTGTAAATCATCAGTCCGGGAACAGGGGCTGGAAACCAGTTTGTCACATTGGATCCATAGTTAGGAAGTAGAATGCCAACAGAAAGTAAGGCCAGGTTACAAAGCCTCGAGGCCATGCCCTAGTGAATGACCTCTGCCATCAGAGCTCTTCCTTCTAAATGTTCTACAACCTTCCTAAATTGTGCCAGCCGCTGGAGACCCTGTGTTCACACACATGAACCTGTGGAAGAGATTTCACATTCGAACGACAAGTACCTTGTCAAATCACCCATCAGAAGACTTGACTTTGTTTAAGGTGTTAAGTAAGCCTTCTTGAGTACACAGCACATCTGGCCTGGGATGAAGGACAAGAGCCCTAAAAGGCTGAACGTTTAACCCTTTTATCTGAAAACAGAATATATCTATATCTATCTATCTATCTATCTATCTATCTATCTATCTATCTATCTAGGTATATCTATATATATATTTGCAAATGATATCCCTTTACTGTGAAGATTGCTTGAGACAAATGCACACACAGCTAGTGTAGCAGTCCCGGTGATGGAGAAGCCATCAGGGATGACAGATAACCCTGTCATAGTCCTTTGTTCTTTACCTCACCCCTCCTCTGCAGACAGCAGCACTTTTTTCAGCCTATGGATGTACAGAGAGGGTTGTCCACCGAGAACTTGGTATGGACAGGCTTTGAATCTCTGTGTTTCTCTCCTGGTTACCTTTGTTCTCTTTATGCTACTCAGGAGGCCCGAGATGATTCCAGCTGCTTCCTGCTTCATTATCCTCCTAACTGTCCCACTGAGAGCAGTCTGCAATTGCCTGCCCCTCCTTTCCCTGCCTCCTGGTCCTGCCATGAGTCACTGCTGAGCCATTTGTGTCAGAGAAGAAAATGGGGGCTTGCTATTCGCATGTAGCAATTTGCTGCGCATTCTTACTTATTTGTCGGGGACACCAGCCGAGAAGTGTTCATCAAGAGGCATCATGTTTGTTAAGGGACCACATGGTGTATTTTAAAAGCTCTCAGCTCTCTCTGGCTTCATCGATTGTGCTTTAGCATAAGGAATAAAGTGTTACTGAGCCTTTTATTAATAATACACATGCTTTCCATTTAACTTTGTCTGGTTAAATCTGGCATAAAATGGATTCTTGCAAGTCAGGCTCCCTGGGATGTGTAGCTTCTCTTACATTCTTTATGCTGAGAATCGTTTTTTTAACAGGGGACTCAGATAGTCTCTTTCTTGAATCTAATGCTCTGGACTAGCATTGTCTCCTTTTCTTTTGTTTCTTGATGTCATAGGTCACTTTATTTCCCAAGCACAGAGTAGTATCTGAGCTGGAGAAGCTATACAAACTTGTCCTCACATTTTAAGGAAAATACTTGTTTAATTTTTAAGTGTCTTTGTGTGTGTGCTTTCACGTGCTCATGTGACTGTGACTGCAGAGACCAGAAAAGGGTCTAGGATCCCCTGGATCTGGAGTTGCAGACAGCTGTAAGCCATCCAGTAGAAGCGCTGGGAACTAAAACCTGGGTGGTCTGCAAGGGCAGCATGCGCTCTGGACCATGGATCCATCCCCTAGCCCTGTGCATTATTATTCTTATTCATGCATTTGTAGTCTGCATTTTGCAAAAGTGAGCATCCAGCAGTGGACGTTTATATGGTGCTAAGAAAGGGACTGAAGGGAATGAGATGATGGTGTCATCAATAATTTTCAGATATTCATCACACAGATGAGGAAACCACACAGAGATTTTTTTCCCCCCAGGAAAATAGCTTTTAGGTGACCAAGCAGATTGGGGGTTTGCACCACCCATGCCATTGACTCTGTCAGAAACTTTGCTATCTAGTTGTGAGTATATGGTTTTTTGTTTTGTTCGTTGTTGTTATTTACTGACAAACCCTCATCCCAGGCTACTCTCAAACTTGCTACATAGCTGAAGGTGACCTTAAACTCTTAATCTTTCTGCCTTTACCTTCTGATTGCTGGATTCATGGGCCTGCCTCACTTTGTCTGAGCTACGTGGTGCTGAAGATCAAACTTAAGACTTTGGACATGCAATGTAGTCAAGTCTACTAACCTGTCCACACCTCATCTGTTGCTCTTGTTTTTTCCGTTGCACTGGAGCTGGTCTGAGTCACCAAGCTGTGTAAATTCCCTGCTGCTTCATGGCTCATTCTTATCACCGATTTATACAATTCCTTCTTTTGGTGAAATTCCTCTTTACATGGATGTATTACTAGATAGTGGGAACAAATAATAAAGCATATGTTTAGTTGCTATAGTTTAGGGTAGAAGAACTCGTGATTCAGCCTTTGCTCTGACGTCTGAGAAATGCACACAAAGCATCAGTCCAACTCTGGGTTTAGTTAAGGGCATGACATGAGCTTTAGAATACCCCCCCCCCCCTTGTACCACAGTTAAGAGATCACAACAGGGGACAGATTCTTTCTGTTATGATCTGTTCCTTTCCCTTGCTTCTGAGCCCCGTGGAGGCAAACTGAAGTGTTTTGACTCTATAATACAGGGTTTTATCCTGAAAATCCTAGGATGGGGTCAGCACTTCCAGTGGTCAGTGACTTCCTGCATTACTGGGCTTGGACATTTTATAAGATCACCGAACCCCATCTCCAGAGTAGAACCCTGGCTCCATTAACATGTATAATTTTGGAAATTACTGTTGAGAGTTCTGTACTGTAGGTTGTGTAAAACATGTTTAATGTGATTTAACCTCTGAATGTAGGCAGACTTATTTTCCTGCCAGTCATTCCCCAAATAACCACACTGGGACTGATTATTAATTGTAAATGCTTATCCAGCACCTCAGGGTTGTTGCTAGCTAACTCTTCTATTTCTCATCTGCACTCTACCATGTGGCTTGGTATCTTTTCTCAGTCCAGCAAGTTCATCTCCTCCTCTCTGCACCTCCTCACGATTCTGAGACTCCTCCTCCTTCCCAGCATTCTCTTCCTCTTGTTTTTCCACCTAACCTTATCCTGCCTAGCTATAGGTCAGTCAGCTTCTTTATTAAACCAATCACAGTTACGAATATTCACACAGTGTAAAGGAATATTCCACACCTGCATATCTTTAATAACAGGGCCTTAGTTTTGTCTGTGTCAAAATAACGAAATAAAGGGATGGAAATTGGTTTAGTTGTTGTTGAGCAGGGGGATACAGCTCAGTTGGAAGAGTGCTTACCTACTATGCACAGGCCCCTGGGTTCAGTCCTTGACATTGCATATACAGGGTATGATGGTGAATCTAGCACTGGGGAAGTAGAGGCAGGGGGACCTGAAGTTCAGTCTTCCTGAGGTATATAGGATAAAGTTAGAGGCCTGCCTTGGTTACATGAAATTATGCCTTTAAAACAACAACAACAAGATGTATACACATAAGCTTGTTGACATGTTTGGAATGTACATCCATATCCTTTTTGAAAGTTAGGAAAAGCACCAACCACCTACTTTGTATGAACCACATTCACATTATAGTTTGCTCTTTTGTGAATATAGGTGGGGGAGAAAAGGAAGTTCAGGAGAAGGGACACCTTAAGCTGGAAGGTTCACAGCATGAGCTCAGGTTCTGTTCCTGGCACTCAGTATTGGTGGGGCCAGCATGGTAATTGTTGCTTTATTTGTACAAAGTGTGACAGGGGGATGGGAAACCAGGTTCAGGGAGAGACTGAGGGTGAGCAGGCATAGGCATCCGTGTAGTCCAGTATTTAAGAAGTACACTGCCTCCTTTTTTAATTTGTCCTACAAAGAAAGAAGGTTCTTGAGTTAGGCCCGTAACTAAGTTGGGTTTTGTTCTTTCTTGTGACTGGGTCTTGTTATACACCTGTGCTAGCCTGGGACTCACTGTGTAGCCTAGGCTGGTCCTGAACTTACCCCCCTGACACCTGTCTGCCTTAGCCTGTTAGCTGTACCCACCACTATGGCTAGCTTTTTGTTTTTGAAAACCACTGCTTGTTCTACTGTTTTTTTTTTCTTTTCTATTCTAACTCTGCTATTCCCTGGAGTTAGTTTTACTTGATTGCTGTAATCCACCATGATGTGTGTCAGTGAGTAGAGAGGGGTATGAAAGGAGCGCTCACTGTTGAAGAAACACAGAGGAATCTGCTTGTATTCCAGCAAGCATTTATCAGAGTTAAATGACATGTTTTTATTAGCGAGTATTGCTCTTGTTCAGATTAAGCACTGAAACAAAATTAAGATTCGTGTGAAGACTTGAGCCTATTAATAGCCGTTTCGTTTGTTTAGTACTAATTTAAAGAGTCTGATATCTGCAGGGGAAGCCCTTCGTAAGAACACACAGTTGTTCATCTTTCCACCAGGGGAAGCATTGTGTCTCAGAGGGTGCTAAGGTGAAGCAATTGAACATGGTTTCATTGAGCTCGGTGTATCGACTGTGTTTAGTAATGAGCTCAGAGGGGGTTCCTGAGGTCAGATTTCAGAATTGAACATTAGAGACAGTGTCCAAACTTGAATATGAAACATTGAAGGAATAGAAAAATGTGACTGTGGAGGGAGGGTACTCATGACACTTCTGGGAATGAAAGTTGGGTAAACTTTTTATTCTGACAGTTGGAAAGAAAAGGACAGAGTCAAGCATTTCCATTTTTCTTGGTTTGAATGAAAAATTATGTAAATGGTTACTAATCATAAAACATAATATATATACCAAGAGCATATAAGTATTATCTGCAGTGAAATACTTGTTTCAGATAAGTGATGTTATTGGAAAGCTGTTAGATGAAATAATGTTGGAGAATTACATCCCAGATGATCAGAAAGAGGGGAATAGGATACTACTATGAGCTGTAACCAAGAGGTCTCAGTTAGAACCATGGCTGTTAGGGTACGCCATCTGTTTGAGTCTTCTGATACGATGGGTCATGGCGTATTTTAGTGAGTTACTTCATCAAAAATGTTTGGCCTGAGAGACATTTCATATGATCAGTGGGTAAGAATGCTTATTGTTGAAGCACGGGGACCTGAGTTCGGATTCAAGCACCTATGTATAAGTATGTATGTCAATGTTTGTAATCCAGATATTATAAAATATAGAGACGGGAGGATCTCTGTGGTTATCAGCATAGATTTAGGCTCAACAAGACACCCTATCTCAAGAGAATAAGCTAGAGTATGATAGAGTAGGATGCCTGCTCTCCTCCTTTGGCCTCTGCATTTATGTGCATAGTTATGCACACATACACACTTGTGTGGATACTCTACAAACACATGTGTATATATATATGTGTGTGTATACATACATACATACAAGATATATGTTTATCCCAAGCATTACGAGGTTTCCAGAGACCATAGAAGTTAATACAAAAGTATTACTATATGCTAGAAGAAATAAACATCCAAAATGTAGGACATTGTTAAGACTATTGATCTGAGTGCTTCAAATGTCATCATTATAAAATAATAAACTTTGCCTGGATTATAAGATAATAAGGCAGCATCAAGATGTGGTATTCAGAATTTGAGTGGGTTCATCTTTAAAATTATAACTGCTATGACAGATGTTTGTAACAGTCTGGGATATTTGTATATTCACTGACTATATTTAAACTTTTAATTTAGAAGTAATTTAGATCTCTCTCTCTCTCTCTCTCTCTCTCTCTCTCTCTCTCTCTGTGCATGTGTTTGTGTGTGTAGGGTTAGAGTTCAACTTTGTGGAGTTTGCATTTGTTCTCTTCATTTTTACATAGACTTTGGAGATAAAACTTTGCCTTTCAGGCTTGGTAGCAATCTACTTGGTCCCTTGACTAACCTGACTGTCATGATCACTTTAGGGAATTTTTGCTTGTTGCTATGATGGAACTCTTTGAAGGTATTAGAATGCCTTTATTCTTAGAAGGCATATATTAAGGATTTTGTTGTTAAAATATTCTATGATATATTTAAAATGTTTCCAAGAAATCAGTTATTATAGTTTAAGCAAATGTGTCAAAAATTTTAAAAGCTTTCAATCTCAGTATTAGACTTGGATACTTGTTTGAGATTTTTTCAGTCTATTTGAAAATAGTTTCACAGGAAAATTGGCTGGCTGGACTCATGGTCATACTCAGTGGCAGGTGATTCTGAGTTGTTAGTGTAGGTTTAATATAAAATGGTGATTTTCAATTCTCTGTGGGGCTGGCGAGTTGGCTTCACGGTGAAGAGTATGTACTGTTCTTTAGGATGACTGGTGTACTGCTCTCCAGGGTTTGGTTCCCAGCACCCACGTCTGTCAGGTCAGAACCACTTGCAAGTTCAGCTCCAGAGGAGCTAACACTCTCCTAATGCATGCACACACACAAGTCACCCTATTCTCTCCCCCCCGCCCCCCGGTCTTCTGTCTCTCTCTTCCTCTCCTCTTTCCTCCGACTGTTTGTCTCTGTGTCCTCTCCCCACCTCTCATTTTTGTCTGTGTTTCTTACTCTGTGTGTCTTTCTCTGTCTCTTTCCTTTTTTGAAAAGCGTGATCCAGGCCTGGTTAGTGAAGTTTGAAATAATAAAGTTAGACTTCAGCTTTTCCATACCCCTGTAAAGAGGCAGTCTTCACATGTATCTTGTGTGTACATGAAATAAGCATGCTACATTAGGATATTAAAGAAGTTCACTAAAACAGATTAATGGGTACCAGATCCAATAGATGCTGAAGTTTTGAGTATTCATCACTAGGTAAGGGCTTCCTGTGGTTTTGTGTTTATAGTAGAGTTCTTCAACAATAGTTGAATAGCACGACAGGTTTAAGATTTAATAGGTTTTCTTGGTAAAGATTATAATAACCGGAGTGAAGAATAACTGAGGTTTTAAAAATATGGAATATTTGGTGCAGTGCCTGAAAAGTGGCCTATATGCAGTAAATGCTTGTTGAGTGAACAAGATGTTGATTAGGATTGAAAGAACATCTTGGGGATAATACTGACCTCCGTGACTACAGATCAGAGTAACAGGTCTCTTGTTCAAATTTCACATTCCCTTAGAGACTGAGATACTTTTCTTTCCCATGGGGCAACCTTCTGATGGCTGAACTCAAATTATAATCAGTCTGTACTTGAAATGGAATTGTTAGGGACACATGTCCCTTCTGGAGGTAAGGAAACATAGATCAGAGGGCTGAAGTTCTTACATGACAGTCCACATCAAGATTATGAGATTGCAGCTCTTCAATAACAGTCTTCATTCATCCTCAAGGCCAGTGGTGTTTTGGTCTGGGAAGTGGTTTGTTGGATATTATCTTTGTATCATGCACGAGCGATTAAGCACAGAGAGAGAAATTAGCGGAGGACACAAAATCCACACGTGGCTAATTCTTGTTATGCCATTCACTGCCCTGGTTATCATTTTGCTTATTAAATAAGGAAAAAAAACAAAGTTGAGGTAGCAGAGCTATTTATGACTTATAAACGAGCCCCTACATTTTACTGAGTAGGCTATAGTTACTAGTAAGTGTGAGATGCCCTAATTATTCTTAATGTAGGCTACTTAGAAAAGAAGATGCTTCAAAAGACATTAGCCTTTCTCATGTGTTTTACTAGTTAGGCTTTCTTTTTTACACCCAGTACAGTTTTAGCTATTTTAAGACATGTAATACTACCATATATACACAAACAAACCCAAAGTTTGCCTGAGTAGGATACTGTCTTCTAGTTTTCATACGTTCAGTGAGTTGTTCATACAGATGGGCTTGGCAGATAAGACTATGGATGTTTTTAGAAATCATACCAAGGCAGCAGAGAGGAAACATGACAGACACTAAAGAGACCCTCTCAGATGATGAGTAATATATATTTTATACTCATATTAATATTTCATTGGTGAGAAGGTCAAAATCTACATTTAAATGGAAATATTTAAAAACAGAAGCATAATATTTGGCTAGATGAAACACTGGGGGTTTCCAACCTCTCAAGCTGCACCCCTGTGTCCCTGGCTCTCCAGATCTGTTGTTTCTTAGAGTATCCTGGGATTTTTAATTGTTTCAAGCTTGAGGGGTCATCTCAGCCCTGCATTTGGAGTTCTTCATTCTTTTTTATGTTCTTCCATTTGACCCTCATTTGGGTTACGTATTACCTAACATCAAACCTATGAATGGGGTCTCTCTGAGTACTGCCAGGATATATAAATATCTAGAACCCATTTTACAAAATGGATACGGTAGGATTGTGGGGATGTGACCATCCAGGATGTCTGAAGTAAGAGAAAACTCAGTGTCTTGACAAAAACTGAGGAATACCAGAAGCATCAGGGTTACTTATATCTAGGAACACACACCCAAACTCTGTTAACTCTTTATTTCCCTCTGCTGTTCATGGTGTATGTTACACTTAACCACAGCATCTCAGTTGTATGGTAGACGGCTGTCTACATGTTGTTCCAAGAATATCATCTTCATGTATGCCAAGAAGGAAGGATGCCAAGATCAAAGGTATCTTTTCAGTTTCTGTTTATTTATTGTCTTTGGACCCCAGTGTTGAAAAATTCTCCCAGAAATCAGAAGACTATTTCCTATACCTCCTTGACCTGTCCCGTAGTCTACTTCTGTTGTGATTTGAGAGTTAAATGTCCCGCACAGGCTCATGTGTTTGAAACTTTATTCCTTGCTGATGGTGGTACTGCTCTGAAAAGTGGCAGAATCTTTAGAAGGTAGACTCTTCCTGGAAGAAGTCGGTCACCTGGGGGTGGGCCTAGACATTGTGTACTCTTGTCTTACTTCTCTGTGCTTCCTAATTTAGGGTGTAGTGTGACCACTTAGACCTCATTACTGCCCCCATATTCCTTCCCTACCATAATAGCCTGTGTCCTTCTAAACTTTGAGCCCACATTACCCCCCCCCTTAAGTTATTTCCTGTCAGGGATTTGATTATAGCAGTAAGACAAATAGCTCATACAGCTCTTTTATAACTCCCACCAACCCACTGATGAAGGGAATAAATATGCCTGCAGTGGTTTGAGGCCATCGTACTCGATCCTGTAACCCCCAGATGTGTTGTTGACGAAAACGTGTGGAAAGTGTGTTGTGTGTCCTTAGTTACTCTCGTGATGCCTCTGAGTGTGCTGTGAATGGTCACAAGATAGTATTGTCACCAGTTGTTGGAGGCTTGGAAGGTGTTTCTAGTTCCGGGGTGCTCTTTCAAAGGACTGAAATTAAGCACTTTGCAAAACAAGCAAGATGATTTCATTTGAAACAAACCTTTAATACAAATAAAAGAGGACTACATTATCAGGATTGATAGCAAGGCTTGCAAGTGAGGTTACTCCAGGTTATAGCTTGGATCTCGTCTTATGGGGTCTAAGGGAAGATGAAGTTGTTTGCTTTGTTGTTTTCTATTTTGACTGTTAGATTTGGTTTACAATCTTTTATAATTGATGGTGTATGTTCCATTCTACCCTGCATCTGATTTTTATTATTATGTATTCTGTGTTTTCATGAACCTGTAAATTGTGGATGTGCATACGTGTTGGGAGCAGAGGTCAATGTAAGATGGTTATTCCTCAGTGACTGGCTAACTTGTCAATTTTGAAATGGGGTATTTCTTTGGGACGTGGTATACATTAATCCCATTAGTCTGCATGGATATTCTCCTGTCTCCAACTCCCCAGCACTAGGATCACAAATGTAAAGCATCACGCCTGGCTTTAAAGAAAAATATGGATTCTGAAGATAAAACTCAGGTCCTCATGCTTGCATGGGAAACACATTACCAATTGATCGTCTTCCCCAGACCCTTAGAGATGGCTCAGCGGTTAAGTGCATTGCCTGCTTTTCCAAAGGTCCTGAGTTCAATTCCCAGCAACCACATCATGGCTCAAAACTATCTGTAATGAGGTCTGGTGCCCTCTTCTGACCTGCAGGCATACATACTGACAGAATATTGTATATATAATAAATACATATGTTAACTAAAAAAATTCTTTCATTTTATGGTTATTTTCTGCTTGCTTGTTTGGTTTGGTGACTGCTTTTCTTTCATACATTTTTAAAAAACATACTCATATCCTCATCATTTGCCCCACTTAAGTGTAGAGTGAGAGTAAAGAGGGGGGAAACCATTTCTGACCAGTCTTGTGGCAGTTCTTGATAGGCAGCTGTTTTCCTGCAAGCCCAGAGCACCTTAGCCTCTTTGGCAATCTTGGCAATAGATTTTACTATTGTCTAGTCAGCTGAAATCTCTTTAAGTGTTTGAAAGTGACTTTTCAGGTTTTGAAGCATTAGACCTACTTTGTCTTGGTCTTCTTTTAGCCAACCTCTTCTCCTTAAGTCTGCCAGGCTGCAGGCCCAGAAGAATGGTGACAGATACTAAATGCTAACATTTACTTGGTACTTCCTATGGACCAGGTGTGATACTAAGCATTTGGCTGAGATGGCTGTGGGGGGGGGGGTGCACGGAGCAGTTATTGCTTCCTTTAATCCCCTGTCTGACTTTTTCTTCTTGGCTTTTGCAATTCCC
This sequence comes from Alexandromys fortis, assembly GCF_014885135.2. NCBI lineage: Eukaryota > Metazoa > Chordata > Mammalia > Rodentia > Cricetidae > Alexandromys > Alexandromys fortis. Next base: position 2,603,218 of record NW_026068043.1, read on the forward strand.
AGTTTACAGATGAGAGGATGATGTGGAACAAGCTAAGTAATTTAAACAGCCCCACAGTGTAGCTAGTGGTCAGCGCACAACTGGAATCGAAACAGTTGAGCAGTAGAATTCAAACACTTAATCTTTCTGTGGACTTAAGGGATTTCTTTATTTCTTGCTCATCTTAACATCTAATAATTATACAGGTGTTAACATTTTTACCTGTCCTCAGCTATGTATCATGGTACCCAGGAATACTTTGGAGTAGGAGAAAGGACCAAGAGTTCTAGGACACCTTCCACGTTTGCTACATGATGACTTTTTGGGAAGGCATGGTTCTCTTGAGACTCCTATCTATAAAAAGATAAAGAAAGAAAAACCTGTCATTCAAATGACCTGTTAGAAGATACTATGCCAAGAGGACACATTATAAAGCAGTAGACACTTCAACAGAAGGTTGACTTGTTTCTTTAATTCATGATTAACTGTATCTTGAGGTGTCGGAAACACTTAGGGAGACAAGGTCTGATGTCCTTCTTTGAGGAATACTAAAGAAGGCCTCGGGCAGGAGTTGGTAGGAGCCCATCTTGGACACACTAGGTTCTGGGTTCAATACTCAACATATGTCCATCATTCTACGACTTAGGAAGTAGATACAGGAGAATAAGAAATTCAGCTTTATCGTTGGCTACACAGTGAGTTTGAGGCTATCCTGTGTTGAGACCCAGTCTATAAAAAATAGTCATTCAGTTAACCAACTAATCAGTCACCTCGTAGGAATAAAAGCTGGACCTAAAATACCCTTGGAAGGTTCTGTCATTGCTAGTAGGTCATAGCGAAGACTTTACACTTCATCCTAAGTGCAGTGAATTTCGATTACAATATGAACTTGGTTCCACCATGGGCTCTTAAAGCAGGGTTCATTATGGACTCGGGAGTGTGATGTATTGATACTGTAGTATGAAAGTGGCTCCACTCTAGCCTCTAAAATGAGACTCATCATTGTGCTCAATACTAACGTGTCTCTGACCCCTCCTCATTCTTCTGTCCTTCCTTTACTTATTTTTTTTCCTTTATTCAGTTTGTTGTTCAAAAAGCCATTGTCCCAGGAAGGAGCATTTATGAGCTTACCTTTGTAATAGAGAACATTTGCTCCCTTGATACCCCATGAGGGCCTTCTTCTTCCCAGTTGATTTATTTTACAGAGTAAACGTTGGGAGAAGTCGTCTAATTTACAGAGAGATGGGGAGACTGATGCACAGCGTAAACACTGGCAGTATTTAGACCATTAGAGATGGACATGTGTCTCGTCATGCATTGTTATTTGCTATTGTGACAGCTGACTGATTGCCCCCTTTTTATTCTTGAGTTGGATGTCTTTACCTGAGTTCCTACCCAAGGGAAGCAACTCCTCATAATATAGGGAGGCTGGTTGCAGGCTGCGCTGTATTGCCCCTAACCATAACCCCATTATGGGGTTGTAAATAGCAGTATAATGATGTCTCAGTCATTTGTTTTGATGTATCTGAGCTTTTAATAAATCAGCTTCAGCTTGCTTAATAGGAATCTGAGAGCAGAGTGTGCTCCTGCCAGCAGCTGCTAGTAAATTATAAAGCATTCATCTGTTTTACAAGGGAATTAAATGTTTGTTCTATTTTAAAGACTGTGACTAAACAAGAGAGAAAGAGAGAGGGAGAGAGAGAGAGAGAGAGAGAGAGAGAGGGGGGGGGGGGGGGGGGGGGGGGGGGGGNAGGGAGAGAATAGGGTGACGTGTGTGCATGCATGTCCATGTGCACACGCACAGCAGGTTTTCTGCTCTGCTTGCCCTCTGAGGCTCAGAAATCCCAGCTTCCTGGGGAGCACCTGTAGCAGAGCCCTGTGAATTAGAGTGCCCTTAGGTAAACCCTGTCATTATCATCTGTGCTCCCTGTGTATCTCCAAAGCAGTAGTTATTGGATTACATTTTTCTTCCACTTCACAGGATCCTGCAAAATACACATCCCATTTCCCACTGATCTCTTGTAACCCCCCCCCACAAAAATAAATAAACCCGTGTAGAGAAGAGTAGCAGATAAACTATATCTCTAGCATGACTGATTTTCAATTGTGTGTAAAATTGAGTTAGCCTGTTTTATTTGATTTTTCTGTTTACCCTGGAAGTGGACTTTCCCCTCCCTTTTCCAACATCATTGGCTTTCTTAAGAAAAAGCATCATAGTAAAGATAAGTAAGAAGGCTTCTAGAGATGGTGGCCACTTGGTAAGTTTTGACGAGTGGTGTGGGCATTTTGAATTTATATTATTTTTGTTTTTATTTTAAATTTTGATGTAATTTCCAGACTCATGAGGAAACCCCAGATGTACCGTTCTAGTTTTGCTTCTGTTGCTGGGATAAAATTGTCCAACAAAGGCAGCTTACAAGAGAAAGTGCTCATCTCACGTTTCCAGGTCACGGTCCATCCATGCAGGGAAGTCACAGTAAACAGGAGGGTGAAAAGACAAATCACACCCATGATCAAAAGTACAAGAAAATAACTAGTTCAGGCGTGAAAAGCTATGGAGAAGGAAAGGCAGATGGGGAACAAGAGACTTCTAAGGAGACCTCCTGCAGAGCTGGGCTCAGTGAGAACCATGGGCCCTTCTCTGCTGGCAGGCTGAGGTGGTCAGTGGGGAGGGAGCAGGGAAGGAGGTTGGACAGTGTTATTTTAGGAGTGCCGTGGGTATTGACAGGGTTAGCCAGTGAGTCACCTAAAAGTGTCAGTGTGATTAGTATGCATCGCTCTGGGCTCGTCATTATCTCATGGGACGGGAAGGCAGAAACCTAGAGAAAGGAATGGCTTTGGTTCTCGAAATGTTACAGTAGTTACAGGAATTGTCACTCTCAACCAAAATGGAGTCACTCTACCAAATGGTATGGCCCCTGGTTAACAATGGGTGCTTATTGCTTAGTCTGATTTTAAGATCTTCAGTAGTTCAGGACTGAAATCCAAAGAATAGTGTTGAGTGATTGCTATCTGGCTCCCCCCCCCCCAATGAACACAATTTAAAAAAACCTCATATAAGCATATACACAGGCTCACCTCTTCTAGGCAACTCCACATGAAGATATTTTTTTCCCAAGTGATTCTGAGTTGTGTCACACTGGCAATTAAAAGCAACCATGTATGTTTTTAATATAACTGTTTAAGTGGTTAAATGTTAACTATTTAACAAATAGTATGGAGGGAATCACCTAGAACAACATGTGTGTATGGTTTATTTTCCTTATGTCTCTTGGGTGTGTTGATCACTGAAGTGAAGGTGCAGGGCTGGTCATCTTAAAGGTCTCTCTGGTGTTATTTTTTATAATACCTTCTGTGCTGTGGGATATGCTTTTGTACACTGTGAATATGTTGTTCTCGTCCGTTTATAACAAAAGCTGCTTTGGCCTATTGCAAGGCAGAATATAGCTAGGTGGGAAAGACATGCCGAATACAGGGCGAAAAAAGAGCAGAGCCGAGAGAGATGTGTGCCAGCTGCCCAGGAAGCAAGATGCCAGCAGACCCGCAATGCCATGGCCATGTTGCCATACATAGATTAATAGAAATGGTTTAATTTAAATGTAAGCCAGTTAGTAATAAGTCTAAAGTATAGGCCAAACATTCTGTAATTAATATTAAGCCTCTGAGTGATTATTTAGGAACAGCTGTGGATGGGGCGAGACAGAGAAACCTCTGTTCACATTCCTGTCAGTGTCCCAACCACAGTCTTAACTTAAAGGCAGTTGTCTATCTTCTTTCTATCAGAAGTTTTTCCTTTTTAGAAATTATATAAGTCATCATTTTATTAATGTATGTCATTTTATTACAAAATATTTAAGCATAGGTAGTTTTGTATTGAAACCAACCAGAATAGCTGGAACTAGTTATTAAGGAAAGATGGAGTTGATCTGGAAAAGCTGCATACAATGTGATATACTATTGGGGTGTCCATCTTGAAGGAGTTCCCCCAGCATTATGATGTCACTTAATGTTTTCTTTTAATTTAGACAAAAAAAAATTAACCAGAAATACCTCCTAGTGTACGTCTTCTGCCATTTTTGGCTGCGGACAAGAATGATGCATCTTTTTCTCCTGGTTCTCTTTATCCCTGAAGAGTCATTCTTTCACTTTCCACATTCTGTCTTTTTCCTTTATTGTATGTACTGAAGGTTTTTTTAACTTGGAAAAATATTTAATGTAGAAGTTAAACTGTAGAATCTAATGAATGACATCGAACATATTCACAAGGTCATTATCAATCCCCACACTGTATTTTCCAAACATTCTCATTACTCAAAACAGAAACTTGGACTTCATGATGCCCTTCACAGCCCCCATTAAGCATGCCTTGCTATGTTTTTTGAATTTGCCTATTTTAATAATTTTATATAAGTAGGATAATAATATTTTCTGTATTGCCTTGTCTTTCTTGATGTATTTAAAGTTAATGATGTCGTAGCATGTATTAGCATCTCCTCTCCTCCTCTTTTTTCTTTTCTTTGAGTCTCTCGCTCAGCTATGCTTCCTATGTGCTTCATCCCTAACTTGCTTACTTTTGCTCACCTTGAGACAGGGTCTCCCTGGTGGCCTAGGGAGTTGCTCTGTAGGCGGGACTTACACAAGTCTTCTCAAGTCTACCACTGGGCCAGGCAGTACTTGTGTCACTGTTGAGTAACAACCCACTGTGTGTGTGAGCCACGTTTTGTTTCTCCATTCGTCTTTTGGTGAGACTACTTAAACCACAGACCTTGTGGGATAGAATTCGGGGACTTGTTGCCAGGTATGAAAGTCTCATTCTGCACTCAGATTTCTCAGGTGTTATCCTTGAAGCAGAGGGCTGAGGGACATTGACACTCTGGCAGGCTGGGCTCCTCATTCAGCCTTTGCTGATGTGGCTGGGGTTCAGTGCTCATACGGAGAGATGGTTCAGGATGCATCAGAGCTTTTGTAAATATTTTATTTATCTTCCTCTTTTCTAACACTGAGTCCACAGGCACTCTAGCCTTTTCTTGGAACTTTCATCTGTGCTTCTTAAATTCTTGATTTTCAGCTTCTCATGTGCTGGATTATATGAATCACAAGGAAATCCCAGGGATCTCATCACTTTGTAGTATTTTGAGTTCTAAGTAGGTGTGCATTCCCCCCCCCCCTTTTGCACATGTGCATATGGTTCTTGTGGAAGCTATGGCACAACTTTAGCTGTCATTTCCCAGTTCCCATTCACCTTCTATTCTTTTGAGATAAGTTTGTCCTTACCTTGAAACTCTCTATTCATCAATAGTGATGGTTGTGGTAAGTGAACCCTAGGAACCTCCTGTCCAGGTCTTCCCTGCACTAGAGATCCAAGTGCATGTTACCATGCCTGGCTTTTTGATGTGGGTTCTGGGGCTGGAATTCAGGTCCTTATTCTTTTGAGGCAAGTGCCATAATAAACCAGTTTTCTGTATTGTAAGTGAAATATTCCACAGTTCTACTACAGATCATGTGTAAAATATGAATTATGGAAGCAACCACCTGCATCATAGTGTTGCTATGACACTTAGGAGAGCATCATGAGAGGGAAGTAAAGTAAGATAAAAGTGAAGTGAAATAGAAAGCGCTCTAGACAAATTGCATTTGGAGGCCACGTATTACACTTAAGTGGCATTTGGAAGCCAACTGGCTCTTGAGTGAGAATTTCAGGCCGTGAAAGGTTCCTGCCTAAGAATGAGAATCAATTGAGAGATGGCTCAGCTGTTTAGAGCAGCAGGATGCATGCACACGCGCGCGCGCACACACACACACACACACACACACACACACACACACACACACACACACACACATGCAGGCACGCATGCCTATAATTAAAGAATGAGATTTCGTGCACACTCTTTCTGATTTTACCTCCCTTTGGTTTGGTTCACACTTGCTTTTCATTTGTAATACCCCAACACAATTTTAGGTAGTGACACATTTAATCAAGTACCTTGTAGTTGCCAGGTATGATGTCCATTTCAGTGGTTTTCTGAATCCATCCACTTAGGTGCTGGTACCCTGTGCAGGTAAGGAAACGGAGACTTAAGAGATGTCCAGTCCCTTGCTCTGGTTGCTCAGCCAGGAAGTGGTAGAGCTGAGATTTGAATTCAGCTCCTTGAGTTTAAAGAGTGCTATCAAAAGAAATAGGCTTTGCTTTTTGCTTCTATGCTCCCTTGTTCATCATCTGCATGAGTTCTTTAAACCTTGTTTTTGGTTGCTCAGGACTCGTCAGAATTCCCAAGCATAAATGGGTGTGGTAGATCCACCTGTTATCCCAGCACTTAGGAGGCAGAGGCAGGAGGAGATTTCAAGTTTTTGGCTAACATTGGTTGCATAGCCAGTGTGAAACTAGTGATATGTATGTGTGTATGTATGTATATAACATATACAATATTATATATATATTTCTTGTATATATTTTCCTTGAACACCACACATTTTATTAACTTAAAATTCAATGGATGGGAGGTGATAATAGTTAGATACTATTCATTGTTACCTTCTTTTTCTAACGTAATGGTTTTACTTTTATTTGTATGTTTTCTTAATTCTCCTGACAGAACTCACAGTGTGGTCCACTCGATGTGCTCTTCTCATTGCTGCTGTCGTTTACTTTCTGAAAAACGACGTTGCTGATTCGCTCAGTTTTCTATTGGAGAATGACTGACGGATTCAGCAGTTATTTATTGAGGAACTACCGTGTGATAATCGTTGTGCCTGATGCTTAGGGGGATTCATGATGATGTGTTTCTTTGTTTTTGCGTGGGGTTGTTTTTACTTCAGTTAAGTCAGAAGTCTATTTATGAGAGGCTGCTTCTTCTTCTCAATTTATGGCTGGCAGTCTGTGACAGGGCATACTCAAGTGATAGTTTTAACTTACTTTTTAGAAAAAATGATTGGTGATCTTGAAATTAATACATCACTGTCTTTTTTTCCTCAATGCAAATGAAGATTTTATTGACAAGTGCTTTTGCTTCTGAAGATCATTGTTGTTGTGTGGAAGAAGAAATAGTTTATGAAAAACAAACACCAAACTAAATAACAAGAATAGAAGTGGTTATCAATTTGCAATATTATCTTTGAGGCTCATAGGGCTGGTCTATAGGAAATGAAGTTTCCATTTAGGGAAATGATGGCTTCAAAAACAAGTCAAAAGTTAAACTTTATGTTTTACTTGAGTAGTACATGGATCTTGCTGTTGTGAAATTCATAATTTTATTACTGGAGAAGTCTTTAGAGATCTGTTGGCCCAATTTATTCATCTTCAGATTAGAACCCTGACACCCTTGAGGCAGAATCACCCCAGAAGAATAGACAAGGTACACATTACACTTTATCCTTGTTCTAACTCTATGGAAGTTAAGAAATTGCTCCATTTTGGTCTGCCTGCCTGCCTGCTTCAAATGTTGGTTATAATCCACTTAATATAGAACAAGTGTTCCATGGTTCAGAGGCATGGAATCCAGCTCTGAGGACCCTCTTTTTTCAACTTTTAGGAGAACTTGGTTAGCCTCTCCTCCAGGTCACAAGGGCAACAGGTTTTAAGGACCCTTAGTTAGCTAGGTTCACTACGGGAAGAGTTTCGTACTCAGAAAAGTCAATACCGTTGATTGAGACATCATTAACCTGCCTGTAGCTTTCTCACAGGGTTCTGCTGAGTGGGTGGAATAAATCAGATTTCTCTGTTTCCTCGATTGCTGTAGCTGTTCGTCACTTTTTTGCATTTTAGGTGATTCATGCTTCCTTTTCTTCCTGTTTCCCCTAAAGCAAGCCAACCTACTCTAGCTGTGCCCCAGAAATTACTTCGGATCACCTGTTTGCGTCTACACCAGAGTCTCCTTCGGGGAATGCCACTCCACCTCCTGGACTTTGCGAAGGAGAAGCAGCAGGATCTTGTGTGTCAGAGGGTGTTCTGCCTCTGTCTCCTTAGTGCTGACTTTACAGGTGTGCTTTAGCACTTCTGGGGGATTTGATGATGCTAGGAACTCTGTGATGCTAGGAACGTGCTCTCTTGACTGAACTATATCCATAGCTCCTGAATGACATTTTCACAGCATGCTTCCTTCAGTTTTATTCTGACCCCTTGAATGCCCCTCCCACTTTAAAGACAGGGTCTTGTTATATAGTTCTTGAACTTGCTCTTTAGACCAGTTTATCTTTGAACTCACAGAGATTTGCTTCCCAGACAGCAGAGATTAAAGGCGTGCCTCACCGGAATCTCTTTCTATGTTCTGCTTCCACTTCAGACATTCAATTTTGGTAATATGAAAAAGGAGATTCTTCGAACCCTTACGATTTCAGCTTTAATTGCCCTTCATTCTCTATTATCTTCATCTCATTACAGATTTTTACCAGATGCACTAGCTCCTTGTGCGGCTTTGGACAAGACACTTAAGTGCTCTTATTCTCAATGTTCTCAGTTGTGTAACTGGTCATGTCAAAGCTACTTATATAGAAAATCAATGAAATAATGTGCATGAGAGCGCTTAGTGAACAATAAGATTATCTAAATATTATCCCTCATTTTGGTGCTAGCCTCCTTCTGGTAGATGGACAAGCCTATTGAGTGTGGGACTGGGGTCTGTTTGGGGTTTTTCTCCCTTTGACTTGTCTTTCAGGACATTTGTACACAGTAGCAAATTAAAGGAAGAAGGCAGTCCTGTAATTGACATAGCTGTGAGAGTTGTTGGTTTTTAGTCACCTGTTTTGATAATGATGTTTATCTGAAGGGCTCACTGACAGGCCATATTCTTGGGGTGTTGTCTTTGTTATATTACATCGCCCTCAGATGTTGGGTGCGGATTTGCTGAAGACAGTGCACAAAGAACATTTTCTTCTTACTGTAGGGCAGATTATAATTGTTTTCATTTATTACTCTGAAGAAAGCATCATGATAAAGAGTTTTTGGAAACGTTTATTTACTACCCTAGAGACACAGATGATCCTTTTATTATACAAAATGGATCCAAGAGCTGAAATTGGCAAGTGTAAATTAGCCGTACAACCAGTATATCTTACATTAGTGATGTGAGGGTGTGTTGTTGCTCGATCAGAATTAATTTTGGACCACTGGGTGATGAATTTCACATATGTGCTGTCACTATAATTCCTTTCTTGGAAAAGATGTAAGCAGTGTCTTCCCCCTCATTCCAAAGTGCTATTGATGAACCAACATGATTCCACCAAAGTTTATTCTGGGAACCACCGAGATTATCAGGCTTACTTGCAAAGCACAGATAGGGGCTACTAACAGAAGCATGGGTGACAGCAGAGCAGCCTCACCGACATCTTTACACACCATGAGTGATGACTTCTTCATAGCTGCATAGATGGAACCCCCATCTTCTGGTCTTCGTCTGCCTATATGCTCTAGCCCCTTTCCTCGATCCACAGGCCACATGCTGATGATCAAGTGGATTTGGAAGGAGTGGTTGGAATCTAAGGTGACTGTTTATTGGAATGCCACCTCTTCACCCCACTTACTCCTTTCTTCTGTGAGAGAACTCAAGTAATCTATCTGCTTGATATAGATGGACTCTTCCATGCAGTCATAGGTGATCTCAAGAAGACAGCAGTAACTTGTCCCTAAGAACAGACGTAGAACTTATGTTTGGCTCTGTTGTCTGTGCATTGACTTGTGGACAATCTGATGGTGCTCTTGGCATCATTATCCTTCTATGAGCATCAGTTAAAGGTGTAGGTATAGATAAACCATGCTCTGCACTTCATTTACACAACCTGCCTTCTCATAGAACCCAGCGCCGAGGATGGCACCACCCACCATGGGCTGGGCCCTCCCCCCATTAATCACTAATTGAGAAAAGACCTCACAGATGATTCTCATCAAGGCATTTCTTCAGCTGGGGCTCCTTACTCTCTGATGACTCTAGCTTGTTTCAATTTGACATACAAAGACACTCAGTACACTTTTTGTTCTTTCCTTCTCAATTGTAAGAGGTTGTTCTGGGTTTCTCCCAGAAATATAAAAGTCCAAAACAGGTCCCATTGTTGAGATCCTTCTCTGCTGTGCCTCTTGAGGCTGAAGAAAGGACAGAGGTAGCTGCATCTTCTTTTTCTCCTCTCCTGTGATGATATGACTGGGTGCAGTCAGAGAAGATGAGCCTGGGAAGTGTGTTAGGCTTGGCATAAAAGGACTGAAGTGAATGAAGCCACCACAGGTTGTCATTAAGCCTGTTTTACTCTTTACTGTCAGGGTGCCTGTTGTAATCCTTGTATGGCTAGAGATGGAATCTTGAGTTTATTCTTCTGATGCCACGCCGATGATCATTATTTTTCCCTTGCTTAATGTTCTGAAAATCACCGCGGTTGTCAACTAAATAGGACAGTTACACAGGCAGGGTCCACGCTGGTAGCATCTTCATCATTTGAAATGGCATGCTAATGGACGCCGAGGACATTGTCAGGGCACTCATTAGCAATGCTAGAAATGAAAGGGAGAGTTTTCACTGCTGGATAAAATGTAACAGGACTGGAGAGAGCTCAGGAGGTAAGAGTGGGTAGTGCTCTTTCAGAGGACTCTAGTTTCGTTCCTAGTGCCCTCTTCATATGGCTTAAAAGTGTCTGTAATTCCAACTCCAGGATATCCAATACACCTGGCTTCCCTGGGCACAGCACTCACATGTGCATGTTTGTATGTATGTACAAACCCCCAAATAAAATGAAATCTTTGTGTGTATGTGTGTGTTGCCTGCACATCTTTTTTTTTTTTAATGTGTATGCCTGGTGTGCAGAAGAGGATGTTGGATCCCTGGAACTGGAGTTTAGGTAACTGTAAGCTTCCATGTGGGTGCTGGGAATTGAACACAGGTCCTCTGGAAGAGCACCTAGTGCTCTTAAGGGCTGAGCCGTCTTTCCAGCCCCATATTTTTTTCTTATTAAGTTGGAGAATATTGTGCTTCCAGAAGAGGTAGAGGAAGTTTGAAAGATTCTGTTGGGAAATCTCTTTATTAGGCATCCTTAAGGACTGTTTAACAAAGTAGAAACAAGGCTTTCACAGAAGTGGAATGACAAGCTATGTGAGAGCTTTCTGCTTGGATCCTATTATTCGTTATTGTTCAGTTTAAAACAAGGTCTTTAGCTTCCACGTGTCCTGCTCACTTCTTCCCTCCCTTCCCCTCCCTCCCTCCCTCCCTCCCTCCCTCCCTCCCTCCCCCCACTCCCTCCCTCCCTCCCCCCCTCCCTCCCCCTCCATCATCAATATTAGGGCAGAGTATGATCCTGAGTTTTAGAAATTCCTGCTCTGCACTTTCTTAGAGAGAAGATTAAACTCACAGCTTTTACTTAGGTGCACTGTTTTGGTACCAGCATCCAGATCACCCAGAGTTCTTTCATAGCATTTTCCAGCACTGCCAACCCCAATCAGCATAGAAATCACAATTTTCAAGGAAGCTGTGGCACTTCCTTTTTCCTTGAAGAGTCATCCATCTGTCATTGGCCCTGTTCCATCTCTTCCCCTTTCTCAAATTTCATACTGAAAAGATTCTGCAAACACAGGATCCATGTTACTTATTTAACCACCCTCTACCCCTTTCCCTAGCCCTGTATCCCAACAGATTGCGGGGAGGTTTTTAAAGGACGGTTCTGTAAGTATCCTAGTGCTTTTGACTTGCTGTATTGTGTGCCAAGTGCACAGGGTGTCTCCCTCACAAAGTTCTGAGGGGCCTCCTCCTTGCAATGTCAACTACTTTATGCAATAGCATATTTGGAACACATGATAATTGCCAAGCTATTAATTATTCATAGGCTACTTTTTCCTCAGAAGGAACTGCAGATGTTTGATTTTCATGATTTTATTACATCAAAGACTCATTTTGTTGTCATGGGCATGGTTCTTAAAACTTGGGTGTCTCCTCATTGAAAATGTTACTCACAGAGCCCCAAACAAAAGCCTATCTCTGTGTGATAAGGCTTCATAAGGGGAGGAAATAGCTGATTCACAGGCTGAAGCTGTTAAGCAGATTTTTTTACACAAAGTTTCAAGTTACTGAAAAAGCAGGATTCAATATTTCCTTCTCTTTGATTTTTGTGAGATGGTAAGTAATGCTTCTGCTCCTGCCCCCTTGGGGTTTTTATCATACTCTGAAAGCAATGCTTGAAGGACCAATAAATGGATTTTGGCTGTCCCATAGTTCAGGGATTAATATTGAATTACAGGAATATGCTACCCAGTGACTGGGAAAACACTGAGGATGCTGCGTGCTCTTTGTAGAAGGACATGGTTCCCTTGTCTGCAACCTGCCACTTTGAAAAATGCACACAGTGTACCATCTTGCAGCTGTAAAGGTTAAATGCGCATCTCCAGCATTACCCCTGTGCTTTTGTATTCTCCTTAATGTCAGCCGGTAAAGGATTATTGGGAAAAGAAAACAGACACAAGTAGATAAAAGGCTTGCAGGTTGAAGTAGAACAATTGAAAGTTTCTCAGCATAGTAAATTACCAATGGCAGGTTTAAAGTTTGTTAATTGTCAAAGTAAAGTACTAAGTATTCTTTTCTTTGCCTAATGAATTACCTCATCTGGAGTAGAATGTTAAGTCAGATAAATGGTTGTTTCTTAATACCACTGAAGCTTTCTGTGGACTCTCCTGGAATCACTTGAGTTTTGTGATGATTTCTTCCTGTCTTGGGTCAAGATGGGGAATAGGTGACCAGGATAGCCACTTTCAGGGTTTTCCTGTAAGCAAATACGGCTGGACCACCATTTTAGGTTCTAGTGATAGAGTTGGACTGTTTAGTTCTATTCAGAAGGATGAGGTTTAGCTTCTTTGAGTCACAAACCTGCAAGAGCACAGAGTGCTTTTAAACCTCTAAGCCATCTTTCCACCCCCATAATGCACAATCTTTAAACAGGCTTTAGAAATGGTCAATTTGAAAGTTCAGCCCTAAACATCCATGGTAATTCCTTCAGAAAGGCTGTTCTAAATTTCTTTGATTTTGTTTTGCTCTTCATGACTACTAAGCACTACCCAGAGACAGGTTTTTATTCTTGCAGAGACCTCATTAAATCACCTCTAAGAATTGGGAGAAGACAATAACCAAAACAGTGATACAGCAGATGCAACAGATACTAAAATTTTAAAATTATCATTAAACTAACTCTTGAATGAGCAAATGAGGCAGCTGTTAGCAACAGGTTCAAAAGCCAACTTCAAGAAAATTACATGCAGTGAAGGAACATTAAAAATGAACGCGTAAGTGAATCTAAAACCGATTTTCTTTTTCCCTGTGGGGAAACGTGGACTTGGTTTCCCAGAGGATATTACTTGCATATTTGTGGACAGTGTTCACAATCGGAAATGTGTCCAGCCAAGACAAGGGCACTTTTAATGGAGTGTGAGTTTCCTAAAAGCAGATCTAGTGATCACCATGCTTATATCAGTGTAGATAATTCTCTTTACACATTTTTTTGCAAGATTTTACTTATTTGTCCATTAATGATCTTTTTTTTTAAAGAAAAATATAGAACTATTTAGACAGTGTCTTATGTAGTTCAGGCTGTCCTCAGACTTGATTTACAGCCAAAGAATACCTGGATTTTCTTTCTCCTGCCTCTGCTCCAGATTACTGGCACACACCTCCATACCTGCCTTTTGAGATGCTGGGTGTGGAACCTCAGGTATTAGTGGCAGGCCAGGTGCACATTTTACCAGTGGAATTATACCCTCATCTCCTTCGTGTGAGATATCATTCGAGGTCCCCCCGTTTTTTATTTTATTTTATTTTATTTTATTTTATTTTATTTTATTTTATTTTTTTGATGCAGGGTTCCTCTGTAGCTTTGGAGCCTGTCCTGGAACTAGGTCTTTTAGACCATCTTCTGGCCTTTAACTCACAGAGATCTGTCTGCCTCTGCCTCCTGAGTGCTAGGATTAAAGGTGTGCAACAACCCCCCCTCCCACCCCCAGCCTGCTTTGAGGTTTTCAAAATGACCTTTCGTATTCAAAGTAAATATATACAAATTACTCAGTTCTTTTTTGTTACTTATTTCTGAAGTACTTGTTTTTCTTTTCATGTGAGTGTGTGCTTCTTAGTGTGTGCATGAGAGTGCAGGTGCCATGGAACCAGGTGTTGGATCCCCTGAAGCTGGGTTACAGACTATTGTGAACCTCCTAGTGTGGATTCTAGGAGTCAGACCTAGGAACTGCACAAGAACCATGCTGACCCTGAGTTCTCTCTCTACCCTTACTTGCGTTCTTTTTCTGGCCCGAAGGAGGCTTAGAGATCCATGGAGAAGTGATGAACTGCGTCTTCATCTCACGCAACCCCTTGTGCTGTCTACTTCACACAAGGCACTTAGATTTAAAAGCGTCTTTCCATAAAGACAAGGAAAGGCAGCAGACTCTGTCTGAGATTATCTGGAGTTCAAAGTCGGGAGCTAGGTAGCAAATAGCTAGTCCTGTCCCGTGTACCCCCAGTTTTGTTTTTCTGCTGCCAAGCTTTAAAATTGATGCTTGGAAAAAATGCCTTCTGGTCAGAAATTGTCTGTTTAGTTAAAGAAATTTTGAGACATGTGGCTAGGGGCTCCGTAGGACTCAGGTATGTGGAGGTCAGGTATTCTCAGTTATATACGTAAGCTTATATGTGTATAAATATATGTGGACATACATTCACATGTATATGCATGCATGGATTCAAAGCTTATTTATTTAGGTATAGGTCGTATGTGGCTCAGGACAGCTCCAGACTTGATACAAATTCATTACAGGCTTCAAAATTCCAGAGTAGAATGCATTTTACTAAAGGTCTGATGTGTCTTCCAGAGTCTCATCTTCTATTAACATTTCACAGTTCTGTAAAAGTTTAAGTCTGTCGGATAGAAACTGTCAATAGATGCTCTTCTGAACCTGGTCTGCGTGTACAACTTGAAAATGTCAGTATTCGGAGTGTACTGTTTAGTCCACTGCTGGGTGGAGTGTAGTAGCCTAGCCACAATGCTGAGAATACTGTGCCAGATCCTTCACACACCAAGCTGAAGCCATGATACAGGGGCATACAGTGCACCACAACGCGATTGAGTTCCTCAGTCCCAGGGCTTGGGGAAGGCCAGCTGAAGAGCTTCTAATCACTGTATCTCATTTTGTGCTCAGAAGCCTGTGAACCTCAGACTTGCCAGCTACTGCCCTCTGTCTATGACCTCTGACATAGGTCTATTAAGGATTTGTTTTCTTTTTGTGTACATGGGGGTGTAGGTGGTCTCAGAGACACACTGGAGCTGGAGTTACAGGTGGTTCTATGCCACTTGCACTTTATTGGGTGTTGAGAACCCAACTCCCTCTTAACTGCTGAATCATCTTTCTAGTCCCTAGTAGGTTCTGAGGGAGGCTTAGTGTGGTGAGACTCTTTTTATCCAACAAGAGAAATCAGTGTCTCAGTATATGTTACCATATTATAATCCAGATACGTCTTTCTGCTTTCAAGCCTGAATTTAGAGCATGAAAAGCGGATGCCGTGTCAGCTATAACTCATATGCTAACAACACTGGGTGGATGCCCGTGATGTTTGTTCTTGTGGTTCAGATGGTTCTGGTTTCACTGTTTGAAAAACAATCACTGTAGAGGAAATTGCCACCGCCTCCTGTCCTTCCTCCCTTCCTTCCCTCTCTCCTCTATCTCCTTCCCTTCTCCAGTCCCATTCTTCTCCTTCTTTTCTGTTTCCCCCCTCTCACTCCTCACTTCCCACCCCTCAGGCACAGCCAGGTGAGAACAAATCAATCCAACCTGTTTTCTGTTGCTAGAGGAGATATGCCAGCCAGCCCCGTGATGGGTGTGGTTCCCTTGCCTTAATTTATCATCTGAAAGCAATTTTGTTCAATTAAAGATTAGAATTAAATTTCATTCGGAGTGCTTCTGTGCAGAGGAAATGATGCATTAATGAACACACAGATGTCATCTTGCAGCCATGCTGTTTGCAGAATAGTTTCTTTAGGGTTGGAATAATAGAAGGGGCCCTGGCAGCAGGAACACCGCTTACCCATCGGCATACTAAGTGGAGAGTCGCAATTATTTGCAAACCATTTATCATTCTGTACACTGAGAGGAAAACATACTTTATCTAAAATATTTGAAATAATGACTCCTAAAATCAGATAACAGGGAGCGTTAATGTCAGGTGCCACACTGTAAATTGCATAATGCTGTTGGGTTGGCACTGTGGCTGTGATTTGTGATGCTAATGATCCAGCCAAACACATCGTAGCTCAGTCTAAAAGGAGTGTTACTGGAAGGAGACAAAGCAACTGGAGAATTAAAAGTGTAGTGGGAGAAGGGAAAAAAAATGTGTAGGATCATATTTCACTTATTGGAGGTCCCATCTGTTCTTCTGTACACATATTATGTAAGTTTTACTCTCTATATTACAAACATCCCGCAGGGTGGATAGGAAGTTCATATATCTGCATTCAACTGTTTTCTCACTTACAGTCTGACATGAATGAGCAGAAAGATTTATGTGTCATATGTGGAATGTTTGTTAGAGGGTGGTAGCTTTTTTTCCCTCTCCCTTTTTTGGAACGGAGTTGTATATTTAGAGGATGATGTTCTGTGTACTGCATTGCTTGGAAGGCAGGACTCTGGCTCCTATGGAGAAGGTAGCAAGGGAGAGAATGAATATACAGGGAGGCAATAGAGTCTGTGAGACAGTGTGGGTTTGTGTGGTGTTTGAGAATTTACTATGTGCTCATTTCCATTTTGGGACAGACCTGTGACAAGTATATCCCAAGTCAGACTATGTGTGTGTGTGTGTGGCGGGGCGGGGGGGGGGTAGGGAGCAGAGTGTTTGGTTTTAGAGTTATGACACCACCAGCTCGTGTCTGTCTTAGACACTCAGTGCTTCTACTGGGGTTTCCTGAGTTCTGGAATTTTTAGGGGCAGCGATCGTGAACACCCTGCCCTCTATTCAATACAACTGGAATCTTGATTTCATAGCAGAAAAGTGATTTTGGGAAGAACCCATAGGAAGCAAAGTTGTAATTTATTAAATTATGTGAAAATTTTAATTTATTAGTTCATATGGTTTGTGTGTATCACAGTGCACCTGAAGAGGTCGAATGACAACTTTTTGGCTTCTGGTAACTCCTTTATCTGTGATTTCCAGAGATCAAAGTCAGGTCATCAGACTTGTACAGCAAATGCTTTTTACTTTATTTCCTGAGCCATCTTATTGGACTTTAAATTGCACTGGTAAGTAATTCAAGCATGGGGCTTAATATAAGTGAGGCACCTAGGAATGGAATAAGATAGGCCTAAGTGTAGGAGTGGGCTTCCCAGGGGTATGACATATTTTGTTGTCTTTAATATAGCCATACATAGCATTTTGGTAATTTCTGAGGTTATGTTCTAAGAGCCATTAGGAAATTTAACTGGGGTGCTGGAAAGACAGCTTATTGTTTAAGAGTTCTGGCTACTCAGAGTACCCAGAGTTGCATCCCAGCTCCCACACTGAGTCTCATCCACAACTCCAGTTCCCCAGAATCAAATGCCTGCTTCTAGACTCTTTGAGTACTAGATGTAGGCATAGTGCATTTGCATGTATGCCAGCAAAGTATCCGTACACATAAAATAAAAATAAATCTTTCAAAAAAAATCAACAAAAAAGGAAATGAACTGAGGTCACAGCATGGTTCCTGAGGGCCACTCAACATGTTACAGTTGATGAGGTACAACACTGTGTTACAGAATGCAAGAACTTCTTCAGATGCACGCGTTCTCAAGGGTCTTTACATTGAGTGATGCACATGGAAATCCTTTAATAAGCAGATGATGTTTCCTTGAGGCCTGGTGTAATATGGGAGTAAACAGGGTTAACAGTTGGCATGTTCTAGAACTATAGGATTATATGTTTCATTATATTTTTAAAATACTTATTTTGAGGTCGAAGGATGGTCAAGAGAACTTGGTATTCCTGTAGAGGATGTGGATTCTGTTGCAAAGTATACACATGACTCCCAACCATGTACAACAACAGTTCCAGGGGAATCCAGCAATCTCTTCTGACTTCTTTCAGGCCCTAGACATACATGTGGTGCACATACATACATTTATGCAGCAAAATACACACATAATTTTTTAAAAAAAAATCTAAAGAATTTTTTTAAAAAAATAATGTTCTCTTTAAATTCTTGAGTGTGTATGTATGTCTGTACGCCACATGAGTACAGTTGCCCTTGAAGACCATGAAACATCAGATCCATTGGACCTGGAGTTACCGGTACTGGAAAGCAAACTCTGAACTTCTGTCGGAGATCCAAATGTTAGTAACCACTGAGCTTTCTTTCCTGGACCCTTCTTTCATTTTTCATGCTTTATCTTGAGATGAAGTTTTATGGGATCGGGGCTGACCTTGAACGTTAGGTATTATTCTGCAGCTGGCTTTGTTCTCGGGTTCTCCGCAGCAGCCTCCCTGGTTTGCTGTACCGTGCTGCACTGCTGTTCTGCCGCTGCTTTCCGTTTTGCATAGGATTGTCAGTGTCTTGTCCTCTGTGGTTTCCTCGGTGTTGTCATGATTTAGATCTGGATTTCCGTAAAATCCTCTGCTTTCTGACTACTCCTCTTACATAATTCCATTCTAATTCTAGCCCCAACCCACCACAGTGAAGCAGAGTTATACTTTCTTATCTTTGTTCTTGTCCTGTGAGACCTCTTCACAGAAATCTCCCTTCTTAGCTAATATCTTTATTTTCAGCGTTTCTCATGTCCTATTTTCTGGATCTGTTCAACACATTTCCTCTTCAATTAAGTCAACATGGGTCATTTGAAATGGCAGCAGTACTAGAGTGAACGACTATAAATAGAGGCAACCGAGTAATAGTTATATTACAGAAACAAATAATTTTGCTTTGATATAAGCATGTTCCCTTTGATATTTAGAAATTCTCATGCCCAGAATTAATATATGAATTTCAAATTTAGCTGAACATCCTGCAGTTTACGGATTTTACCTAGACATACATGTAAAATAAAAGTTCACACTTAATGAAATATTAAGAAGAAAGCTTATGTGGCGGCAAGAGTATCAAGAGTTCAATATCAGTTTTAGCTCAATAACATATTCCAAACCAGCCTGGGCTATGTCTTTAAAATAACAAAACCAAAATACATAAACATATAAAATGAAAGTCAAAAAAAGTTTACTGAACATTCTGTACTCCTGATGTTTCCTTCACTGAAAAGTTAAAAGCAACAACTAACAAACAAAAACCATAGACAAGGTGTTCAGCAGTTTATGTGGGAGATTCCTCATTAGATACTGAAGGATAGGCTTCTGCTGGACCTAGAACCGTTTATCCCAGGACTCAGATTTGTCTCCTTGCTTCTGGAAAAGCTGCTCATGTGTTTTTATAAAAATTATTACTTTACACAATGTCCTTGTTGCACTGCAGACCTTGAAAGGCATTATTTTCTCCACTTAAAAATTGTGCCCAGGGTTGGGGATATGACCCAGGTGATGGGATGTGATTCTACTATCCTGGAAGACCTGGGTTCCATCCTCCACCCACTATTAAGTTGGCTGGGTGGTGGCTCATACCTGCCATAATGGCACTTGGGAGGAAGATCAGGAGTTCAAGGCCACCCTTTGCTGCATAGCTAGTTGGAGGCCAGCCTGTGGTTTTAATAATAGAAGTAGGGTGATGACTCAACCTGTAAGAACAATCAACTCTTGCACAGTACGTCAGTGTGTATCCCAGAGCTATCATGGCAATTTAACTATCTGAAACCCCAGTTCCAGAGGATCTGATGCCCTCTTCTGGACTCGAGGGCAGTAGGCACTCATATGATACACATGCATACATGTAGGCATTCACACACAAAACCAAACCAAATCATTAAAATTAAAAGTTCTGCTGTCATATTCGCTCAGTTTATTTTTTCATGATGATGCTTCTCACTTACACTTAGGTGGGAAAGCCAGTTCCTCCTTTCGTAAGGTTAGTGTCACTGAGTCACCTCCCCCTGCCATCCAGGCTGTATGTAGAGTACAAGGTAATTATGAAGTTAAATCTTACTCAGCCACATATGACTACTCCAAAGCTTAATAACGATACTGAAGCATTGGTTCCACTCATTGGTTTTTACTGAGCCTGGGTGTACATTCCGCTCGAATCTCCTGACAGTCCATGAGTGAGTAGTAGTGATTTATCTTGCAGTTTTCCCAATGAAGAATTTGAATTTTTGATAGGTGAAATGGCTTGTGTAAGATCAAGCAGGGCTTAAATCTTGATATAAAAAGTGCCTGCCCTATTGCTCTTTCCACCATTTGTATTGACTTTTGAATCAATGTGATTTGGGGATTAGGCAGTGGAGGAGTAATTGCACCAGTGTTCCCCTCTGCTAGCTTGGAAAATGAAGCGCTGTCCTCACACCTGTGCTCTGTGCTGGAAGAGGTGTGTGTCTTTGGTTCAGTGCTCGCCTGTAATACACTTTGATTCTTCCATGGAGGAGCTGCTGCTCCTGTAACAACCGCTCTTCTGAGTGAAGCAGATCAGCCATTGCTGACACGTGAGCTGTAAATGTTTGGGTAGAATTTGTTGCAACATCGGTTCTCTGTCTGAATTGCCCAAGCAAATGACTGGAAAATGATATTCTGTATGTGTGTAGAAAGAAATACTGAGAAACTGGCAGCGTAGTCCTTTTTGTGAGCATTTAGTGAGCACCTATAATAGGCTTTTAGAGTTACCAAGTCGTAGGGTTTGCAAAAGGTTTATTTAATCCTATTCAAGGATACACCCTACTGTAATACTCCTATTAATCTCTCTTCCACCTCTCAGTCATTTTAATTGATGCTTCTTTTTAAAATATTTGCACTTGTGTGTGAGTATACACATGTGCACATGTATTAGGATACCACCCTGAGGATGGTAATGGATACCATACCATTACCTTTTTTGCTTAAACATCTGTTACTGTCCTGGAACTTTCCAAGTAGTCTGTGTGCCCTGTCTTGGGTGCCTTAGGTATCTGTCTCTCTCCATGTACCTGGCACTGTGACTACAAACACGGGTTAAACCTGTGTTCTAGGGATTAAATGCAGGCTCTCATACTTGCAAGGCAAGCACTTTATTGACTGAGCCATCCTCCTAGTCCCTGGTAGCTCGTTTGTGTGTGTGTGTGTGTGTGTGTGTGTGTGTGTGTGTGTAAATTATGACTTTAAACTTTGCGTCATTTTCAGTTGTCCCCATTTTTGCATGTATTTACTGAAGTAGCGTCTGAGCTCTTTGGGGTTAGAGACATGTTATACGTAGGAGAAGAACTTTTTGAAGGGTTTTAGATAAATCACCAAGTTTGCAATATCTATAGGAAATCTCAAGTTATTAATTTGCTAGCCGTAATTCACTATCCTATGGTGTATTCATGGGATCCCTGATGCATTGCAGTCAAAGAAGACAACCGAGGTGAGAAGGATTGAAGCCACCATGCAGAACCATCTCACATCATGCTAGGTAGCCAAATGGTTTCCTGTTTAACCAGATCTACCCATTGATACCTCCCTGGCTTTAGTGTAATGTTGCTGTTTAGCATGAAGTGAAAATAGGTGACGCATTCAGATCTGCTCATTTTTATGACATGGATATTTAGAGACATCTATGTTTTTTAAATTCTTACTTTCTGTGGTTAAGAAAGATTTCTTTAAAATGTACTTACTAATTTCTTTCTCCTCTAACCTGTTACAAAGCATGACTTGGACATTGCAGTTCATTCATGCATATATGGTCACTTTGTTTTGTGTGCAAACATCTTTTACTCGTATGCCACAAGGAAATAAACAGAGTTAAAAATTGCCCAGAGTCAGATGCAGTGGCAGTTACTTTTAATCCAAGCACTCAGAAGTCAGAGGCAAGAGGATCTCTATGAGTTCAAGCATGCTTTGTTTACATAGCAAGTTTCAGGACAGCCAGGAGTGTGTAAAGAGACCTTGTCATTTAAAAATTAAAGAAAGAAAGAAAAGGAGAAAATACTGCTAAGAA
Source organism: Alexandromys fortis (assembly GCF_014885135.2). NCBI lineage: Eukaryota > Metazoa > Chordata > Mammalia > Rodentia > Cricetidae > Alexandromys > Alexandromys fortis. The sequence continues at coordinate 2,625,211 of NW_026068043.1, forward strand.
TAAATAACTGATTCAAATAACGGAAGGCACTTGGGCCCTATCATTGTTCTTTTTCTGCCTTTTTCTCCCCTAGGAATCTTTTTAACATTTTAGTAAGAGCTTAGAATCTGTTCTCTGGTGTATCCCAAACCTCTAAACCAGTGCCAGACAAGTCATTGGAATTCAGCATTGTGGCTTGTGAGATGTTCAGATGCTTCACCGAACATCATGTTCTTTTGTTACATGCATTAGAAAGAAATTCAACATGTAAGCACCATAGCAAACCGAGTCTGTTAGTGATTCTGCTTGGAATAAAGCTCAGCTTGACACTTGAGTTAAAGCCACGCCAACTATTCAAGCTAAAAGTGTGTTTAACAAAGGAAAACGTTGTGATTGTATTTTCAGGTAGCAAAAATTACCGTATTTATTCCTATGAATATATATATATTCAATATATATATATATATTGAAGTTCTGTGGATGAACAAATAAAGAGTTGTGTTAAGTACTGGAGGGGTGATGGTGCTGTGGATAAAGACGCCCGGCACACAGGCCTGATACCCAGAGTTCTAGCTCTGCAATCCACATATAGCGCTGGAAAACTGACTCCACAAAGTTGTTCTCTGACCTCTACCTGTGCGCTCTAGATGTGCCCACTCTCCCGTTCACACACAGTAATGAAATAAAGCCAGTTGCGTTGAGTGTTTAGTACAATGTTAATACTGCAGAAGTCAGAAAATACGTGCAACCCCATCCTTTCCCATAGACACTTCCTTTTCTTAGGTTTCTTGCTGCTGTCTTTGCTGCTCTATAAGTTAACTTAGTGAGAGCTAGGTGTTTTAATTCATAGGACCCAGTGTAAAAGGAACAGGTGTGCCTCTTCCTCTCTTCTTTAATAACTAGGAGAAGGCTTCCATTGATAATAGCAAAATGGTAAATGTTTTGCCAAGGACTCTAAGTTGGTTAGGTTTTTCAACTCGACATAATTTAGAATCAACCAAGAGTCTCAATAATGTCTGTATTAGCCGGGCAGTGGTGGCGCACGCCTTTAATCCCAGCACTCGGGAGGCAGAGGCAGGTGGATCTCTGTGAGTTCGAGACCAGCCTGGTCTATAAGAGCTAGTTCCAGGACAGGCTCCAAAGCTGCAAAGAAACCCTGTCTCGAAAAAACAAAACAAAAAACAAACAAAAAAAAAATGTCTATATCAGGTTGGCCTGTGGACGTGTCTGTGGGGGATTATCTTGATTGTGGTGAGATAGGAAGACCCAACCCATTGTGAACAGCTCCTTTCCCTGGGTTGGGTCTGGGGCTTTATAAATATAGAGAGGGGACTGAGCACAAGATAGCATGCATTGCAATCATGACTTTTTGCTCTTGTCTGTGCATATAATGTGTAACTAACCACAAAGCTGCTGCCTTGACTCTGTTGTGATGTTCTGTAAGCTGGAATTACTAGTCAAGTGAACCCTTTCTTCCTTGTTGCTTTTTTCACAGTATTTTGATAGAACGCAGGAGGCAAAACTAGGTAGACTCCCTCTCAGCTTTTTCCCTTTAATTCAAGTATAGATTTAAATCTTTTACTTCTGCAGCACTGGTAGTGAAATCTAGTACCCCTTGCAAGTTCGTCAAGTTTCTTTCACAGTGTTACTTCCCCAGTTCTTCAACTTTCCGTGGGGTTTTCTATTTTGTTATGTGATGTTGTTTAAGCCAAAATTCAGTTTTTGTCTAACATCCTTACTTCTCCATGTCTTTTTTTGTAGTGTACTGTCACCTGTAAGCACATATACAGCTCATCCATCTTCCATGTAGAAACTGCAAATGTATGCACCTTGCAGTTATGATTTGTGCACACCCAGTATGTTTCACTCTTAGCATAGCAGCAGACATGCTACACATCCCAACTCATCTCCACTTGCCCATCATAAATACACACTCAACTAACACTCTGCTCTGAGATGCGTAAAGAATAGTAAAAGAAACCTTGCCTTTCCTTTTTTTTAATTTCTATGTTTTCTGTATAAGTGGTTGACTAATAAAAAATATTTATTCAAAAGATATGTTAGGATTTCTTGGGTATTTAAATTTTGTAGAACAAAAATAGCCTTTTTTTCTGCCTTCAAAACCAGTTTCTAGAGGACTGGAGATATGACTTGGTAGTTAAAAATGTGTACTGCAGGATCAGCAGGTGTTCAAGGTTGTTCATTCTCAGCTGCTTTGGTAGCTTGAGGTCACTCTGGGCCTTTAGAAGCCTTGTCTCAAAAAACAACAAGCATGTGTCAATGCTAATTTGGTATGCAAATTGGGCAGCAGAAATTGGTGGGCAACCCTAGCCCATATATTCCTCTACGTTTGCATGTATTCTAGTTTCTCTTTCAACTTCATTTATCCAAGGCAGTTCAAAGATAAAACTATACATCATTGAAAGAAGGGTTGAATCTTGCTGAGTGTTGGACTCTGATCAGTTGAACTGGTTGCATCCATGGCCTTAATAGACATGGGGGCACAGTATAGACCTCATGTCCTATTTTGCTTTTCACACTAAGGAAGGCAAGAATAACCTTCATTACGCCCTTCTTTGAAAGCTAAGGCTTCTAGAGTATGAAGTACTAGAGTATCCTTCCATCTTCCTATGCTGTCTGCAGTTTGTTATACATTTTCTTTGATCTCCTTCTTTACGTGTTATATTGAGATAATCCTTAGTAGATCAGTGTCAATTATTATGTCTGAATGGTAACCTAAATTCCATTCTAAGTGCTAAATTTAAATAACAGTGTTGCTTTCTTTTTGTGTTTTAATGCTTTTTGGGATATTGTGGTACATACGACCGCATTGTAATGCAAGCTTTAACGTTTTATGTTAGCCGTTTTTTCTCCTCGATTATTCAAATCATTTTTCTTATGACCTGTTATCTTCTCTGAAAATAAGTTCATAAGTTAAATAAGTTAACTTGCAATATCCTTTGTAGCCCCTGATCAGTTTTGGTGGCAGGTAGAACTTGGAGACGATGCAGTTAGATGCAACTCAGTGCGTGGAGAGCTCTCAGAGGAGGACCTTGAAGTTGACTTTCACACTCAGAGTGACACTTGATAAAATCTGAATTGTAAGAGGACTCTCCTTGTGCTAATGAAGAGGCTAACACCTGCTAATACTTTGAAGAAAAAAAGTAATGTTCTAGGATTTATAAGATCAGAGAAGTAGCTTAACAGAGCCCTGTCTTTCTAGTTCTGAAACTGGCCTGATTTCAGTCTCGCATCCTAGCTCTGCTGCTTGTTCCCTGGGGAGTTTCATCACTTTACCCAGGAGTTCCCAACCCAGCTGAGGAACCTTGGAAGGCAGTGTCCCTGGAGGTTAAGTCTGACTGTCATTGGCAGTGTTTCTGCTTTGAATTTCACTAACTTTCTCAGGAGATTTTATCAGCAACCAAGGGTGAAGCTATTGCCTTAACATCACCAAACATTATTATTATTTTGTTCAATATTAAAGGTGAGGCAGGGGTTAAGGGTCTGGGAAGATGACTCATGAGTAGCAGTGATTGTTCTGCAGGCATGAAAGTCTGAATTTGAAGCATCAATGATCATGTGGAAAACTGAGCCTGGCTCTGTGTGTCTGTAGTGGAGACTTGCCAGTCAGGCTAGCCGAAATATCCAGCTTCTGGTTCACAGAAAGACCCTGTGTAAGGGCCATAAGCAGAGCGTGGTAGAGGAAGGCACTGAAGTCCTAGTCTGGTCTCCGCATGTGCACCTTTGGGTCTGTGTGTTACTATACACTCATGTACATGCACCACACTTGACGTATAACAAAAAGGACTTAGGATGTTTTAGAATATAGTATTTCAACATCATCTTGGCAGCTGGCCATGGTATCTGTACAAGAGAAAGCATGCAGCTTATCAGAGCTGCTCTCCTAGCATTTTCTGTACTGTGGTAAAACACCCTGACAAAATGTAACCTTTGGGAGAGAGTGTTTAATTCACAAATTCTAGGTTGCAGTGCATCATTAAGCAGTTAACAGGCAGCGAGGCATGTCCATAGCAAGAGCAGAGAGAAGTCCATGAGTGCATGCAGGGTACTGCTCACCTGGCTTTTGGCTTTTCTTTCTTCTTTTTAAAAATTGCTTTTTGCTTGTTTTATTTTCTGTGTTGTTCTATTTATGTTCTGCTACCATTCATGGCCCAGCCCGTGAAATGGTGTCAGTTCCAGATGAGCTTTTACTATTACAGTTAACCTAATTATGAAAAATCATTTCGAGGCATACACGCAGCCCACCTTGCTATCTAGACTGTCCTTTCCTGAGACCCTCTCTACTCAGGTGACTATAGGTTGTATCAAGTTGACATTTAGACTAACGACTGCAGCTTCTAATACTGTGATTCTTGATAACTTTTTATTGAGAATGGAAGCTGACCTTCAAATTTTAGCCAGTTCCGATTTGTGAGAGGTTAAACAGGACTTATTTGGATCTCATTAGAATACTGTGTAAATATTCTTTCTTCTCAGAATGACTCCAGCGTGTGACTGAGGTCACCTCTTCACGTAACAAGGTTTTCTTAGGAAGTGACAGACTTTAAGGAGAATGCTGATGTATCCATCACTGGAATGTTCTACAAGTGAGATCTTCTTCTAGATGTCTTGTTGTGATAGCAAGCAAGGCCCAGACCTTGGCCTGTTGGGCTGCGGACAGGGAAAGTACTTGGAAACCCATAATACCGAGAGCAAGTGATTAGTCAAGGATACTGGAGATCTGAAAGCTAAGTAGGGGATAGCCAAGTTTGAGAGGGTTGGGTGGCCCAGCAAGGAGGATTTTACTAGCAGAGGAGGTTGTCATTTTGAAGCGTCTTAGAGACACGTGACTTTACTCGCAAATGTAGAGGAGGAGAAGTCTGGAAATAAATAATTAGTAGTCTGGAATTAAAGTGTGTAGTGGGAAGTTTGTTTGGAGATAGGAGAGGAAACGAGGTTAGCACTACTAGTAAGGCTGAAATTTAGAAGGCCTTGGAGATGCTGACTGAGGACAATGACATTGGTCAGTCGATCCCACTGTAGTTTTACAGCAGTGGAGTGACATGGCTAGTCTTGTATTGTTGAGATATCACTAGTCCTGCAACATGATCAGAGATGGCGACACCAATTAGGGTGTTTTAAACACAGATGTTCAGGTGAGTGTGTCTCAATCAGTAGTGGCTGTAGAGACCCAGAGAGGTGACCTCATGGCAGGGTGCCGAAGATGGGGGAACTGATAGGATTCAGCCCTCAGCCCTGGCACCTGTTTGCTGTGGAGACCTAAGGTGTTCACTTTTCAATTTCTGAAGCTCTCTTTAAAACTTTCTGCTGTCCCTTTCTCCACACCCTGCCCAAATCTCCCAGGATGCTCACAGTTTTAGTTATTTGATAAGATTTTTATTTATCTATTTATTTCGTGTCGTGGTGTGGGTGTGTACATGTGTTTGCATTTGCAGAAGCTATAGTGTGTCTGTGGACACGAGAGGATAACTTGTAGGACCAGTTCTGTCCTTCTACCATAGTGTCCCAGTAGTGTAACAGGAGGAGGATTTGAACACATAGCCTACTGTTTGTAGTAAGTTAATTTTTTTCTTCATGTTCTAGTTTTGTACTTTTTTTGATGAGTACTGGTAACATATTCAGTTCAATCTTGGTGTGTGTCAAAATTCTACACAAGTAGTTTGCAAATTAAATACTAAGGCTTCTTGTACTAATGTGGCTATTACTGTTGTTAACACTGAGTATAATGTTCCCCATTAGGTTATTAGCACAAGACCCAAAGGACTAAACGGATTTGTTTTATTAAGATATGTCTTTGTTCCAATTTTCATGTAGAGATAACTGCATGAAAAGCTTCATGGGGCCTCTTGTGACATAAACATACTGATAGTTGGCCCATGGTATTTGTGTAGACCTATAGCTTCAGTGGCTGGAGAGTGTCGACTTATTTTAGCATCATTTTTGGAAGTACAGAACTTGTAGCCAACTTGAGCTTCACAGAGAAGAACAACATTATTATCTATCAGGAGTTCTGGTGTCTGGACCCCGAGGTTCTAGAAATGTGTCTTTTTGTTGGGGATTTAGTTCATATGGATCTTCTCAGCCAATCTCTGTGCCTATCAGGTGGGAGAGTCTTGGAGATTGTTTTTAGGATTGACACAGTCATGTCTCAGAGTCCATTGATGAACACTCACAACTGGTAGTTCAGTGACAAAAGATTATTGATTGTAGACTGTTATTGTTGTTGTTTTTCCAGTAACTCTGCAGCCTAGCCTTCTGCCTTTTGTATAGAATTAAGAATTCAAGGATCTGGTGAGCTTCTCTAGTGAATAAAAGTATTTGCTACTATCGCAGGGAATTTGAGTTGGTTGTCCCACACCCAGATCTGAATGCTCACAATTACCTACATCTTCACCTCCAGGGGGTCTACTACCCTCTTCTGGTCTCTACAGATGTGTGTATACATGTATACATGTGCATACACACACAATTCAATAAGTTAATGAAAGTTGTCAGAAAGTACCTAATATCCCATTTACTGGATACTTTTGAGGGTTTATATAGAAGGGATCAATTGCATGGACGTGGTTTCCTGGTTGGGTTGATAAGTTGCGAGACAACTTGAAAGTAATTCCTTGAGAATTACTTTCCCAGGAGTAGCACTGATGGTAGGTGCATGAGCTATTCAGCTGATCTGAAACTGAATATAACCTTAAGTCTGATGTTGAAATGAGGATTTAGTTACTTTTTTTAGTCAGCCTTGACCTGGTGTCTGTGGGACTGCAACACCATTGAGCTTCCCAATGAAACAGCAGTTCTCGCAGATCTGTCTTGACTACAGGTGCAGTGACAGGAAGAAGTTGGACTTCTTCAGTTTCCAGAGAAATATATGTGGTGGTTAGTAATTAGTATCACATCTTTGTTTTTTTGTTTCAATACAGAATCCTATTCGAATAAGAAAATTCCTAAGTTAGCTTTAAAAGAAATCGATAGGTCAATTGTATAATACCTGGTGTGCTTGGTGATTGCCCTCCAGTATCTTGGGTCTTGTTAGCTAGAGGTCCAGTATTCCCCTGGTCTTCATTATGCGAATATGAAAGGACAATGTCCGACACTGCTTCTAAATGTGACTTCTTTTAACAATTATGTGACAGATTTATTTGCCAAATATTTAAAGAGTTTGGTTTCCTAGAGCACCTCCCATACCCTCTCACCTTACAGACACCCTCTCCTCAGAGCACCCCCTCTCACACTGCACCCTCTCCTCCTCAGTAACCTGTCTCGCTTCACAGAGCTCCTGCTCTCATCTCCGAGTGCCCACCCTCTTTCACACAGCACCACCTTCCTCTCACTTCTGGAAGGACCCTTCCCACCTCATGGAGTAGCCTCTCTTGCCGCACAACACTCCTACTTCACACAGCATCCATCTCCATCTCATGGAGTACTCTTTTCTACCAGAAGAGCTTCATGTCTACCCCACAGAGAACCCTCTGCTTCCTTACAGGGCACCATTTTCCTCTCACAGAACACTCTTTCCTCTCTCACTGAAGACCCCTTTTGCCTCCTGACGTTAGAGACTGTGATTTATAACATGTATTTCCTATATGACTAAGTCAATTAGTGATGTTTTGCTAAAAGCTTTGAGTATTGCAATCTGGAGAGAGATTTTGATTTTTGGGGTGGGTGCTTGCTACTCTCTGTAGGTCAAGCCAACATCCACCACACTTTACCATTACATTGTATTTATTAATTTTGAGCATGTGCATGTGTGTGTGTGCATACTGTCTATGTCTGTGGAAGTCTAAGGACAACTTGTTGGCTCTCTTCCTTACACCCAATGCAGGCATCCTCAGGCTGGGCAACACATGCCCTTATCATCTTGAGCCTTGTCACCTGCTTGTTTTCACACCTTTGTGGTAGTGTACTCCTCTCAGCAGGGTAGCTTCGACTAAGAAATCCTTATTTTGTGTGTTTTTATTCATAGTACTCCTACGCTATACCACTGTACTAATAGGTCATAAAACAGACACAAAATTAGAATTCGTTGAAGAATGAGATGGAAAGCATTTTCAAGTAGACATTTTTATGTGCTCGTAACTCCTAGTGGACCCTCTTACAGACACTTGTGTACACAGAAAATGCACTGAGCTTGAAAGGGAGAGATATTTCCTCCCAGGGTGTACAGATAGAGAAGGGGCTATGCCTGAGACATAATGAGGAGTGATGGATGTCTGATGGGAAACCAGAGCTGTGATGGTAGCTTTAAGCAATATGGTGCCCTGGAGTATCTCACAGGAAACAGTGAAATAGATATACCTGTTTAGGTGTTCCGGAAGCATGGCAGGTTGAGATCGATGTAGGTACCATCAAGAAGAGTCTATGAGGAGACAATTTAAAATTCTTTTCCCATAGTGGAACTTGGCTGAGCAAGTCATACAGGAGCTTGGTGGCTGGTTGAGTGAGAACCTAATGAGTATGAGGAAGTTTCCCATGTGGCCAATGACTTTCTCATAAAGACTGCAACAGCTAAAGAGGAGGTGATTCTTGACGTCTGCTTGTGGTAATTTCTAAGACAAGAAGTGGAAAGTGGGCAGATCCCAGGGACAGAGTTGCCACAAACCAAAGTCCAGCTTTCACAGTCTTAGAGCAACAGTTTTGTTCAAGAAATGATTTTTTTTCTATTCTAGTTTTTATCCTAGAAAGGACCAATGCACACATTTAGTGTCCATTAATCTTTGAGGAGGTAGGAAGTATCTACTTTTAAAGTGACACTTCTGTGTACAAGTTGGGTGTGTAACTGCCCCTGATAGGTCTAGATCATGCATCACTTTTAAAGGTCTCTCTGACTTGAAGCCAATAAGTTAGAATTTCTCCTTTGGATATCCTAGAACTTTTAATTGAATTTAAATCACATTGCTCATCTCATGAGTGCAGGGGAGGGTATGTTTTTAACAAGAAGAACATCAATTTTATGTTAGCCTCGATACTAATTCACCGTGTGTGTGTGTGTGTGTGTGTGTGTGTGTGTGTGTGTGTGTGTGGTGTCTTTGAGCTAGCACCAGTACTAATTCCTCTGGCAACTCTTACTGTAATTCTTACTGGGGGGCTAAAAAGATAGCTTGTCCTGCGTTTGATTCCCCACACAGTAGTAAATGAGGTTGGGTGTGAGGATGAACTCCTGTAATACTAGTTCTGGGAGGGTACAAACAGGCAGTCATTGGGACTCACTATCTAGCCAATCTAACCTACTTGGCAAGCTCCAGGCCTGCATCTCAAAAGAAGATGCAGGGTGCTTGAGAAGCATTACTCAAAGTTGTCTTCTCGCCTCATTATGTGTGTCCCCACCATGTACCTTCAAATACATAGGGATGTACACACACATGGGCTGGGGCTGGATACTCATCTTGAAGTTTTTTTTTTTAAATATGATCCAACCACCAAATATTTATTTGGTGATCAAAATGTTTAATTGTGCTGATCCTGAAGAGGATGAGCCAGTGGCATCTCCTATCACTGTGACACATCTGCCCTTGGGGCCTCCTATTGCTAGGAGTGAATTGCTTGTTCAGTATGTGCATGGATATCCACTCTCCTGTGCGCCTGCTTTCTCAGTTCAGCACTGCTGTCTGCATGCCAGCCACTGGACTCTCCGTTATAGGCATGGGAAACTCTTGGATATGTGCTTGTAGAAGAATGAAGGCAATTTTCTGCTCTTTCCTCTCTTGCTAGCATAATCACATTCCATTGATTCCTAGATCATAATGATGGATAATAAGCACTGACTGTGCTGCAGGTCCTGACAGCGTTCTAAGTACACTTACAATGGACTAAGGCGTTCAACCCTTATGGCAGCAGTTCTCAACCTGTGAGTCAGGTTCCCTTTTGGGTGGTAGTGGTGGGGATCGAATGACCCTATCACAAGGGCTGCCTAATACCATTGGAAAACATAAATATTCACATTATTGTTCATTATAGTAGCAAAATTACAATTATGAAATAGCAGTGAAAGGAATTTTATGGTTGTGGGTCACCACAGCATGAGAACTTTGTTAAAGGGTCACAGTGTTGGTAAGACATACTGCCTTACCATGATCCTATGAGTAAATACTATCATCACCAGCAATTTACAGAAGAGGGAAATGTTTGATTGTTCTTTTCCCAGCTGCCCAGACCCGAAATAATCACACAAAAACTGTATTATTACAACACTCTTGGCCTATTAGCTCAAGCTTCCTATTGGCTAGCTCTTATATCTTAAACCATTTGTAGTAATCTTTGTATTGCCATGTGATTTTTTACCTACCGGTAAGGTTTCATCTGGCGTCTGTCTCCTGTGGTGACTACATAGCATCTCTTGACTCTGCCTATTCTCTCCTCTATCTGCTTGGAATTCCCGCCTTGCCCTATTCTGCACTGCAATAGGCCCAAAGTAGCTTCTTTATTAACCCATGATATTGATAGCATACAGAGGGCAATCCTGCATCAGGGAAAGATTAAGTCACATGGTTTGGTGTAAGAACCTGCTTCCAGCACCTGGCTTACCAATCTAAACCATGGCCTTTTAAAAATGTATTAACAGATCCTCCTCAAGTGGTTGCAATAGGCATCTTATTCTAGCAAGGTAGTAAGCTGTTCCTGTAAGCTTTGCTGCCATTAGGACCCTCCACCCCACCTTCACTGTGGGTATCCAGTCACTAAGATGTTTCTGCCCGCTGAAGGCGTTGGAGGGTGGTCTACTGATGGTGTCAGATTTATTACGATGTCCTTGTCGTTGCTTACGAACATAGTGGTGGAATCAGAGACTAGTCAGAAATGGCGGGCCTTTTTTCCAAGGTAGAAGATAGTTTTCAATTACTCAAAGAATCTTTTCCCCCTTTACATTCTTTAAACTTCACTCCATATCTTGTCTCTGAAGTGGAGTGTGGGGCTGTGGGGCTAGAGGAGAGGGTGGAGAAAAGACAGTATAACCTCCAAATGTGTGTTGGGAACCCACTCCAGCATTTAATTAAAGCCTGCAAGCCCTCTCTGACAGCCAGAAACGTTCCTCCTGGTGAGAGAGGCCGAGAGCCTTTCACTGTCTCTGGAATTATTTGTATAATTCAGCAGCTGTGTTCCTCAGACGCTTACCACACGGGGCTCGGCTATAAAGACGTACGGGTGGAATCACCAAGGTTCAGACACTTGTGTTCACTGTTCAGCTGAGAGCCACTTAGGCTGTTCTTGTACAAATGCATTAGATTATGGCTAAGCAGCTTATGGACATAAAAACACATTAGAACTTTACAGCGCTCTATAAATTATAGTTTTTGCAGCATTCACCGCCACAATGCTAGGTAATTACATTCATTAATCTACTACTAAGAGCACATAAAGTTGCCTCCCAAACCTTACTGTATGTGTCAGTGCTCAGCTGGAAGGAGGGTACCTCCCCCCCCTTCATTTTTCCCATCTCCCTCTTCTCCCTTAAGCCAGGTGCAGGATTGTGGGATTTCCTGGTAGAGTTCAACAACCCCACTGTGCTATGTGTATGTGTGTGCTTGTGGGTGTTGCTGTCAGGCTCCCAGGCACCAACATGCTCGTGATTTTTTTTTTCTGTGTTTAACTGCGTCATGCATCTATTTTCTTTTTGGGAACATACAAATACCTCATTGGGTAAGCCAGCAGGGATAAATCAGTGAAGAGATTAATGATAGGATCATCAGCAACAGCTCTCCCAGATCTCTCTTGTCTTTCTCTCTTGGGATAGTTAACAGCATGACCTTTTAAGTGTTTGATCTATCAAGAGTACAAATTGTTAATCTCCTCCATTCCAAACTTTTCAGAAGTTCTCCATCTTTCCGTGTCATGGGATAATGCTTTTTTGAGTCTGTGCCATATTCCCTACCCACCCACTTTTCTTTCTATTTTTCTTTGTGAAATTCTTTTTTGTTTGTGTTTCCCATAAATCACACAAGATTTACGAAGACATGAGACACCCTGGAAATTTATATGGCCTGAGTATTTGAACAGGATTTTAAAGGTATTTTGTTTGCATTATTTCAAGTTAATAGGCCAAGTGATTTGCTTATATTTAAAAGCAAACAAGCTTACAACCAGAGTAGAGGTCTGGAAACAATGAGCTTCAAACCACAGGGCTTAGACAATCCACCAGGCATCTGATTCCTTCTCACCCTTGTGAGGATGTGGACTTTGTAGCCATGTGGATCTCCTTCAGGTCCTCAGACTTCCCAGATGGCCTCGGGAAAGTTAATTAGTAGAAATAACTTTGGGTCTGGGACTGCGGCTCCCTTAGTACAGTGCTTTCCTAACATGCATAAAGGCCTGGATTCCATTCCCAGCACAGTATAAAGCAAGTGTAGTAGTACATGGATTCCCAGTGCTCACCAGGGAGGTCCTGGCAAGAGGACCAGAAGGTCAAGTTCATTGCTGGGTGTATAGTGAGTTCCAGACTAGCTTGAATTAAACAAGACCCTGCTGTCCACCTTGCCCCCAAAAGTAATAAAACTTTGATCTTGACAGGCATTGTATTAATCTATATATTATCTAACAGAGAAGTGATATAGGAGGGACTGGAGATTTACTCATGGCCACAAAGCTTTAAGTGGCAAGGTTAGTCCTTGTACCTGGATGGGCTACCACAAGAGCACCAGTTGGGGCCAGGGCCAAAATAAGTAAAGACACAGAGGGAATATTTTGGGGAACAGGATCACAGCAGTGAATCTGTCAGTTTCCTTGGGGTGGCTTGTTGATACAGGATGCTCTTGGAAACTTAACTTTTTTTTGTGACTGTAAGAAGCTGTGAGCTTGTGTATATCACACAGCTTCCAGTTCAGAGATGGAGACCAAGTGCTTTCCTTCAGGAAGGTGACTCTGCTGTTAAGGACCGCAAGTACATCTGGAGCCCTCCCTCAGCACAGTCAAGGGTGTAAAGTTTCATGATGCCGGGAAAGGAAGTGACTACTCCTGCAGTCAGTAGGCCCGGGAGGGGATAAGAAAATTGCAGTGTGCTGTCAGCTCAGCATCTTGACTCCATCCTAGTTTCCCCCCTGTGGGACAGCACAACTATTACACTGGATTAGAAGCCAACAGAGTCTGTTGGCCATCAAGGTACGGTAGTGCTGGGCCCATGTCATCGGTAGGATGATATATCCTAGTTACAGAGTAGAAATATTGCTTAAATCACAGGATCAGTTTTTTCCCCCAATCTGATTTCCTGAGCAACCTTTGCATATGCTTGAGTGCACTCCTAGGCAGCCTCACTGCAGGCCTGGCCTTTCTCATCACAGGTCCTGTGGAGCTGTTCTTTCTCACTCACTGTGGTATTGATGCCAGCTTTAACAGCTGTCACGGGTATCGACTTCCCTCCTGATGATGCATGTGTGCAAAGCTGCCAGTTCATTCAGTGAGTGGTTGCCTTTCAGAAGCTGGGGATGGGATTTCACGTTTACGAATGTAATTGGCTGGTTTTGCAAAGGCATTGATGCCTCTTCCTAGGATGGGAAGGGGTGGTAGATTTTCCAGCATCCTGAGAACATCTTCCAGTCCTCTTTATTCATGGGACTAAGGACTGTTGATGCCATGGCACAAGTATCTTTTTGAAAATACGAGGAAAGTATATATAATCTATGTGCCTGATTTCAAATATGTACGTAGACCTCTGAGGATGTATTATTGTTAGACTTCAGGGATGGACAGAATGGTGTCTGCGGATGGCAACTAAAACTCCAGTAAGTTGAAAGTGCTCAGCTATTACAGATGAATTTTCCAAAAGTGACTCCCCTCTCTGTGGCTTATGTTTTTGTGTAGCAGTCATTTTCTCAAATCACACATCCCTATGGCCTATTAGGTAAACACAGAAAGAGCATAGTTTGTGAGTTAAAAGTATTGACAGCATTTCAAGTGAACATTTAATTCAGTTTAATTTTGTGATAAATCTGGAGTTTAATCCTCTGGTTACCCTGTAATCATGTCTTTATTGATCTTTTCTGAATGACTGCCTGCAGTTTAATAAACTTTGCCATTAACCCAGAGCCTCTGAAGGGAAAGATTGATTCCATGATCAAATCTGATAGGATCAATAAGTATCTAAATATCACAAAATCTATTTGTAGGAAGCCTTAGTATAGACACAAACCTCCGGCTTGTCACAATAAACAGGGAGATATTCTGGTCCTCTGTATATAAACTTAATTGCTTTAGAGTTAGCACCTGATGCTCTCAGGCAGGCTGACACTGTATTTCCTCTGTCAGGCCATACTGTACAAAGTGGAATGCTGGACCATCTACTGTAACTGCAGAGTCTACTTTATTCTCAGTGCAGAGACACTTCAAGGCATTGTTCAATTGTGAGTCTCAAGTCATTGGGTGTATCTTTTATAGTTTTAAAATTTTTTTCCAATGCAAACCTGTATGTCAGTTTTATTTTTGCCTATGTGATGTTAAAGAAATAAAATTCTGTGTGTAAAGTCCTGAAATAGAGGACCTGAAGGTTATGGAGTAGGGGCATAAAACAAATGTAGAGTTAGAGGTTGGAATTGTGCAAACAAGCTCCAGGGCTTGAGGAACTGTGTGTGAAGATTCTCTGTGTATCTCATTTCATGATGGGGCATTAGCAACATGTGCTAATGAGGTGCGGGGTCTATATTTTATACCTGTGGGTATTTATAGAGCCGCTGTCACCCATTATCACGTCACATCAGGACAGTGTTTGGGACACGGTGTTTTGAGCTTTTGTATAGCTGTGTATTTTATTTTTAACGTCAGAAATGCCCAATTCTCTCCTAATTTTCACCACCGAAATAAAATGTCAGTTTTAGCACAGAGCCAAAGGCTTTACTTGTGTTTAGGTTTCTTTGTTGCTGGGTTGAGCTAGGACGAGTTCTGTGCTTGACAAATAGGAGGTATAGTTTTCCCATAACTACATGTGAGGAGGGAAACAGAGGTGCACGGAATATTTTTGCAATGTTGTTGCAATTATAAACTGGATGTAAAGTTTTTGGCAAGTAGAAGTCCATAATCCTAAAACCTACAAGGAGTTATATTGTGATTCGGGAATTGAGAAAGAGCACAGGATATAAACCATGGGCCCTTCTATTTCTGTTACCAATCACTGATGGTCTTTATTTGAATAGGCATTTGCTTCCCATGCCTCAGCTCCTTCAGCTATAAAATGACAATGATATTGTCTGCTGTATAAAGTTACTAGGCTGTTCAATGAGAGACATAAAAATGTTACTGGTTATGAAAAAATCATTTTACTAGTCCTTGCTTTATATTTAGAAATGGCTTGACTCAGTAAATGCTTATCTATAGACATAGATAGCTCCAGTTATAGCACAATTAGGGTAAAGGCGTGTGTAGTGCATCTAGATAAGAGAAATTACAGTTGCTGGAAAGGCTGGAAAACTACCTGGAAGAAAGTCCGAATTCATGAGCTACAAGCTGCATTTGTTGAGCATTTTCTGTACGATAAATAGCTTCTCAAGGTAAGAACATTAGGGAATTTTAAGAGCATAAGAGATCCTCTGATACAGAACTGTAGATTTATGTGTGTGAAATACATTGCTCTCTCCCCCTCCCCCCTCAAAGATAATTAAAACGCATTTGAGAAATGATGCAATATGGTTCATGGAGTCGGAGCCATCTGCACATTTGTCCTCCGTTTTCTCTGTACCCCTCCACCTGTGTAACTCCAGTGACTATAGTTCTGGAAAGTCGGAAGTTACTGACATTACATAATTGCTTGACAGATGTGGTGGTTAATGTTCTTTGTCACATGACTGGATTTGGCGTCACCTAGGAAACACTACTGAGCATGTATGGAAGGGCGTTTCCAGATTGGGTTAATCGAGGTAGGAAGACCCTCCCTGAATGTTGGCATCCTAGACTGAATTAGAAGGAGCAGGGTTCACTTTGCCCTGTTTTCAGTTAGTGGATGCCGTGTGACCACCTTCTTCACACTCCTGCCGCCACAGTGAACTGTACCCCGAAACTGTAATTCAAAACAAACCGTTTCCTCCTGCAGTGTTTTTGTTGCTGTTGTTTGGTATTTGTTCACAGCACTCAGAATAATTCTACAGAAATCCAACACATTCACTTGAAAAATCTCAGCCATGGCAGGACTTTGCTGTCTAAACCCTTCATAGTTCACTATTGAAAATTTTATATTCACAACCTCATTGAAAACTTTATATTCACAACCTCATAACCAAATTTCTGCCTTTTTAATAACACCATATTTGTAGGGTGAAATCTAACTGTGATTTGATTATCTCTGATGGCTAGTGGTATGGAATACTTTTTCATGTATCTGATTGGCATCCAAGAGTCTTTGAAAAACCAATATGTCCTACTGCATATACTGGCTTTGTGGGAGTCTAGGCAGTTTCGTGGATGCTAACCTTACTAGACCTGGATGGAGGTGGGTGGTCCTTGGAATTCCCACAGGGCAGGGAACCCTGATTGCTCTTTGGGCTGATGAGGGAGGGGGACTTAATTGGGGGAGGGGGAGAGAAAAGGGAGGCGGTGGCAGGGAGGAGGCAATCTTCAATCAATCAATCAATCAATCAACCAATAAAACCAATATGTCTGTTCAGATCCTTTATAAGAAAACACATGGGCTGGGGATGTAGCTTATCTGGTAAAGTATTTATCCAGCAGACACAGAACCCTTAGTTGCATTCACATGCCTATAATCTTATAACTTGCGAGGTAGAGGCAGCAGGGTCAGTTCAAAGTCATGTTCAACTACATTGTGAGTTTAAGGCTGGTCCTGGAATACGTGAGAACCTAGCTTCAAAATAATGCAGTCATAGAATCAAGCAGTGGTTAATTGCAAGGTATCATTAAGGTTACACATCTTTCAGATGTGTATTACTGTAGTGGTTTAGATCAGAGTGTGCAAAAACCCTATGGGAATCTGAGTGTTTTGCTCTCTTGAGGTGGGAAGTCTAACTTTACCCTCAGAGTTGTTTGAGGACTAGGTGGTGTTCCCTTGTGCCTCTGGCTTGCCCTTTACTCCTTTTTTTGTGTGGCTTCTTTGGTCCTTTGTATATATTCTCGCCCTTAAGCCCTCACTGATGAGATTTTCTGCCCTTGGTCATGCTGCTCTCAGTTTGCAGAGTGCTGCCTGTTACAGAGGAGTTAATTTTTTCCCCTAAGGTTTCCTTTCGTCATGCTGTATTTCTCAGATTATCTGGAGGGACTGTAATCCAATTGTAGGGATCCTTCAGGGCTGAGAGCCTAAACTGTTTTAAGCAATAGCATCTGGTTGCCAGGGACTCAACCACTTCGAGTGTGTTAAGGGCGAAAGGCAGCCAACTCTCAATTATCTACAGGAATGCGAGACTGTTGGCGTTTTCAATTCACAGCGCAAAAATCTCACTTAAGCTGATAGATGTGTTCTCATCCTATGACTAAGCTTGGGAGAACTACTTGGTGTCTGCCTGTGCATCTTCCTTCTCCCCTTCTTTTCCTTCTCTCCCAATCACCTTCGGCCTCCCCCTTTTAGCTCCTGTCTCACACTCTCTTGATTCCCCCTGTGATGGTGCCACACCTCTAACCAGTGCGGTTTTATTCATTCTCGATTCCCACTCTTTCCAGTGTTTCTCGTTTCAACCATTCTACTTTACGTGTGTGTTCATTGTGGTTTTAGATTGCATTCACCTAATGATGCTGGAGGTAGTTACTGTTCCTTTGCCCATTTCTTCTTTAGATCCCTAAAATTAGCTGTTCAAACATTTTACCAAAGGAAAGTTCAATTGATTTCTTTGTATTTTTAGAATTGCTAATGTATGTATTCTTTGTAAAAACCTTAATCAGAGAACTATTTTGGAAATATTTTTCTATAATACTGCAAGTCTTCTTGTTTTAACGGTGGTCATATATATATATATTGTGTGTGTGTATGTCTTTAGTGGGGGTGGTATGTGCCCAAGAGAGCAGGTGCCTGAGAAGGCCAGAAGACGGCATTGGCTCTCCTGGAGTTGGAGTTACAGGTTGCTGTGAACCACCAAGAATGAGTAATGGGAAACAAACTGGGTCCTCTAGAAGATCGGAACAAACTCTTAACCACTGAGCAATTTCCACAATCTTCAGAAGGCATTGAAAAGTGTTAATTTCTGATTTGTCAGTTTATCTTTTTTATGGATGTTAATTTTGGCACCACAACAAGGATATAAGACGTTTCTGTGATGTTTACTTGGAGAAATTTCATATGTTTATTGAGTTTTTTTTTATAATTATTTAAGGGCAATTTTTCCAATCAGGTCAAGGTATGGGTTAAAAGTATTTGCATGCAGTTAATGTGTTTTACCACCATTTGCTAAAAGGGCTATCATTTTCGAGGCTGCAGAGCTGATTTAGCAATTAAGAACACTTACAGCTCTTCCAGGGACCTGAATTTGGTTCCTAGCAATTACACTTGTTGGCTTATACCTGCCTGTCACTCTAGCTCCATTGGATCCAGTGTACTCTTCTGGCCTAGGGAGGCACTGTACAAATAGAGAATATGCTCACACACATATGCTTTAAAAAGACTTCTCTATAGAATCATGTTTGTGGCGGAGTGTTGTAGCACATGCTTTTAATTCCAGTACTTGGTAGGCAGAGGTAGGCAGATCTATTTGAGTTCAAGGCCAGCTTGGCCTACAAAATGAGTTCTAGAATAGCTAGGGTTGTTACATAGAGAAACCATGTCTTGAAAAAACAAAAACAACAACAAAAGAATTATATTTGTGTTCTTATTTAAAACCAGCTGCTGGTGTACATGGGTATGTCCTTTCAGACCTTCTTCCTTTTCCATTGGCTTGTGTTTGGTCTTAGGTACAGCCAGGGAACTTTTGTGCGGTGTGAAAGGTGGCAGAACAGAGCATCCTGCCTAGTACTCATTAATCCCTAATAAATATTTATAGATTTCTCTCCTGCTGTGATTGAGCAGCTTTGGATTGGGAATCTTGTTTGCTATTTCCAACAAATTGCAGAGTATATGGCATTTTGCAAGCATATTGATTTTGGGGTTGGAAGACACATTCACATATGTGCGTGTGCTTACATATGTGCATCTGTATATGCACATGGTGAATGTGAACATGTTTGCAGATGCATTCAAGTGTGCATGCTTACATATGTGTGTGTATTCACATTGTGAACGTGACATGTTAGCACATAGGCATTCATGCACATGCATGTGGAGTCCAGAAATTGACAACAGTGTCTTCCTTGAATACATGAATACATTGAGGCAGGGTAATCTCACTTGAGCCTAGATAGTGTGCATTCATCTAGTCTACCTAGTCACTATACATCCAGTTTTCCTATCTCTGCCACCTGAGTGCTGGGCTTGCAGGTCAGTCACTATCTCTTCTTGGCATTTATGTCGGTGCTAGGGTTTTGAACTCTCATGCTTGCCCCATTGACATTTTATCCACAGGCTCCTCTCTTGAACCCTTGATTTTTAAAGATATGAATATTTAAAGCGCCCTCTCTCTCTCTCTCTCTCTCTCTCTCTCTCTCTCTCTCTCTCTCTCTCTCTCTCTCTCTCTCTCTCTCTCTCTCTCTTTCATAGGGTCACATTCACACACTCAACTCCCAATGCTCCTGTTTCCACCTATCAAGTTTTGGTTTGCATGTGTGTGCCACCTTACATGGCTGAGATTAATCTTTAAATGTTGTACAAGAGATTTAAAATATTTTTTTTTGTGTTTGTATATCCAGTCACTAAAAAGTGGAACCCTGAGATTCTGTTCATTAACTTTGTTTAAAACTCCAATGTGGAGAGTAATATGCATATAGTGACAGAAAATTATGAAAGCACTGAACTTATTAAAAAAAACGCTTTTACTTATCACATTAGACCTTTGCAGCTCTTTTACACAGCTACATGGATGGAATAAATAGTTGGCAAAGTAATTCAAAAACAAGCATCGTGTCTCCTAGTAAAACAACCAAAGACTCAGCAGACTTAAACAATGGGAAACACCCTTTAATTTCATGTGACTGGAAGAGCATCTCTGCATCTTCTCCCCACTTCTTTGTTCACTGACCTACTAATCTGTAATTGTCAATTTAGCTTAGCCTGGCTCATCTGAGAGAAGCTTCTCTTGAGGAATTTCCAAGATTAGTTTGGACCATGTGCCAATATTAGGTATTGTCAATATAAGGTATTGTCTGGATTTCTAGTTGATGTAGATGGCCCCAGCCCCTGGGGGTAGTTGTGCTCCTGGGCTGTGTAAGGAAGCCAGCTAAGCATGACCTTGTGATGTAGCCAGCAGGCTTTGTTTCTCCATGGTTCTTGCTTGGAGTCCCTGCCTTGAGTTCATGGTGAACTGCAACCTGGAAGTGTAAGTCAAATAAGCCCTCCCCTGAAGATTTTGTTATGGTGTATGTCAAAGCATCAGAAAGGAAACTATGACAGTCCTGGAGATCAAGTATCTCAGAGCAGATGTTTTGTTTGAACTCCCCCCCCCCTCCACCTTCCATCTGCTCCTACCCTTGGACACACACAGACACACCTCACAGCCACTTCACCAGTTACGGACTGTCCTCAGATTAATGTGATTGGAAACATCAGACAGAGACTCTTTCCAAAACCCATTTTCTGCAAGGCAGGCAAATTGTGCCTTCATTTTCCATCATCTCTACTTCATCTGTAATCAGCAAATGGGGCCCCTCAGCCTGCATTGTGTTTCGTGTGCAATCTGTTAGCCTCCCTGAGTTTGCACAACACTGAACCTTCTCATTTTGAAATTCAGGAGGAGCAGAGGAAGCCTTGGGCAGAAGATTGTAATTTGGGAGAAGGGGAAGTCAAGAATAAGATCACCTGTTCTGAAGAGGGCTGGTTCAGAAGAAAATTGCTTTGCTTCATCAGTGTCTGAGCATCTGAATGGGTGTGCTCCTGTCATCCCGCCCTCCATCTCCAGTGACCTAAAAATCACATAATTTCAAACATTCACAGAACTGATTCCTTTGTGCATGCCTGTGCACTTACCCCCTCTATTGCCAGCAGATGTGTCTAAATCTTTCTGCTTCACAGCCAGGCTTTTGCTGCTATGCGGGTGTTTGGAAATGAATGAATACCCTTAAGCAGATATATCAGACTTATCACTTCCAGCCTCCTCCCAGGGTTGCCCTAGGTGGGGCAGATTTATCTCTGGCTTTTTAGGGTCTTTGTCAGACCCTGAGAAATAAAATGACCTAAAATAGATTAGCAGGAGAGTCACATGTATTTTACACATGAATAGCTGCTACTAAAGGAAAATAAAAATTCTTGCAGGAAGAGCCAAGCATGGGGGCACTTGTCTGTAATCCCAGCACTTACGAAATAGAAATAGGAGGGTCAGGAGTCAGGGTTATCCTTCTGTGACCTAGTGTTTCGGGCCAGCCTGGGGTACTTGAAACAGCCTCAAAACAACAATAACAACAATAACAACCCTTAAAATTGATCTAGCCTGAATGCTTACTTACTGTTTTAAGAGACATATCCAAAATCTTGGTGATATTAAAGAAAGTAGGAGTCATTTCTCCATGTATTTGTGCATATTTTTCTGGGCTGTGACTCCCCATTTCTGAATTTCCGCTCCCCCACTCTAGGCCAGACATCTTACTTTCATCATCTCTTTCTTCCCTCTGTGGGAATGTTTCTTTTCTATTGGGTAAGTGAGGGCAGAGTGTCCCTCTTGAATCTGCTGATTTTCAAGTACCTTTAGTTTACAATAATCCTTCTGCCAAGTGGCATGTTTTCAAGTGGCATGTGCTGCCACCTTTCATTCACTTGCTAAATGCTTTCCTTGCAGAATGAGAAGTGCAGTCACTTTAGAAAAGCGCTGCAGGTATTTCCGATGGACTGTCTCCCTCGGCAACTGCTTGCCTAGTCAACTAACGAATTAACAAGCCTTTGAAATTGTTGCTCATTGATCCCAAATTTTTTTTTTTTTTTTTTTAGAATCCAGACGGCTTCCCTTCGTGTAGCTGCAGTGTTCAGAGTAGCCAGTGTTTCTTTAAGGGAATTCTTAAATAAGTTGCCACTGATGCCTTGATAGTGGGTTGATATATGTACTTTTGCCCATGCATGAAGTCATGCAGTTGTCCTGAACATTGATCGGTTCATATTTTATTTATTGGTTTATAATCAGCCTTTTTATGGTTTGTAATCAGCCCTTTTCTATGTTTATGACCAAAGGAGGACATTGGGTGGGTGTCATGCTGAATTTACCACAGTTTTCAGAGGAACAGAACTTAGAGAATCAATCTATTGATCCATCTATCCATGCATCCATGCATCCATGCATCCATCCATCCATCCATCTATCCATCCATCCATCCATCCATCCATCCATCCATCCATCCAATGTTATCATCCATCTATTTCATCTATCATCCATCCATCTATCTTTTTATCAATAATCTGTCTATAATCTATTTGTGTGTCCTTTTATCTATCTGTCTATCATCCATCCATGCATCCATCTTATTAGTGGCTTAATATCTCTTGTCCAGCTAGTCTAACAATGGCCATTTATAATGGAAGGTCCAAGAATCCAATCAGTCTGTAAAGCTTGATGTTTCAGATGGTTTTCAGTATATGTTGGAATCCTGGAGAAGTGGGCTCTCATGCTGGGTTTGGAATAGTGAGGCAGAGGCAGACAGGCAAAGAGCAGGTATTTTCTTCTTCCATGTCTGCTATATAGGGTGCCACCGGAAGGCATGGCCAAAATTTAAGATAGATCTTCCCACCTCAAAGGATCCAGTTTTAGGATGAATCTCCCCACTTCCAGTGATTCAAACAAGAAAAACCCCTCGCAGGTGTTCCCAACTGCTTAGGTGTAGTCGTGTTGGCAAACGAGAGTAGCCATTACACTGGCCCCTTCACTCTCCACCTTGTTCCCTTAAAACCAGGTCTCATTTGGAGCAGCATGAGGATTTTCCTTTATCTGCCCGCCCCACAGCACTGGAATTAGAAACTGGTGTGCCCCTGTACTCAGCTTTCTAGATGGGTGCTGGGGATTTGAATGTAGGTCCTCATATTTGTACCACAATTGGCCCATCTCCCTATCCTCCTATTCTTGATTCTCTTATTTATATGGGACAGTTTTGCCTTTTCCCAAGATAGTCAATGAAAACATAAGCAATTATTTTACTGGACATTCAGTAATCAGCCAGTAAATATTTATAGATACAGTGAACAAACAGTAGCCTGATTTATTCAAGATTTGCAATCAAGAGACTATAGTCATAAATTTTACAACTATAAATTTTCTTTAGAGATGGGGCATAACATCTAGTGTCTGAAAGCTTAAGGCTCTTAAATTATGAAAAACTCCTTAAAAAGATGGCAGTCCCTTCTTAAGTGGCTACATAGACACAGATTCTCTTGCCCCCACCCTCCAGAGTAGATATTCTCAGCATTAATTAGAGCAATGGTGATTGTACTGCTGTTTCTAAGACCTTATCAGGTCTTTGGGAAGTTAATGTCCTGGCAGGGGTCCGTTTACTCTTTGTAGCTGTTCTTCAGAATCATGAAAATGTCTTGATTAATACGTTACAGGAAAATAAAATAGTTTGAAAAAATTATAATCTCATAAATATTAATTCATATTTGTATGGAATTGGACATAATTTTCAGTATACTTCTGGGCACATCTTCAGTATGAAAGGAGGACTGGTCTTGTAATAAGTCAAATGTGTGAGGCGAATTAATTCTTATTTGTCTAGTTAAGATAGGATCTCTTGGAGCCCACACTACAACTCACTGTGTAGTCTTGAACTTCTGAACCTCCTGTCTTTCCCTCCCAAGTGCTAGGATTACAGACATGCACTCTCACTCCCAGTTTTATGTGGTACTGAGAATGAAACCCAGGTCCTTATGCATGGTAGGCAGATGCTCTGCCAGCTGAGCTACACTCATAACCCAATATTGTGCTGAATAGCTATGGATGTTTTAGCTACTTGGATTTGTGTATTTCGAAAGAAAATCTTAATGACTGATTATTTTTTTTTTGGCTTATTCTAAAGCAAGTGGGGTTACTGCAGCCAGCTGTTCTGTTTTCTGCCTTTTCCTCTTTCAAGGGATTATGGTACCACATACACAGGCTCCCTGATTCAGATTCAAGCCATACGCATTCAACTCCAGCCCTCCGGTCTGAGTGTCCCTTTGCTGTCTTTTCTTTATTCCCTTACTGCTCCCGGCAGTTCCAAGTCTCTGGAGCTGTAGTGGATGTATGTGGCTGTGCTCACACCTATAGTCCCAGCACTAGGATGGCAGAGAGAGGAGGAGCTAATAGGGCTTGCTGGTCAACCAGCCTTGTTGCATACACAAATTCTGGGCCAATGAGAAACTGTCTCAGAAACAAGGAGAGCAACTGGGCAAGACACTCACCCATACCCAAACACATCCACACAGGGGAATAGAATCCACTCATCTGTGGTATCACTAGGGGTTCAGGAGACTTGACCACCATGTCTGTCTCCATCCCCTCATTCTAACCTTATTTAGTCTGTATTTAGGCTGTGACTTTAGATCCTCATGTGACCACCACTTCCCTTTCCTTTTCTTTTCTGCAGAAAGATGTAGCAGTTAAGCCTCAGGAAAGAGTGGAGAAACGGCAGACTCCTCTGACCAAGAAGAAACGAGAAGCTCTTACC
Organism: Alexandromys fortis; assembly: GCF_014885135.2. Classification (NCBI taxonomy): domain Eukaryota; kingdom Metazoa; phylum Chordata; class Mammalia; order Rodentia; family Cricetidae; genus Alexandromys; species Alexandromys fortis. Next base: position 2,649,829 of record NW_026068043.1, read on the forward strand.
AATGGTTTGTCTTTTCACTCCAAGAAGAGCCGACTCAGCCACTCGCACCACTACAGCTCAGATCGAGAAAATGACCGCAACCTCTGCCAGCACCTTGGGAAGAGAAAGAAGTTGCCAAAGGGACTCAGACAGGTGAGCAAGCCTGGTTCATTCTTAACTAGGACCTTTTCTTCCCTCCTGTGCCTCTGTAGTTCTCAGTGGGTGGCAGTTTTCTTAATATGATGATGCAGTAATTGTTTTTGGAAAGTTGTATGCATGATTGTAAACAAGAGGGTCACGCTCTAGCTGTGTCCTCCACATTTGACTAACACTCCACCGTTGTCAGTCTTTCATTTCAATGTTGGGTGCACATCAGAGCTCTCTGCAGTGCTGGTGGTACAGAGATCTCGCTATATGGTGGTCATGGCCTGGCTTCTATGGAGAGGTCCATGGTGAGGACAGATGGTTGGGATAAATTGGTCTTAGCCAATATAAATCTCAGGTTCCGATGTGCTAAAAATGGTGGTCTGTGTGGGAGCAGGGCCTTACATAAAGTTCATACTGTGACATTTGAGAGGGCACTGGCGCTGAAGTGTGACCATCTGTGTGCCACCATTGGTCTCCACTACGCTGAGACTCAGGATGGTCTTTGTAGTCGTTTGAACAGAAGTTTTGTTGTGGGCATGGTCTCTGGCCTGCTGATAATTAGCTGAGAAGGATCCAGAAACAGTTAACAACACTTTGCGTTTGGGGAGCCTTTCTGCCTTTGGAAATCCCTAGGTGAGGTGGATTGATACTGAGAAAGTTGTCCCGAGCAGTTTCTCTTCACGCCGCTGTGTCCGTGCTTGTAGAGTTACAATGCATCCTGTGTTTTGTTTGATTTTAGAGAGGTGAGATTGGCTGTCATTTAAGAGGAGCTAAGGAAGGAGTCTTAGTTGACAGAATGGTGACTGCGCAGGCCATTTCACGTTTGCAGAGATATCTCTGCAGAGGATAGGATCTGAGATTGCCCTTAAACAGCAGCGGTTCTAGCCTGGCGGTGGTGGCGCACGCCTTTAATCCCAGCACTCAGGAGGCAGAGGCAGGTGGATCTCTGGCAGTTCGAGGCCAGCCTGGTCTACAAGAGCTAGTTCGGGACAGGCACCAAAGCTACAGAGAAACACTGTCTCGAAAAACCAAAAAAAAAAAAAAAAAAAAAAAACCAACCCCCCCCCAAAAAAAACAAAAAAAAACCCAAAAACAAAGAAAAAAAACCCAGTGGTTCTAAAACCTCATCAGCTATCACAGCCATATCATGTACTATGTCAATCACAAATCCCCAGCCTCTGTCTATGAGCTTAGGGAATCTTTACTGTAAACTTTGCAGCTTGATCATGGTCAGGCTACTTTGGAAGTCACTTGTGTAAAACTTCAGAAGTGTATTCTGAGTTATGACGAGCAGCTAGAGGTTTGGAAAGATAAAAATCCCTAAGAGGATAGAATGAGCTGCTTGGTGTCATAAAGAGAATGAAGGACATTCCTTTGTAGAAACATGGAGAGGGATGGATGTCAGTGAGAACACAGAAGCCCTGTATTGTAATGTCCTCAGATATGACCCAAGGCACCACCAAACGCACTTGCCAGTAGTGTTCTTAACATTTATCTGTAGTTACACAGTCTACAGTAACTGTGCTACAGGCCTTTGGTGTATGGCATAGCTAGCAAGACATCCAGTAACCTTGCCTCGTGAGGAGTCACCATGTGTGCTTTAGAGGGATGGAAACTGGGACTGCAGGGGATGAAGAGCTCTTCAGAGAACACCTTGAAGGGCGGGGTTTAGACACAGGCTCTCTAGCCCCATAGTTTTCTCTGATTCCCCTTAAATATTATGTTGTCTTTGTTTGATGTTAGAATTGGGCATAGAGAGGAAAGAGCCGCAGATCATAGGATGGAGGGAAGATGACCTACAACTCTTTCGAGAAACAACATGGGCAGACAGCATATTTGGTCTTGGAAGCCGCTCTCCATGAAGGCATAAGATGTAGCAGGATAAACTGTGTTCACAGCAGGAATACAGAGTTGGAAAGTTAGATAGTAACCAAAGATAAATAAAGATCCTTTGAGTGTGTGTGTGTGTGTGTGTGTGTGTGTGTGTGTGTGTGTGTGTGTATGTATGTGATGGGTGTGAGGAGCTGGGGAGAGGGATGGAAGACTAGGGTCTGTAAGAGATGATGTTGCTCTGGAATTTGTGTTTCTAACTGATATGAAAATACAATCACCAGTGGAGAGAGGCTACAATTTTGACACCTTCAACCCAGACCCTCTTGCCTTTTTAATATGAAGTAGAACTGACCTTTTCAGGCAAGAGACCACTTTACTTCCATGTGGAGGCCAAAAGTTATGTCTTCTTCACTTACCTGATCTCACTTTTCTTTCCTCAGTCTTAATGTACTTCTTGTGATTTCTGTGCAACCAGGGCTTTCATGGTTCATTTCTGTAAACATTAATAATCATAACAGAAGACTTGGGGTCATGTGTCTGGATTTTGATTAACTTTTGGTCTTCATGGTCAAATGCTACTTTTGGTACTATTGTTATTTGAAATCCAAGCTTTCTTTGTTTTATGTTTGAAGAGTACTTTTTTTCACAAATAATCAAGATTTCTACCTTTCACCTATAATTCCAAAGACATATTTTCATATGGCCTTTCTTCATGCATGAATGTACTAGTTTGTTAATAATTTTATTTACGAGAAACTGAGGTGAGAACGTGATACTTGTTACTGGTAAATAATCTCTGCTGCTACCCTACTGAAAAATGAATTTCCTGAAGTTGGTTTCTTAAGTTATTCCTTCTGAGCCTCATGATTATTTAAATTACCAATAATGTGATCAAATAGAGTGCCATAGAGATCTGTGAAGGAAGACCATAGTGGGTGGAAAGAACACAACTTGTTTTAAGTTTGAGTAATAGCTCTATGTAGACATTTAAATGAGAGGAGAAACATTTGTATGGTTCGGTATCCTGTCTTGTGTGAACACTGACTGTTAAAAGGTGAGACACAGTATGTTTAGAATTCTAGGACTAGATGGAAGTGATTGAGATGGGTCAACAGGTAATGGCCCTTGCTACCAACCCCAATGACCCACGTTTAATCTTTGGTACTCACATGGTAGAAGGAAAAGAACCAACTCCAGTAAGTACATACACTCACATATAACACACACACACACACACACAATAATTAAAACATCTTAGAACGATAGGTAGGATTGCTTTTGTGTTGTGCTAGGGCAATATATATCACAGTCCTTTTTTTTTTTTTTTGTCCTTTGACTCCTTGCCTGTAGAGTAACTGAATCTGATGAATCTGATTGTCTGTGCTTGATGGGGGTCTTCAGAGTGAACCTTGAGGAGCGTTTTTAAATTAATGGATTGTCCTTTAGTGCCTCTGGCTGAGGGAGTTAGAGTCTGAAGACTTACAGATGATGATGGGTATGTGAAGAGAGGGCCTGGTCTTCCTTCTTGACATGCGGGGAGTGAATTAACTTTGCATTCTATTAGGGTGGCATTTCCTGAGCAGGCAACTTAATACATGGCTTTCCTGTAATTATGGAAGACATTACTCTTTAGTAGAGAGGAAATAATAGGATTTTTTTTCCCTGAGAGTCTGTTGGAGGCAACTAATCTTTTCACTCTGAGAGTGCAATTATATACTTTTAAGAGAGAATGGGAAAAAAAGGTGTAGTTCTAAAACCAAATTGCTTTTCCTTCCCTTGTCTGATTATAAAACCACGGCTCCTATGATATGTTTCCATTCTGTCAAAAGAAAGTGTTTTAATTGGCACTTAGCTTATTTGCTGGATTTTGTTTTTATGGACAAATACTTACTGTCTTAGAAGAGAGCTGATCATTAACTGCCTTGCCAAATGGTTACAGGTTTGAACAACTCTGTCCCCAGTTCTCAAAAGAGCAGAAAAATAGATCCGATCAAAGGAGCAAATTGCTATGACACAAAATAGTGAATGTCTCTGTGACCTGCTGTTTTCAAAGCTTTCTCGCAGGGAAAGACATCTACCCTCATCCTCCAAAGTCAAAGTCAAAGTCCACCAAAGTTCACCCTAGGTAACTAACTGACTTTTTTACTTATAATTACTTATAATTCGGGGTGTGAGCCTTTCTGACAGTAGTGTGGGTGACTCAAAAACAGGAGCCCTGGAAAGTATTCTCTTAGTATAGCTGATGGTTTCTCCATGGCCTTGTAGATGGAGTTTCTTTAGTTGGCCTTGGCCAACCTGTATGCAACAGTACCTCCACAAAACTAGTGACCACTTGTAAATTGACAAAATTGCATACACAAATTTGGCTACAAAGTGGCTGAAGGCTCAGGTGAGGTCTCAATGATCCTCCCTACTTTTCCCTTCTTGGGGAAATGTCAGTAGTCAACAGGTCCCATCACAGTGGACAAACAGGCATAGCCGATATCATTGAGATGTTGGCTGTTTGGATTGTAGGATAGTTACCTCAGGTGATGTTTCTCCTGTATAGAGATAATGAATTCTTACAGTGTGTGCCGTCATTGGAACCGTTAGCTTTGACTGTTGATGACAGAAGGAATGTGACTTAGTTCTGCTTTGACTTGGGGGCATATGGAGAGGAAACTGTACCTCTCCATAGGACCTTTCTTCTTTAATTGGCATATTATATCACACTGTAACCACCAAGGAATACAAAGCTGTGTGTTTCCTAACCCTCTAACCAAAGTATGGCTTCTCACAGAGCATTTGGGGAAAATTTAACCCTTCCCTGATCAATAAGGAAACTTTGATTTTCTTTCTCATATATGTCTTAGCTTCTAGACCATAGGAGTTTCTGCTTTCAAAATTTAGTACTTTGTAGCTTAAAGCACAGAGAAGACAAAGAATTTTAAAAATAATGTTGCCATGATGAAAAGTTGATGAGAGTTGGGAGGACTCTGAGCTTCAATTGGAGTTCTAAATCTCTGTTTCAACAATTACTTTGTCCTCTCTAATATGAACTGCACCAGGAGGAAATAGTCTAAAGCAAGCGAGAGCCCCTCATTTGGTTATGTGAACATGTGTGTGCATGAACGTGTGTGTGCGCGCATATGATGCATATGCACGTGCACAAATATGTGAATGTAAGTGTATGTGGAAGCCAGAGGACAGTCTCAAGATATCTCTGGCCAAGAACTTGCTAATTCAGCTGAACGGGATGTAGTTGGGTGATGGAAGTTGTTGTCAAGGACATTGTGGTCCCTGGCATGAACACAAATTGAATGATGAGGAAGGACACCAAAGATCAAGGAATGGTAAAAGAAAAGTAACAGATTCATCTTTTAGGATGGGAGAAACCTAAGGTTGAAAGTCCTTTAAACATAAGATGCTTTGCGTAGTTTACAAAGCCCCTGAGACTCTTTTTTTTTTTTTTTTTTTTTTTTTTTTTTTTTTTTTTTTTTTTTTGCCATGCCTAGATGCCCACCCCTACGCCTTTTGACATTTCTCATAGAAGCATCGCCTGGGAACAAGAAGTTGCTGTCTTAGGGAGTCTGCCCTAGTTTGCTCCACCTACCATGTTCCTGGGTACTCTGATTTATCAGTCTCCTTTCAGAGTTTATCACACACTGGGAAGGGGCAGTAACCTCTAGCTGCTTCTTGCTCAGGTGAGGTGCGAGGAATCTATTCGGTGTGTTTCCAGGAGAGAGGTGACTTTTATGAGGCAGTTTCCCGTGGCGAGTTAGGGTACTGTCACACAAGTCTTGCAGGCGGTGCATCTGGAGCTCTGTCTGTAGTCCCTTCTGTAGAAGCAGAGGAGCAGAAGGAATAAAGGATAGAGCTAGAGGCTACTTCAGCATAGCCAGAATCTGCCTTCCTTTCTCAGGAAAGTTCTGTGTATTAGCAACCAGTCCACGGTTGGTCCCAAGAGTGATGAACCCCGCATCTGTTTTTAGGCACTTCGATGGCTCTTGAAGTTTATAGTATAGTCAGTGTGAGGTCTCACCCAAATGGCTTCTGGTGAGGGAGAGAAGAAATTTAACCATCATTTGAAAATGGTACTAGACCCGTGTCTCTTAGCTGCAGATAGACACTGCAATATTGGGATTGAGGCAATTTCATGATATTTTTTGTCTGGGAAGCATTTTTTTTTTCCTGATCGAAAGGTAAAATCATTTAATGAAAGATAGTTGTCAGAGTAGTGTTTCATATGGAATTAAGTCTAATATCTAGGGAATGTGATCCTTTAAACCGTTAAACACACAATACATTCTACTCTTTAGTTATGCTTTGGAGCCTGTCCTGGAACTCACTTTGGAGATCAGCCTGGCCTTGAACACACAGAGATCTGCCTGCCTCTGCCTCCCTGAGATTAAAGGCATGTGCCACCACTGCCCAGCACCAGTGTGGTACTCTTAAATACTGTGTAATATTTAGACAAAACTTGGGCATAAACTAAACAATTAAGCTTTTATTACACAAACACCTTTTTATAAAGCCATCCTTGTAATGATGATGGCGAGTAGACTAGTAGCTCCTCTAATTTAAGCAGAGATTTTACATCAGTGTTTTGAACTTTGACCTTTTACATACTTTTCTCAGACATTTGTAGCTTGCTTAAGGTTTCCAGCTTTCTTTTTCATTCATGATAATCATACAACCATCTTATGAAATACAGTAACATTAACAAATCCATATTTAGTGAGCCTTTCTTTGATGGTCTTTTTCAAGCATGGCAGGTGTTTGGCTTAGAAGATAGTGTTGTGTAGTACCACCTTAAAAAAAGAAATTTGAATCAAAATTGCACACATTATAAGTTAATGCATACTGCTAAAAGTTTGGGACTTGGAAATTGCTAGTAACCCTGCATGGGTGTTGAGTGTTAGATAGGAACCTTTTCCTTTGTCTGGAAAAATGACTACAACAGAATTAAACATGGTAGAATGTTTGTTTGACATTGCCAATTGTAAGGTATAGACATAGGACTCTACTCTAAGGGCAGAGGTTGATCATGGTCTCTTGAAATAAGAGCGGCGGGGCTGCGTCCCCAACACCCCGGCCGCTTGCTAGCTCATGCCCGAAATAACAACACACAAACTGTATTCATTTAAGAACTGCTTGGCCCATGAACTCTAGCCCTTACAGGCTAATTCTCGCACCTGGACTAGCCCATTTCTAATGATGTGTGTAAGCACCCCAAGGTGCGCTTACTGGGAAGATTCTAGCCTCCGTCCAACCTGGTCGGAGTTTCATGGCGTGTGCCTGGGAGAGCAAAGCAGGGCCTCTGCTCCAGAGAGCAGAGCTGTCGGGTCTACCCAGGAGCAGAGCAGAGTCTGACCTCACTTCCTCTTCCGCCCAGAATTCTATTCTGTTTATTCCACCCACCTATGTTCTAAGCTATGAGGCCAAGCAGTTGGTATATTATAATTAACCAATTACCTTCCTCCATCAATGGTCCCTATCTTTATAATCAGATCTGTTACTAGAGATATCCAAGGTAATTTGCTTTAGCTCTCTGTGCAGGCATTATACGTTGGTCTCACCTGGAGTGGGAGGGGTAATGTTGGTGCAGGAAGGCCAGTTGAATGGACCTTCTGATGTATTTCCTCCCCTCCTGGGGGAGCAGAATGTCCAGTGAATGTCTTTTCCTGCTGGGATTGCTACCCTAGGTTTGTCCTTTATTTCAGTACGACTAACACTGTCTTGGGAGCACCCTGTGATATTGGTTATTGTAGAAATTAACTTACAAAGAGAGATTTATAATGGAAAACTTAGATTAAACAAATCTAGCTCAAGCCACATTTCTGAAGACCTGCTAATTAGTTTTGAGTGAAAATCTAGGCCAAAAACCACACAGGTATTTATCCAGCGTGACTGCAGAGCCAACAGAAGTCTGGAAACAGGAGTGTTTGAAACACGGATGTAATTTGGGATTGAAGTTTCATAATGAAAGGACATATGAACTTTGCTATGTGCTCTTTCATAAATTTGCTGTAATAGCTAAGTGCCTGGAGGTACCTGGAGCGACTGTTAAGAAATATGAGCTGCAGTCAAACCATTTTAACTCATGCTTCAGAATCTCATTTAAAACGCTAATTGGGATTTCATTTGCTTTTCAAAAATTGGGGACTAAGCACTCTGGCTAGGGAAGCAGGTAGGCTAACTGCAGATCTTCATCTCTCCTTCTTCTCCAAATCCAGTCTTCCAGTTTCATTCCCAGCTCTGCAATAGAGCACCTACGGTGTCCCTTACCCATTTCCAGTGGGTTACACAGGTCTTCCCCTCCAAACTCTCCTTCTGCCTTCCAGTCATTGCTTTGTCTGTTTCCAGCTCCTGGCTCCAGCTCCAGACTCCAGCAGGAACCCACAGGCTGCTCTGGCCAGGGAAACAAGTAGGCTTACTGCAGATCCTTACCTCTCCCCCAGTTCCTCCAAATCCAATCCTCTAATTTCATCCCTAGCTCTGCAGCAGACTACCCGTTGAGCACCCCTTCCATCTCCAGTGGACCACACAGATCTCCTTCAAACTTTGTCCAAGCCCCCAGTACTTTTTGAGAACCCTCAGGCCACTCTAACCAGGGAAGCAGGTAGGCCTGTGACAGATATTCATCTCTTCCTCCATTCTTCGAAGTGTAAAACCCCAGTCTCATCCCCAATTCTGTAGCAGGCCTCCAGCTGTGGCCTCTCCTCACTCTGCCCCCATTCCTAGAGGGTTAACTAAGCTTACCCTGGTACAACACCTTGCTTTCCCCCTTCTTGCTAATTCCCTTTCTCAGCCCTTCCCAGTTCCTAAGTTTCAGCTCCCAATAACAGACACACCTAGTGTTTATCTCTTTTTCTGGAAGGTGCAGTGGCCACACCTATCAGCACTCCAGCAGACTTCCCTACCAGTCAACCCAGTCACGTCTCTCCCCTAAGAACCAGAGAAGAAACAGGAGCCATGGAACAAATACTCACTTGGCAGACACAAGACATGATATCAGCTCCTAGAATACAATCTTCAGTACCAGATATCTGCCTATATGCAATTGTAAAAATGCAGTCATTGGCAGTCAGGACAGTATGTCCTACCACTGGCTCCAACATAGGTGAATCACAAGAAAAATACCTTAAAACAACATTTATGAATATGATAGATGAATCCCTTAAAGAAATCAATGAAAACACAAAAAGTAGAAGGAAATTAATAAAACTGTTCAAGACCTGAAATTGGAAATCGAATCAATAACGAAAACCCAAACTAAAGAAATCTCCAGACCAAAAATTTAGGAACTTGAACAGGTGGTTGACAAGGGTAGAGTAGGATATAACTCCTTTGATTTAAAACTGCATTTTGGGAGCTGAGAGATGTCTCAGTGGTTAAAGTTATGCTTTGTTCTTCTCTTTCAGAGGAACTTAATTTAGTTTCCTGCACCCTTGTCAGGCCACTCACTGTCTCTGAAACTTCAGCTCCAGGGGATCCAATGCCTCTGGCGTCTGAGAACACCTGCAACCCTGCAACATTCTCACACACAAACATGCATGCATGATGTTTTTCTGTTGGCTGAGTGGCTGCACATGATTCTGCTTTCATTTTACTTATCTTCTGTCACTTCACTGGCCACTCAGGCTTCAACCTACAAGGGCTTCTGGGTGTTTCTGCTGCAGCTGCTAAATTTAAATTTAAATTAAGTCTATATTCTTCTGTATTTCAGTAAGACTCAGAAGTCAAAGGCTGTGGTGAAAACCTGCTAGCTCAGACTAGCTGACTTTGCTTTTTGACTGTAGACATTGACAGAGACACGTCTCGTCTCTCGTCCCAGAACCAAGAGAGCATAAACTCTAGTCCCCGTTCTTTCATTCCTGTGTGTGTGTGTGTGTGTGTGTTTTCTATCCAAGCTACTGACTTCTCTTTGGCCAGTTCCAGTCAGCTCGTCACTGGCTCTGCCCTAGATTCAAATATAACTTTATTGGACAGTTTCAGGAGTGTCAGAGTGCAAGCAAAATATCCTATTACACATGCACACACACAATTAAAAAATAAAAATGCAGTTTTAAACCGTGTATGTGGGAACCAGTTGAATTGTGCATTTTTTCCCTCTTAGGAGGGTACCAGGTTGTCTACCTGTAGCCCAATTGCATCTATAGAGCATGTAGCAATTCTCTAATTCCTGCTCACAGCAATCCCATCCCTACACAAGTCTGTGCATGACAGGTAAGAGTAGGAGTTGGGAGTGGGTGGATGACTGGTTTACAGTGGTGTTGTTGGGGATCCAAGCAGATGGCTGTGATAGCCACGTGCTGGGAGATTCCCGTGGGAGTTGATGGCGGTGACAGGCGACTCACAACGTGCTATTTACAGTTTGGGTTTGCAGTCTTTCAGTGACATCTGAATGCTCTTTAGCAACTGCTTTCATTACTGCCTTTCGAGGAGCTGCTAATTGAAAATGAAATAGTGGGTGGGCTTTGAGACAGGCAGGCAGGGACAAGTCCATGTGGGAAATGGTAGTTGGGAACCGCTGGGCATCTTTACACCCAATACGTGGATCTTTTTCGAATTGTGAGAAGTTAAAGGTCCATTTGGAGATTCTGTACACTTGATCGCTCCCTGCCCAAAGAATCATGTGTCTACTTGTGGGTCTAGAGAAGAACCTGACGGAGAGCTGGCTATTCTCTGCTCTCTGTTTGGCTAACTGTGTGCAGCTGAGGTACATCAGGTCTCCTGACACCTTGTGGTAGTCTTAGGAGCTTACCATGGGACATCATCTATTTTCCTCCTCTACCTGTTTGTATAGTTATTCCACTTTTGTGAGTGATACCATGATCTCTTGTGGGGGAGCATCTGGAGTGTACAAGTGTGTGCGGACATGTTCATATGGAGGCCAGAGTACAATCTTTGATGACATTTTCCAAGTGTTACCCACCTCATTTACAGGCACCATCTCTTACTGGCCTGGAACTTACTGATTTTAACGTTAAATGACTAGAAAAATCCCAGGGATCCCCTTGTGTCTGCCTCCCCCACACTTGGATTCCAAACATGCTCTATCATATGTTTTTATCTGGGTTCTGGAGATCAAAGTCAGCCCTGTGCTTTTACAAGTCAGTTGTGGAGCCATCCTCTCAACCCCTGATTGCCTGATCTCTTAACCTTTGGGATTTAATGTGTATTCAGGTTCTTGGGTATAGCTTTTCTGCCTGTAAATTCTCTCTCATGGTATAGCTCTGTTGGAGGTAGGCATGGTGTGCACCACAATGAGAGGAGAAGGTGATGTTAGTTTGATTGGACTCTGAGGGCAGATGATGGTCTTGCTTCAACCTAGGGTTGGGTTGTTTCCTTCATCTTCAGAGCACTAGTTCGAGCCTCAACAGTGTTACTGAAATTGTCATTCTCCAAGGATTTATGTGTGCAGTTGTTTTATTACTCTTTCTCAAAACAATTTTGCATGGAGAATTCTTGTGCTGAACAAGGATTGACCTCAAATTTGGTAGTGTTGTTGACTATCTTTCTAGTTAAACATGAAGATGGATATAATATTCTATTCTTTTACTTTTCCTCTTAAATATTTCAGTATCTTTTATTTGGGACAGAACTGTTCTGAATCATATGCTTTGTTTGCCTGGGAAGTGTTTGCCCTTCTCAGCCCCTGAGGCTAGGGCTTGAAGGGACCTCCATGACACATATTCCTTTCTATGTACTTAACCCTCAGTCCCATTAGTCCTGCTTTGCTCTAGGAACCCAACTGTTTTAATGCATTGAGTCCAAATGATGTTGAAATAGTGGTTTTTGTAGTCGACATCAAGGCCTGTCTGTGTCTTGCCTGCTGACACAAGAGTTGATTTTGTACCCGGTAAGAAGAACACAGATTTTGGCTGCAACTCTGGTCCTCTTCTTATCTAGTGGTATTCACCCTTTTACCAGTGCTCTTACACACAGAAGCAGGAACTAAAGGAGGTCATAGGTGCTGGCCCAACCTGTTATCTTCAAGGAGGCCTGCCTGATGAATTGTGCCACGTTGCTGCTGCGTCATTTCACCTGGATTCATTGATCTTGTTTCTGCAGAAGGTGCCACTGTTCCCAGACTCTTGTCTGCAGTGATGCTGATGGAGAGGGTCATTTCATAATCACTGTTTGCACCTGTGTTTGCTCAGGAAATACTGGTGTCATATGTCTTCAAAACATGCAGCGCAAAGATGGACAGGTCCTAATTGCCAGGATGACTCTGAAGGGCTGAGATTGGCTATAATTAGATTGAGAAGCACGTGACTGCCTTGTCTGCATAGGGACTGTGTAGAGTCATGCTTCTTTTCAAAGGATGGTCTTCAGACTGCTTGTGTGAAAAATGCACCTTCTCAGCTGCTATCCCTGGAGGTGACTCCCTGCAGGTGCTGTAAGTGTTAGACATTAAGCTTTTTGTGGAGCCAGCAGGATGGCTCAGTGGATAAAGGCACTTGCTGTCTAGCCTCAGAACTTGCGTTCTAGTTCCAGAATCTTTATGAAGAATAGAATAGAATAGAATAGAATAGAATAGAATAGAATAGAATAGAATAGAATAGAACAGACTCCTTCAAGATGCCCTCTGACCTACATAGTAGCACAGTGGGGCATGCATATATATCTCCTGTGACCTCCCACACTAAAACAATTTGTGGGGCTTCATTTTTTGGGTGAATACTCGTGTGTGCGCATGCACCTGTTTGCTTGGGAATGTAGAGGCCAGAGGCAATCTATTTGTCATTCCTCAGGCCAGTGCCCCAGACCGTCTTTTTTTTTTTAATTACAAAATGTGAACAAAATTCAAGAAGTACCTGTGTGAAATTAATTTCTTTCATCAATAGCAGTACGTTTTTGGTGATGTGTTTATCTACTGAGCTCTCTTCTACCACATTGCTAACCAGAAAGAAGTGCTTTTGTCTCATGCTATAGACACATTGCCCCTCACTTCATGGTTTCCAACGACTGTTTGTCCTTAGAGGTCATTAGAACGACACAGAATAATGGTGCTTCAACCGTGTCTCTGTGCCCATCAGCCCCCTCAAATGGACAGTTCTAAGTATATCAGAGTCTTTCTTTTTCCTTGTGTTAAATTCCCTTCTATTTATAGATAAGGATGCTGAGACTTTAAAGCTTACAGCTTTGGGAGCTGGCATGATGGCTTAGTGTGTTAGAGTGTTTGTAGAGTACGGGAGTTTGATTCCCTGCAGCCATATCTACATTCTCCTGTGGTTTTAGCTTCAAGGAGATCTGACTTTATCTTTTGGCCTCATTGGATACCTGCACACATGTGACATATAGACGCTTAGACATGAATAAAAGTTGATCTTAAAGTTGATAACTTTGATTTACATCCCCTCCCAGATCTAAAAGTTGCCACTATTTGGGGATTTCATAGAAGGGACTGATTGCTTTTCTTTATAACGCAGAAAGTTTCAGCTTAGGAAAATAGCAAACTTCAATTTCTTGCTTGCGTTATGTAAATTCTTAAGGCAATGCCTGACTTTCTTGGTTAAGTAGCAGAAGCCACACATAGGATGTACAGTTGTTTGGGGCATGGCGACAAGAGGTAGAGCTTGTTTTCCATACGGTGTTAGGAGGCTGGAAATGTTCTTCCCCTCGTGAGGAACCTTTGCTACTGAAATTATCACACCACACGAGAAAGGCCATCAATAATGACTTTTGACTTTAAAAAATGCAGTCATCCGGAAGAGAGGAAAAGCCTCTGATGCTGAGTGAAATACAATGCTGGGTAATGGGTCTAGTATGCTTTGCTGGAATATTGAATGGCGTTTTTTTGAGTCTTCTGTCTTGCATAATTTATTATTGCCTGGCTCCTACCTCCCTGTAATTAAAACTCCACTTCTCTGTTTCTTTAATAGGAAACAGTATGCGAAAGAGGGTTTTGTGGAATGCTGACCTCTTGGTCTAACGACTGTTACCATCTTTATCTGAATACTTTACTAAAAAGAGACCCTAGGGATTGGGTCTCTGGAGAGTCTCTCATGGAAGAAATGGGTACATTAGACCATTATGTGGGATTCTAACTACTACTTCCTGGCCTACTTGTTCGTGCTCTTGATAGAGTAATATAGAGGGTGAAAGGGTACCAGAAGAAATAGCTGTATGCAGCCATGGGAAGCTGTCATCCGTTCTGGGGTGAGCCATTTTGGTGATGTGGTCGTGTAAAGGGTCTTCATGCCCATTGTCAGTTATTCACCTATGGTCCTGTAAGCCCAATGGACTCATTGTTAGCCAAAGCTAGAGTTGGATGGCATTGTGTTCTTTCAGTCTGTCCTTGTTGCGCTGTCACGGATGAGTAGATGGTTGTTCACATCTCCATTGGACAAGTCACTCAAATGTTGTGGACTGTTTATGAGAACCTTCCACAGTTCTTTTACTATGAAGCTACTGGATTTAGACAGGTGATATCTGCAGCTCTTGCTTTGTCGAATCTATAGCCCACCATAGTCTTCGCTCCTTTGATCTTGAGCTGTCTTTTAGCTTTTCACACCCCCCCCCCAGTACCTCTTGAGTTAACCACAGTGGCATGAGGAACCACTAACATCAGGTCTGAACTTTTTAAAAAGTTTTTTAAATTCTTTTGTATTTTATTTTTTTAAGATAATGGTTTCTCTGTGTAGAACTAGCTGTCCTAGATCTGGCTTGGTAGACCAAGACTGACCTTGAACCAATTCCCAGGTTTTTCCTCTAGATTGTTTTTTTTTTTCCTTCTGCCTATTCATACTGATTCTTCTATGAAGCATGTATTTATTTTTTTGTAAATTAAATCTTTTCCCTTTTCAACAGATACACAAACACATAAAAGTTGTATGTATTAATGGGGTATTTTGTTTGACATAAGTATAGGTTGCACGGTGTTTAAACCAGGTGAATCGTGTTTGTTTCCTTAAACACGTCTCATTTTTACAGTTATAAAACTGTTTTCCAAATTTTATTATTTTTGTATCTTGTATGCATGTATGTGGGGGCATGTGTACACACATGCCATGGAATACATGTGTCGATCAGAGGACACCTCATGAGAATTTCTTCTCTCTTCCATATGTAGATAAGGGATCAAACTCAGGTTTTCATATTTGGCTTCAGGCACCATCTCCCCAATTCTTGGAAAACTTTTGCAGTGTACATTGCATAAGGTTTAAATTAAGATTAAACGTGTTTGTTTTCTGGAGCATTTATCATTCTTTAGTGATGGAAATGTTCAAATTTGTTTCTTTTTGAAAGATATACTATAGACCTTGTATTTCCAATTGTTGTTCTGTACAGTGGTGCCTAGAGCTGCTTTCTATAGCTTCAAGTCATTTCTCAACCTTTCCCATCCTCCTATGGTGACCTAATCTCTGGGAACCATCTTTGTAATCTCAGATTCTGTGCAATTGAATTAGTTTGGGATTCAGCATGAGTGAGACCATGTCCTGCTACCCATGCTTGGCCTGATTCACACAACATAATTTCTGGTTTCAGCCCTGTTGTAGCATGACAAGATTTCATTCATGTTTTATGGACTGAGGCTAATAAATAGTGCGTGTCAGGATATAAGATTCTAAAACCCGCCCTTCTGCCTTTCCTGGAAGGAGTGAGATGCTTGCTTATCTCATGGTGTAGATTTTTGTTCCTATGCTCTGCTGGTGTGACAGTGCTCCTTGGAGTCATCACAGTGATCATATGTTCCCAGACGCCAATCTTTTCATCCGCTTCTCTCAATAGCAAAGTTAAAATTCCATCTCTGTTGATGTATAGTGTTCAGTTCCTCTAGTATCTTTTTCAGCCTCATTTCCCGAGATGTGTCTCTTTGACTGAAGCCTCCATGACTGTCCTCATGGCACCTGGGGTTTTATGTATGCTATACAAATGCCTTATAGTTGAGCTACATCCCTGTCCTTGTTTCTAGTGTTCTTCCTCATGTCTGCCCCTCCTGTACTGCAGACTTTCCAGATGAAAAAAGTCGGTATCCTGTACATTTTCTCCACCAAGTCATGCATTTTCTTTTAAGCCATGTAGAAGTTGCCGGTGTGTTAACAACTGAATGTTTAAGGGTTTGAATAATAGTATTTTTGCCATCTAATGACCTTGCTATTTCCACAGTCCTGATACATTCTCACTTTAACCAACTACAAGATAAGAAAGAAAATAGCAAAGCAAAACATGGTACAGTATGACTCTGGAAAAAAAGTACAAACTAATTTTTATCATCTGGGACTATATAGGAGATCTTCCCATTGTAAAATGATGGTCCTAGTGGCCCCGTGTCTAAACTGTTTTGACCTTCAGAACAGTATGAATTTTTGTTTAAGTGACCCAATTAATTCATTCTCCCCATACCTGCTCATTCAGTAAGCACGGCCCGAGAGTCCTTTGTGTATGAACTTCATCAATGGAGAGTACGCACTTGAAGATCACTCTGCCTTTGACGTTCTTGTCAGCGTCCCTCCCCCCCCATTCCATGGGGAGCTCTTAACTGTCAGCAAGGGCAAGATATCGTGATGAAGCACAGCTCAGGGGAGGTGAATTGGAATGCCCCCCGACTTTGGGTGTGTTCTCAGAGACGCGCTGACATTCTTAAAACTGTTCCTTTCTTAGTGTGGCATGGTTCTTGACGTCCCTTCTGCTTTTTAAAGACGCTTTTGAGAGTAAACGATGTGTCCTGAAAATATCAGCGCCCGCTATCAACAATAATGTGCTGCTTGTTATCATTTCTCTTGGGCTTTTGTTTTTTATTTTTTAAAAAAGGCTTCAGGATTCCTTAGTTTTCCCTCAGATACCATTTAGTAGGGATTATTTGTTATTGTCATTTGGTCTTATTCTTTTCAGGTTATCAATACAATAAATACACACACACACACACACACACCGTTCATTTATATTTGTGTGTGAGTGGCATATATACCATGGTGTGTGAGTAGAAGTCAGAGGACAGTTTTCGGTAGTTGATTCTCTCCTTCCACATTTGGGTCCTTAGGTCATCAGACTTTGTAGCACTGTCTTTTTTTGGCTGAGCTATATTGCTGGCCCCAGATTATTAAACTTTTGTCTTCTTTCCCTATCTCTCTCTCTCTGTCTGGACTCCTCATTTTCTATCTACCTTACTTTTTCGAACAGGGTGTCTTTCTGGCCTGGAGCTGCCTACCTTTGCTAAACTGATTGGTCAGGGAGCTTCAGGGGTCTTTCCATCTCTGCCTCCCCAGAAGCAGGGCTTCAGATGTGCACTATTATAGCTTTCTTTTTTCTAATGTTAGTCCTGGGGAATCAAACTCAGATCCTCACTGTCCTTGCAGAGCTGTTTTCCTCAGCCCCCTCCTTATGTTTTCTAGAGACTGTTTTGATTATAGTCGTTGCTCTTCTTGTAAACACTTTCCCTGAAACTCTTGGAACAAGAAAGTTTATGGTTGTTTACAAGTGTAGGCTTCTAATGGTAATCTCTATGAAACAGAACCAGAAATAGCCATCACTGTTTGTTGCTCTATTTAAATGAAAGTAGATTATTTTGTTGAATGTAGAACTTCAAAGCAGGAATATTTGAATAGAAATTTAAACCCCAAATTTAGAATGAGAATACTAATAGTTGTTAGTTCATTCATTAGTTTTGTTTTTTGTTTTGAAACACAATACAACATATTTTGGTTTTGTTTTGGTCATCTTAGCCATTCTGCTATAAATATAAAAAGGTGTGTGTGTGTGTCTGTCTGTCTGTTGCATTTACATAAGGGTTCCCATGGAGACCAAAAGGAACATTGGATCCTGTGGAGATGGAGTTACAGGCTGTTGTGAGTCACCCGTGTTCCCTGAAACTTGCCATGAAGTTTGACCTGCAAGCCTCAGGGATTCTCTTGTCTCTGACCGCTCAGCTCTGCAATCACAGATGCATGCAGCAACACTCTTTTTTGTGTTGTTTGTGCTTTCAATTTCTGGCATGGTTTCTAGGGATAAAAAGGAGAGCCTTGTGATTCAACCCAAGCAGTGAACTGACTGAACAATGTTCCTAAACCCTCAACACCACGTTTTAAAGATGATACCTTATAACCAAGAAAACCATCATCAGTTTGTTGGAATTCATAGCGATATAGGAAATAGGATATAAAAATATTTTCGAGGACTAAGTTTTTATAATAAAAATAACTACAGCTTTTAGTTGGATAACCTCCAAAGAATTCACAGAATGCAGTTTTGTGTTTGTTTGATGTCCCCCCCTTTCATTGTGGCTCTTTCTGGACACTTGTATTGCTGCAGTACTTGGGGATTCCAGGAGCTTTTGGTAATAGAAATGTAGACCTGAAAGCCATGAGTTCTAATTTCTAAGAGCCTCCACTGAGTTCTTGGTGGGATCTCTGGTGCTAATGAGTTAAATTTCTGTGTAAATAAATGATCAGGGATTGAAACCCCAAAAAATAAAGTATGATTTGAACCTCATCATTCTGCCAAATTAATATTGATGGGAGAATTTATTGGTGCAAGGGCTTATCTGTTACCAGTAAATTGTGTAAATGTAGTAAGTATTTTGATGCTATGATTTATATGCTACCTCTTCTGTAGGAAAAGGTGACCTGCAGTGTCCTGAAAGTTCTCTTTAGCCGGTGCATTAGAACAGCTCCTTTTGCTCAGTCATTTCATGTTTTGTCTGACTGAATGAAAGCACAAAGCCAGAAATACCAGTGTTCGTCAGAAACCATGCACGGAGGGCTGGAAGGATTTTAATGTAAGCATTGTTTGTTGGCTCCAGCTTCCATAACTCTTAAAAACAAACATTTTATATATATAGTATGTGTGTGTGTTACTGTGTGTTTCCCTCTGTGTGATCGTATGTCACCTGTGCGCAGGTACTCAAAGATTTCAGAAGAGGGTGTTGTTCCCCTGCAGTTACAGGTTGTTGTGGGCTCTGTGTTGGTGCTGGAAACTAAACTCCGATCGTCCAGAGTAGCAGCAAGTGTTCTTAACTGTTTACCCTTCTTTCCATGTTGATCAGAATGGAACAGTCTGGAACAAGCATTTAATGGGGAAAAAAGTTTTTCTACTGTCATATGTTCATTTTTGTTAATGTAATAAAAAAATCGTTTTGAAAAATCAACTTAAGAGAGATTTTGTCCCTCAATTCCAGATCACATTTAATAATTTTTAGAAGTCAAGGCAAGATTCAGAATGAGCTGGTCCCATTACATCCTCTGTGGAAATCAGAGAAAAACAAACGAATGCATAGATGCTTTGTGCTTGACTAACTTACTTTACTCTTTGTACTCCACTTATCGGTAAACGGTGCTCCTTACAATGGACTGGGTCACCTCTCCCTAGTTAATATAATTATGAGACTCCCCCATAGACTTGTTCATTGTCTAGCTGGTAGATTCCGAGCGTACCTCATTGAGACCGTCTTCCTGGTTGATTCTAGGTTGTGTTCTGTAGGCTCCGCTTTAGACTTAAAGGTACTTAGAGACAGCAGGTGAGTTCCTTTGTCACCATTGTATTTGGTGAAATATAAGGTATCAGTCTTGGCTTTTATATTCTCTAGGCTGCAGGGATGCCTTCTAAAAAAGAAGGGCTAGAAAGAGGAGTCAGGTACAAGTCATTCCTCACCACTGGTGCTTTTTCTGCTAATCAAATTATTACCCTTTCTTGGACCCTTTGAGTTTGTGGTTACCACGGAATGTGCTTGTTAAAGGCCTCTAACACCACGTGAAATGGCAACACATGCTGAAAACCCTCAAAATTCCTTTTCTTTTGACTCTTAACTCCATTTTAAAGACCTAAGCTAACCGAACTCTGGCAGTTTCAATATTTTAGTTGGACCTGCCATTAAATGTGTGACAGATAAAACACAGCATATGTGCTTTACTGTATTGGCCCACTGTGGTAGCGTCATGATGCATGTATGCGTGCATATCAAAAACCACTACGGATCCTTGTACACACGTGTGCCTGAAGACCCTCACTGCAGTGGGTGCACGGTACTATTTGTGCAGAGAATAGAAGCCTGTTTCTGAGACGAGATTAACTCTGAGTTCCCACAACCCATTTGCTTGGAGATTACCATACCTGTTGACATTGCAATAATTTTAAGTCACTGATAATAAACAATATAAATCGGCTGTTTGGAGTAATTCATGGGGATGGAATGCAATTAATTATATTTTTATTTTCTTTCTTTCAACCACTAAATGCTTCCCTTTGTAAATGGTGACACCTGTGCATTGTGTCCTTTGGTTCTGGGAGGTCCTTTCCTGTACCCCACTGATACAGAGTGGGGAAGTTTATTAGAAATGATACCCTTTCTGTGACCACCTAGTAGCCATGGTGTGAAGTGGCCGGTATCCCGGTTCTCCCAGAACTTTCCATGGAGCTCTCTTCCTTTAGAAGTATCCCTGCACTTAATGCTTTACCCTGTCTGCTGTTATGGGAGAAGGTGGAGCGTCAGGGAGCTGGCTATTTTCAAGGGCTCTACCCCTGTGTTATTTAGTTAAGTTTGAACATTTTAAAGTAGATAAACTGTATAAAATACTTTTTGACGAGTGGTTGAACGATACATGTGCCCTCATTTTCCCACTCATCTTCCTTGTGGTTTTTATAATGCCATATATTTTTCTTGCAGAGTTCCCTCACTGCTCTATTTGTGATCTCAGGCAAGGATTTATGAGCTACCACCATTAAGGTCTCCCTCTGGCTTTGTCATCTGAGAACAAGAGTTGCCTGTAGTATGTTTGCTTCTTACTAATTTGTGAGGAGGATTTCCCCTGATCCAAATACATACATAAGTGTTTATTTTTGATGCTTTTTTTTATAGGATGGATTGTTTGAGTAGTTAGAATTGTATAAATTGTTAACATTTTCTTTTGCAGAAGTTAGAGACAAATGTCCAAAACAGTATATATTTGCCTGAAGCAATGCATGTCTTCTGGTTTAATGTTTAAACTTGAGTGGTTTTCTTGGTTTATTTATCAGTTATTTTGTTTGATTGTGCATTAAGTCAGGGGGAGATCTGAATGGAGTTACTGGTACTAGGAAGCCTGGTGAATGTTGACTGATACCACGTGTGCCAGATATGCTCTCAGCGGTTGCCTGCTTCTTGTGGTGTTCTGGCACATCTAACTGTACCATCGTTGGCTCTTGGGATGTATGCATTATCCTGCTGTTGTGGTACAGTAACCTAACAAATAGAAACAATGGGGGAAGGGTTTATTTTATCACGCGGTTTCAGGTTACCTTCCACCATAGCAGAAAAGTGAAGGCGGCAGGAACGCCAACCAGCTAGGCACAATACAGCTGTCTTTGGGAGCAGTGAGAATATAGTGCTTGTCCTTAGCTCATCCTGTCTATTCTTAGCTACTCTAGAACCCAAACCCAGGGAATGGTGCTACACAAAGTGGGTTTAGTCCCTCATTGTGACACTTTTCCAAACTGGTTCTAGGTTGTGCCATGTTGATAAAGCTAGCCATTGTAATCCACACAGTTTCCTCAAGGCTGGATCTCTGACTTCGGATCTCTGACCAGTCTTGTGATTAAATACGGACTATTACCCACTAGCTCTGTTTTCCCTCCCTCCCTCCTTTCCCTCCTGTAACTTATGTTTTTCTATAAATTTGTCCATTTCATCTGAGTATTCATGTCTTGACTCAATTATCTGTATAACATCCCCTTATTGTTTAAACAGCTATCCAGTCCATAGTGATCTGTACTCATTATTGTTAGGCTCGGTCTTGTCTGTCTATATCTGTTTCCTCTGCTCTCCCTCCACCTGAGTATGAATAGGCATTTATCAGTTTTATCAATTTTCTCAAAGAACCAGCTTTGCTCTCATTGATTTTTCTCTGCTGTTTTATATTTCATTGATTTCCTTTTTTTTCTGTTTACTTTGGGTTTTACTTTGCTCATATTTTTCCCACTTCCTTGTTTTCTCTTTTCTTTTTGATGTAATAACAGATTTTTTTAAAAATGTATATTCTGTATTATCTGGTCCCCTTAGTACTAGAATTCCTTAAGGATGTGTGATATCCACACTGCTCTTTATTACTTTTATTTTTAAGTAGAAGTTGGAATCACCTTTCCTAATATAGGCATATACATTTATCCTATAATATTACTTTAGTGGTACTCCACAAATTCTAATAAGTTTTCATTTTCTACCCAAAATAGTGTTTAACTTCCCTCGTGATCCCTTTTCTTGGTTCGTGGACTTAAAACTACGTTACTTTGCAGGAATTTTCCCAGAGCTCTTTTTAATAAGGATAACACTTTAACTTTGCCCTGCGTTTTTGAGACACAAACATACTTTATGTCACTTCCATTTAAAATTTATTAACATTTAGCTTGCTGACTTAATATGGTTTATTGATGTAGGTGATCCCTGTACATTGACAATGTGATTGCTCCCGGAGGCTGGGTAGAATGTTGTATACATACCTGTTAGACAGATTGGTTCATTTTGGTGTTCAGTTTTATTATAACCTGACTTACTGGGTTTTTGTACTTGTTGGAGAGAGGGAGGGGAGGGGGAAGGGGGGAGGGAGGGAGAGAGAGGGATGGAGATTGATTGATTCATGTCTCTGACAGTAATTCAGTTTTTGAACTCTCCTTATCTGGTCTCTGATGTAAAGCCCCTGTTATTGGGTGCCTAAACAATAGGATTGTTATGTTGTGTTTATTGAAAGTAAAGAGATTTTTAATCTGAAAATGTTGATGAGAACAAACAAGCCTTGTGGTTGCTTTGTCTTTCCCTTGACTAGGTCTGCCTGACAGCTGTTCCTGTGAAGGACTTCCTTTAGTATTTCTTGTTGAGGTAATCTTGTTAACAGAAAGATATGTATATACTCTAAGGGACACCCAGGAACATGGGTTGTCCACTACTAGTTAACAGTTGTAGCTTCTCTGTGCCCCAACATTTCCTTAATTTGTTATAAAATTTTCTTTTTCTTCAGGTTTCGATGTCTAGGTATACAGTTATATCTGGAGTGTGAAATCTGTTGATTTGCTGTCTTCTCTATTTTCCATATGACTTTTGATGCCACCTAAATTCTTCTTACTGTAACAAGTCTGTTCTGTGCTGCTCAGAGCTTTTAAGCCCCATGTTAGAGCATTTGACTGCACTGAACCTTAGTGTAGCATTATTCATGTTTCTTCCAGTTTGTATTTGTTGAGCTGTTTTATTCTATGGGGCCATAATTTTTAATCCTCATAAAAATTGGGTCGTTCGAATGAAGAGGCTTTGGAGAGGCAGGAAAGACAGCAGAGAGGTTTTGTTGTTGTTGGTATTGTTTGTTTGCTTTAGTTGATTTGAATATTTAAAGTTTATTTTTAAGGGAATGATGTAGGGATGATGGGTGGATATGGAGAGACTAGGTGTTGAGCAGAATTGAGGTACATGATGTGAAATTCCCAAAGAATCAATAACAAAATTATGTTAAAAATAATGTCATTATTTCCTCAAAGATTTATTTTGTTTGGTGGTATGTATGTATGTGTACATGATTGTGTGTGTGTATGCGTGTGTGTGTGTTCATGGATGTGCATGTGTGTGTCTGCATTGGTGTGGATGCCCTCAGAGAGATGGTGGTGTTGGGTTCCCTGGACCAATTGTTACAGGTGGTTGTGAACCACCCAGTCTGGGTGCTGGGAGCAGAACTGGGAGCCATTGCAAAGGAAGCACAAGCTCTTAGCTACTGAACCATCTCTCTGGCCCCTACTTAATGTTTTTCTTTTAAGTGTGTGATCTCTCTAGTTTCACTTTTAAAAGGACTCCAGTTACCCAACCACTAATCTGTTTGTTATCTTATATTAAATCGTTATACTTTTTTTGGTGTGTGTGTGTCTGTGTGTGTTTTGTTTTGTATCCCTTTGTTGGTGTTCCTCACGTTCACCAATCTTTCTTTCTGTGTCTCTTTAGTGTTTTAGAGGTGTAGGATATATAGTTTATAAAAAGAAACTTAAGTATGTAAGTATATATGATATCAAATATTTTAATGCTCTGAGTTGTTACTGCTTTTGCAGCTTCTGGGTCACTTCATTGTGTTAATTTATTCATTGTTCAGGAATGTGTGGCACCACATGCCCCTCCCTGGGGGATTCTGCAGTGGAACTACATTCTGAGCCCTGCTTATATATTTTATAGAAAACAGTATTCTTGGAAGGATGTATTTGTCTAGAGTGAGCCTTCTGTCCCTGTGCCTTCTTTATTTGTACTTTACACACCAGCATACACTTCCATAGTCATACTCTTTTGGAATTGTTTTCCTTGTTCAGTATGTGTCATGAGGTGACCAGTTCCGGCTTTATTTGGACTGAGCTAGAGAGTACTGGACTCAGTACATTGTTGAGGCTTTGCCTAGACCCTTTGTGTTATGCAGAATCTTAGCTGTCTCTACATTACAGTATAAATAGGTTGATGCCACCGTATCTTGTTATTGTGTGTCTTTGGTTTGTTGGGAAAGAGCTGTCAGAGAACAAGCTCTCTGGATTGCTTGGAATTACAAGTTAACTGTTGTCTTGCCACTGATGAGAATAGGTTCTCTTTTTCGTTCTGCTGTGTTTGCTGTAGCATTTCACTGTCATGGGGTAGTCTTGGAGGTGACAGTCTCCTGAGCCTCCTTTCATGGCCTGTCACAACATCACAGACTGCGATCAGTCAGGGGGTTTCTCTCTTTTTGTATTGGCAGTCTTAGTTCTTCACACATGTGTTTCTGCCTCTGACCCTGCCTTCTGTTCCTCCCCTTCCTCTGCCTCCTGATCTAATGAGGTGTGCTAGAGGTGGGAAGTCAGGGCGGCTTCTCCTAAACTCTGCAGGGGTTGGAGAGGTAGCTCAGTGTGTAAGAGCAATCCCTCTTGACAGGGACCTGAGTCTGGTTGCCAACAGTCATGTAGGTGATTCTGAACTGCTGGTAACTCCAGCCCCAGAAGACGTAATTCCCCTTTCTGACTGCTCCACATACCTATACACATGTGTGCACATACACACAAATACATATGAATACACACAGACAAAAATTAAAAATTCTTTTTAAAAAATCCTTTCCAAAAATACCCCAAAGAGAGCTCTTACGAGAACGCCTGCTAATTTGAGAACGTTCACTATTTATTTACCTTGGCTAAGGAATTTGAGAATTGATGTCTGCGGTGTGCCTGTGTTTATATTCCTCACTAGCCTTGGAATCACCCAGTCCTAACAAGAGTTCTGACTTGCTTTTGCATTGCATGGTTCTGGCTCCCTCTGCAGCCACAAATGGAAAAGTGCTGTGCTGTCCTTTGTTGCTGGAAAACCTAGCTAGCTTTCAGCTTCTTACTTTGAGAGAGCATTTGCAGCTGGCGTGCAAGTGTAAATGGGAAGTTCAGATTAAGTAATATATTACTTTTGTTTTGGCAAGGCTTATTGGAGACTAAAGTCATATTTTGGGAGGATTTGGGTAGAAAGAAATCATGAGGATGCAGAGAGGAAAGGCTAAAGAGGTAAATAATAGCATTTGCGAAGGAGGAAGTCTCAAAGGTAGAGGTGTTACCGTGGGCATTTATGAAGATATTGCGGAGTGGAATGTGAGAGGTTGGTCTTAGGACAAGTTAGAGCTTCTGGGACTACCTTCCTGAATCACTATAGAACTGAGGACTATAGCTAACCTGCATGATTTGCCAGTGTCCTCTGCAGGAGTTTGACTTGACCGCACTAGACTTCAGTTTCTTTTACTTTAGAATAAGTGAATTAGATCAGGTCACTGTTACACTTGAATTGAGATTTATGAGATTGTGATAATGACTTCAAATTTCTCTTGAACATTTTTGGTCCTCCCACAACTTAGAGCATCCGTTAAAGGAAAATGATATCCGAGTTAAAATTGCAAGCCTAGCAGTCACCTAGCTTGACCTTTGCCTTTTCTGAAATGAGCATAGTAACTCTGGACACAGTCAAAACAATTGAGGGTGGCTTTGGGGGTGCTCTTAGTGTTAATCAGGTGGTTTATCCACCATGCGAACCTTAGTTTTCATTGTTCCTTTATGGTGTTGTTTATACATTTCATTTCATTGTAAAGGTTTTTTTTTAATTTTTATTTAAATGCGAGGTTTCATACAATAGTGCTTCTAGAATATTATCTGTAGTTGTGTCATGCAATAGCTTGGGTAGGCACAGAAAACTGCTTTGTGAAATATTTACCCTTAAGAAAATTGCCACATCAAAGCCTGTGTGCTTTAGAGGGAGGAGTAACTACATGGATAGATTAATTTTATTTAGTGGAGAATTTTTAGTGTTTATTCAAATGTGTGGGTTTAGAGCATTTATAGTTATAAAATAAGCTTTAGAGCCTTGAGATATGACCTTTTAGTCTAGTAGGCAAGTATCATTTGGCTTGGTAATTTTTCCCTCTGTTCTCCTTTTCTGGATTTTGAAGCCCCTGAATTAACATGTTGTCTTTATGTATGCATGTAAACTGATGTGTTCCCTCTTTTGTTTCTTTTCCTTTTTTAAGCCTCAGTTGTACTTTAGTTGGCCGTTACCCTTAGTCTAGAATGGCATTGAATTTAAAAGACTCCTTCTGCTTCAGCGTCTGGAATTGGTATTTGAATTAGAAGCTTGAGCCTCTATGCCAGGTTTTCCTCCTCTGTTTTGTCATTAAACCTTTTCTGTGCTTAAAAGAGAAAGCTGAATTGCTTGTTTGAGAATTTAAGGAATAAAATTTAACTGGTGCCAGTTTCTACTGTAAAGGTCTACTTAGAAATTACTTATTCTTGCTCTTCAGACATAAAATAATAATTACCTTGAGAGCCTAGTTTCTGTCCTGAAACATGTGTCCTCACATAACCTTGTTGATTTTAGTGGGAATGGTAATATCTTTTTTTTTTTAAAAGTTCTTCTGGAATGTTCTCTTGGCTCCTTACTAAAAGGACTGTAATCTTTAGACGTGTAGGGTCAGAATTCCTGCGGGGCAGCTGACAGCAGGCGGTGTGAGATTTTAGGGTGTTGTGTGGTCGTCACGGACTCCAGACCCGAGTCTGTATTTCTATTTGGAACAGACATTAACCTCTTTTTCCAGGCCGAGACAGTGAAGTATATCAGTTTTGGTAGCCTAGATTATAAGAAACCTAAATTAGTTTGAAGTGGAATTATCCTGTTGAAAGGGCAGTTGAAAGCCCTTGACACTGGACAGAGGATTGTCTAGTGTCTAATCTTGGCTCAGAACGCAGCAGACATAATGAGAGTCATTATGAACTGGTGATCTCTCACCCCTCCCCTCCGCAGACCACATTAGACTTGCAAAAACAGAGAGCACTGTGTGTGCTTGGCCCTGCGCCTGCCCTGCGCCAGAGGAAGAAAGTCTACCTTGTTTGTGCTCCAACCAGATACTGGCATATCCTGTTACCACTAGGCTGGTTTTGAGCTCCTCTGTTCGAGCTCGTCCTGACAGATGCTGTCATGGCTGCCCCTTAGCAAGACAAATGCAGCCACTTTGCAGGAGTTGGCTTCTGCCCAGCAGTGCTTGCCAGTGTCCTGAAACGGTGTGTGCCTGTGTAGTTACTTGTGGACAGGTGGTAGCCTGTGATCTGTTACCCTCCTTCGTGATCCTTGCTACCTTCAGAGTCTTGGCCATTTCTGAACGAGATGTGTAGTTCGCTTTGTTCAAATGAATTATAATTCCTGAACTTGACTTTTTTTTTTTTCCAGCAACGGATGTTTGTTAAATACGTCCTGAAAATCCCTGAGAAGGGCCCCTGCCACAGAATCACAACTTCGATAGCTGTGATTTAGAAATAGAGTCTTTAGAGATGAATTCTTGGGAGTGAGCTCTGAATGTTAACCTTTGCCTAGAGGGATTGACATGTGTTGTTGGGGGTTCAGTGTAAAAAAAGACAAGTGACCTAAAATGAGTGGGATGAACCGTGCTTCTGAAAGCTGTTGGCAACGAGAAATCGTTTTGGAATTTTAAATGATGAGTGGCTTCTGGAAATATCTCTCTCTCTCTCTCTCTCTCTCTCTCTCTCTCTCTCTCTCTCTCTGTGTGTGTGTGTTTTAAAAGCATGCTAACCGCTGTCTGGCGAAGGAGTGCTTTGTTTTATCTTTCTAGAAAGAGTGGAAAGTGGTAGGTTATATTTTCCAGTCAAGCTCTTAGGAGGAGGCAGGTCTGTTTGAATGGAGAGGTGGGTAGGAAAAGATTTAGATATGTAAAGATGTCTCAATAGAATTTAGCCAACAGTTTCGAAGTTTAAAGGTGCAAGAAGAAATAAAACAGAGTTAAGGGAATTGGGTCTGTGGTTTGTTGTTGAGATGCCAGCAAGAGCCTATTAAAAGAAGCACAAGGAATAGTGGCTCTGTCGTTGGAGCTATGTGATGACTGCAGTCTGGTACATATGAGTTTAAAATACTTTGTAATGGGATGTAGTTGAGTTGTTAGAATGTGTGCTTATGCACGAAATCTTTATGTTTGACTTCTAAGATCTCATAAACCATGTGTGCTGATATTATAATGGTAGTCCTAACACTTGGAATATGAACACAGGAAGCACAAGGTTATGTTTTAGTCATGTAACATGTTTTGTGACATTCTTGGCAATATTCACTCAAAAAAATTAAATATCCATAGAATGTAGTAGTGTAATGTAGATATTAATGAATATATTTAAGTGTAATTATTTAACCCCGAGTTCAGACTTGGGATGTAGGCCTATAGGATAATTTGACTGTTATTGCAACATCAAAGTCATGAAATCTTGCCACCAGTGGTGGCACACACTTTTATTCCCAATTCTTGGGATGCAGAGGCAGGTGGATCTCCATGAGTTCAAGGCCAGACTGGTCAAGGCCAGACTGGTCTAATGAGAGCTAGGAGAGCTAGTTCTAGTACAACGAGGACTATTACACTGAGAAATCCTGTCTTGGAAAAAGAAAAATAAAACAAAACAGAAAAACCCAAAAACTCATGCTAACGTGGGACAAGGCCTCATATTGTAGACTAGGTACCATTTCCTGAAGAATGCACTGATGTGTTTAGCTCAGGCAGCCGTTTACCCACCTAAATCGGCCCTCATGAATCGTGGAACAGTTAGTTCTGTATATTCACCATGTTGGAAGAAGTCTCATAGGACTACAGGTTAGAAATTCTTTTCCTGTTCCGGCACCGAAACTTTTGGAAGGAGCTCACTAATATGGATTTCTTCTTCAGTGCAGTGCTTAAGTTTTAGTGTACATTTTAAAAAGTGGAATCAACAGCTTCAGCTTTGTAGAAAAGAGCTTGTCCTACAAAGCGCCGGGTCTTTCCTTTCAACTGGGGCCCACTTTGGCCAGCCTGCCTCCTAATCTACCTAATGTGTTCTATTTCTAGTGTTTCTCTGCTGGGACCCAGAGGTCTTTCATTCTTTAGCTGTTTGTAATTTTGGTTACCTAGGGAATTCCTGGGTCAGTTCCCATGATGGACATCAGTACCCATGATGGACATCTGGTAACCACTAGCTCCGGGAGGTATCCAGTGCCTCTGGGGTGGTGGCTCAAGTTATGTTTTAAGTTTAAATTAAGAGATCTATAAAACAGAAACACCTCTAACCTGTAAGCCCCACTTTGCCAAGGTCAGATAACTTTCTGGAATTCTGGGGGCTGTTGTTCACAGAAGATAAAAAGTCATGTAGTTTCCCTTCTGTAAAAAAGTTTGTTCGCCCCAACTGCACAGGATGTGCTAGATCACACTTAGGTGGGAGGGGCATACGCAGGAAGTAGTCAGGATGTATGCTTGCCTCAGATTAGATGAAGACAGGAAGTCTTGTGAGTTTTGCCTGTATAAGCTCCTGGGTAATGGAATAAGCCACCATACTCAGAATCCCAAGTATGGACCTGGCCAGTGTCGATCATCCTGACCAGTATTTAATAAAACTTGATTCAAATTTGTTTTAAAAATTGTGGTAGTGTTCTTACTCTTGCCTGGTGGGATCAGCACTTGGCCTCTGATGGCACCTGCATTATGTGCACATATTTTGCCCTCACACACATATGCAATCATAAATAATAAAAGTAAATTTTAAATTAAACCCGGTGTGAAGAAAAGGACTTCTGTCAGAGTATGTAGATCAATGAAAAGTCTACAACAAAACTGAGGATAACTGGTTGGCCTCTGTTGAAGTGGAGTGCTGTTACACGGAGGGAAACCTTTCAAATTACCCCAGCGAAGTACAGTGAGCTTGATGAATTGGAGCAGGAATCTCCCAAATCTGAGGTTACAGCATAGAGGTCTAGTCATTGGGTGGAAGGGGAGAGAGCTTGGGAGCTGTGCAGGTGTTCATGCCCAGCAATGGGGATCAGTTTGCAGGTAGCAGAATAGGTGAATAAAGCAGAAATGCATGGGGTGGGTGGAAGGGAGCGACAAGCCTCTCCACGAGAGACTGCTGAGATCAGCAGCTGTTTTCACAGTGGGAAGCATGATGAATGGTGGCTTGGGAAAGTGCATCAAAGGATGACAGAGCTGCCTGACAGATCAGTGCATGCCTCCTGGGAAAGGCTGGTCTTGTTTTGAAGTGGAACATTGTCATGCTGTAGGTATATCTGATTTAAGGAAACCCAATTTGTAAAGATTTAGATTTCATGGTGATATCATAGGCTGTATTTGCAAGCAGGCACAGTCTGTGTAGCTATCACATCCTGTTATCTTCAACATATGTATCACCTTTCTAACCCTTAAATGCCTGTGGCATACACTGATTCTTGGGGCTTAACGTGTTTAAGGTTGAGTATGTGAACAGTGAATCTGGTAGGCAAAATGTAATCATCTTTTCCTCTTATTCATTTTGAAGGACAAGAATCTGCCCTACAGAAATATTTAAAACAGAGCCCCCTTAAATGTCAGAGACCTCTGTAAGCTTAAACTAGTCATTAAGAAAAAAAAAATCAATATAGCAGCACAAGTTCAGGATTGTAACCTCTTTAGGTCCCCTGTGCACTCCGCTCCAGTGCTCTCATCTTTGCCTGAGTCCCCACTGTCCTGCTGCAGTGACCAGGGCAGCTTCAGCCCACCTGCATACTGCCAGAGGATAAACTTGATATCTTTGCTTTCATGAAACACTATCTGTGAAGTGAGCTCTTTGATCCGCAGTCTTCCCCTCTAAAGCGGGCGGGCTATGAAGAACACGTCTGAGTTGATGAATATTGAATGAGGTTTGTAGAATTCAACATCGTCCTCGTATTAACCCTTTCTCTGTGCAGGGCCGTGGGCCGTCATTGCCTCTTTTAGGCTGCTGTGCTGTTGCTGTCTAGGTAAATCCTCGTCAGCGATGTAGGTAGCGAGAGAATTTAGCAAGTGTTCTTCGCTGATAGCTGTCATCTTACACCCATGTGAAGTCAGATAGCTGTCAGTTCGTTCAGCTTCAGAGGGAGAATGGTCTCTGTGGCTGTTGTCAGCCTACCGAATGAGCTGTGCTAACAGAGTATTGGGTTCGTGCAACATCTATAATCAGGCCTTGGACAAGCAGGTGTTCCACTTAGCGTAAGCAACAGCAGTCATAATGATAATGTCTCCTTGAGTGCGTACTGTATAAGGTTTTACACACCTTTTTAAAAAAAATGTAATTATGTGTGTGCATCTGCGTCTCTGTTTGGGTTTGTGAGCATGAATGCAAGAACCCCAGGAGATCAGAAAAGGACGTTAGAGCTCCTGGTTCCGGAGTTACGGGCATTGTGAACTGTCGGCATAGGAGCTATGAGCTGAACTCTGTTCTTCTGGATCTCTGGTCCTTTTTACTCTCGTCACATCACTTTTTATCTATTATAACTCTCATAACAAAGTTAGGGAATAAATACTCCTACCATCCTTGCTTTAGAGGAAATAAAAGGGGCCACAGATAGGCTAGCTCCTTTGGCCAAATTGTCACTATGTATAAACATGCTTATGTTGTGTGTCAAGGTAGGAATGTCCAGAACCTGGGTGTTTCTTGCTTAGCCCTTCGAGAAGAGAAAGTCATACTACAATGGAGTTTTATAATAGAGTAGATTGTTGTTTTTTAGGGGTGGAGGGAGGGGTGTTTTCTGTGAAAATATCACTTAGATGAAACATGGAGAAATGATAAGGATTGAGAACAACAGGCAAGCGGTTCAGAATGCAGTGAGTTTTGAGGAATTGACAGGACCTCATTACAAAGGGAGGATGGAGTTGAGCATTGCATGCATTCCACAGAGATCTACAGGAGGCTGGGTTGTCAAAGTGTGTGTGTGGGGGTTCTACCTGAAGAACATGGGTCATGGAAGAGTGGGAGATGATAAAAGTCACCTTGAGGGTGACATCTTGAGACACGGGGTAGTAGACAGAGGAGTCTTGTTTTTTGTTAGTTTGTTTTGCAGTTCTGACACTTAATAGACCTTCAGAGGCAATGGAGTTACACCCCCTAGCCCTCACATTTTTGTATTTTTGTAAGTTCTGAGACTGGATTTCAACTTGGAATTCCTCCTCAGCCTTTTTGGTAGTTGACATGCCTGTGTCAGAGACTGGCCCAATCACCATTTTCTTTCTCCATTGGGCTTCTACTTTACACCTTAAAACATTTATTTTTCATGTAGAGAACAGTTCTTTCTGCCATCTGTGCTTCATTCCCTCCACCCATTCCTTGTTCATCTCCATTTTCTCTACCCAGGACTTTTGATACTGGACAGGGTGAGGTAAGTCTGTCGCAGCTCTAGCTTGCTGTGCAGTCTTCAGAAAATTCTGCATCTAAAAGGCATGCCTCAGCCATTTGTGATTCCACATTTCCTCCAGCATTGCCTACTCCGTGTGTAGCAGCCAATGTAAAGTTCACACTCAAGACTGTGTGCCTAGTAGTGGTGTGGACTTGACCTCAGTGTGGGGGAGTTAACCTTGGGGGAGTTTAAATGTCCTCTCTGCAGAACTGAGAAATGAGGTCATCCCCATCTCTCGAGTTTATAGAGGGAAAGGAAAGTTGGGTAGACTGGATTCGCTGCTTTGGTCAGATTCTTTATTTCTGGAGCTTATGAATTGTGGACACTTATTTTTAAATTATTGAATATACCAACCAGCTCTTCTCAAGATAATATAAGTATTTAAGGATAGATATAAAATAGAAAGGAGGGGCTTGAGAAAGAGCTCATTGGTTAAGAGCACCTACTGCTCTTGCAGAAGATGGGTTCAGTTCCCCAGACCCTTTTGTTGGTTTACAACTATCTGTAACTTCAGTTTCAAGGCATGTAACCCCAGGGAAATACATGGTATATAACACACATGAAGGCAGACACTCAAATATACATAAATTGAAGAAAAAATAAATCTTAAAATAAGGGAAACATGAACTATCAGGCTTTTAACTGGCAAAGCTGACTGTGAATGCACTGAGAACACATACACAGTTAATGGTGCAGTCACATTTTCATCTGTGTCTGGTTTATGTGTCAGTGGTCACATGCACGTAGGTGGTGCACATGTGTAGAGGGCCAAGGTCAATGTCAGGTGCCTTCCTTAATTGTTGTGTCCTCTCTCTCTATCTAGACAAGGTCTTTAACTAAACCTGGAGCTCATTGACTCCTGGGACTCTCTGGGCAGCGGTACTCATAGAACTTCCTTCCTTTGGACCTGCAGCGTGGGGGTTACATTTGAACTGTGATGGGCCAGCTTTTGCCTGAGCGTTGGAAGTACATACTATGGTCTTCATGCTTGTGCATCAGGCTCTTTTCCAACTGTACTATCATCCCAGCCCTTTGTGGTCCCATTGCTTCATATGCTCTACAGCTTCATGCTGCCCTCCACTGCACCTATAACTCCAATGCATGATACAGTGCTGGTTTCCTCCAGTGAGCACCTGAAGTTGTTTTCTTCCCTTACAATGTTCTGTCTCTGCAGAGCATCCACCATCTATCTTCACTACCTGTCAACTCCTCACACATGGTCCATACTCAATACCTTTTAGATGAGAGGATGGAGGAGAACATTGGTCTCTCTAGAATAGACCTGGCATGCTGTGATGTCCATGTGATCTGCTTTGTGCTGGACTTTTACCCAGTATTCAGAGTGATTGGTTATCCTTAGAGTTGTTTTTAATGCATTCTTTCTATCTATCTATCTATCTATCTATCTATCTATCTATCTATCTATCATCTATCTATCTATCTATCTATCTATCTATCTATCTATCTATCGTGTTATTATTAATTTGAAAGTGTAGGAAGCCTCATATACTTTTCTTGCATTTAGTAGTAATTACACTTAAAAAAAATTACAATCCTTCCCCACTTTCTTACTACTGAAGAATTATTCTTCCTATGTCTGAGGAAGCCTCTGATCATCTGCCGAGACGTCATGGCAGGGTTGCTGGGTGCTTGCCAGTGTGGCTTTGTTTCCCCAGTTGCAACCCTGCAGAGTCGCTGCCTTGTGGTAGCAAGGCATCTTGGCAGTGGTACTTAGAGCATATTTCAGCTGGTGATTTCTGCGTGATTGGGATGAGTTTCTGTGTGACAGGCGTCATAACAGAACTGTTACGTGACTTCTGTCTAAGGCTGTCCATCAGTCAGAACTGTAAAAACCAGTTTGCATATGTCAACAATTTAATCCTCTAATGTACTTGCCAATGGAAAAGTGACACTGGAATTATTTTTTGTGTATTTACTGACTCGAATGATGTGGTTACCAAGTGCCCTGATGGAAAAACCTTCAAATTCCAATCTTCCAATTGGGACCATATGCGTCTTCTTTCCCTAGCCAAATTGAGTTGTACATCTTTCCACACACAAGTGTG
The DNA here is from genome assembly GCF_014885135.2 of Alexandromys fortis. Taxonomy (NCBI): domain Eukaryota; kingdom Metazoa; phylum Chordata; class Mammalia; order Rodentia; family Cricetidae; genus Alexandromys; species Alexandromys fortis. The sequence continues at coordinate 2,684,473 of NW_026068043.1, forward strand.
CATCCACACAATACAGTCCTGATTATGTTTTGTGTTGCATACATGTGTATTCATACCAAGTACACATGTCCGTAAGTGTACATTCATAAGCTTTGCCCTCTAGGCTCCCAGTAAAGTTTAAATCATTTACTATGGGTACTATTCTCAGAAAAGTGCCTAGTATATAATATTGTCTCCATAAATACTAGCTTTTCTTACTTCAGAATATTGTCTTATTCTGGCAGATACAGCAATAACATTATTGGTGTATCTAACCTCTGCTTATGAACACTAAACTCCAGAGGGTAGCCAGTATTAAAATGATTGTGACATTTTATGAATTGGTACCACTCAGACATGTCTACTACAGCAAATTTTTATGCCACCTCAAAATTGTTAGTAGTTGTATTTTTTAGTCTGTCATTCTTTTGATATATTTATATTGATTTGTAACATAGAAATGTTTTTCTTCTTTCTTTCCTCAACCCTCCCCTGTCCCCCTTTTCTTTGTCTTCCTTTAAGTTTTTGAATCAGGATCTCATAAATGCCAGGCTGGCCTCAAACAACACTGTGTACCTCAAACTTCTGATTGTCCTTCCTCAATCTCCTGAGTCCTGAGATTATAGGCATAACACTACCATGCCCAATTTATATAATTTTGGGAATGGAACCCAGGCCTTCATGCTTGCTGAGCAAATATGCTTATCAACTGAGCATCTTCCTTGCCCGCGATTTCTCTTAAGTACCTATCCCCCTAAGACTTTTGAGGAAGATAACTTTCAGTGGGTATTTTTGTTTTTGTTGTTGTTGTTGTTTGTTTTTTTAAAGCAGGGTCTTGTTAGGAATCCCATGCCTGGCCTCTATTTATAATCCTTCTACTGTACACTTCCATCCTAACTTGAATGTGTTATTTTCACCTTTAGTCCAAAGGGAACTTGAGAATCTTGAGATATGCTTGAACCAAAGTAAACTTCCAATTTATAATTTTCAAAAACCACATCAGGTATTTAAATCACCAAATAGAAAATAATAGAAAAGAAGATTGAAGAATGGGAATTACTTATTTTTACAATGATAATGATAAGATTTTATAGCATGATTAATAAAAATCCAGAGACAGATACTGGGTTTCAATCTGAAGACCAGAAAAACAAAGCAGCCAGCCACAGGCTCTTCCCTCTACCTCAGTTCAAAATGGCAATCCTGCCTCTAGGAATCCTCAGAATGAGACTGAAAGCTGTCTCCTCCCATCTTATATTTATTCCTCTTGAGTGCTGGGATTAAAGGCATGCACTACTACCACCCAGTTTGTATGACTAACTAGTGTTGCTACAGGGATTAAAGGTGTGTGCCATCACTGCCTGCTGTGTAAAGCTGACCTAGGTGGCTGTTTTACTCTCTGATCTTCCGGGGAAGCTTTATTTATTAAGATACAAATAAAATGCCACTGCAGATTTTCAGCATGTAGTTGATTGTACCCCTGGGGTAAGTGGTGTGAGGCATATATGTTAGCTGTGGTAGGAATATATGTAAACTGGCTGTTTAAACTAATTTCTCCTTTCCCCTCTATCCTCCTCTTTTCTCCTCTTCCTCTTCTTTCCCTTTTAGTCTCCTTCCTTCCCCCTTCTTTCACACACACACACACACACACACACACACACACACAGACACAGACACACACACACACATCACTACCACCACCACCACCACCACCACCACCACCACCACCACCACCACCATCATCCTCATCATCTTTATGACGCCAATCTTTAGCTCAAACGATCATCTGTTCTCATCTGGGATTTATAAGTATATATATTGTTTGTACATAGGATGTCATTCTGTGGTTGTTGATGTTAAGATAAAAGTAGTTCATTTTAGACACAAATCTCCAGAGTTGTTTGGTATGAGTATGGATATCCAGACTACTCTGTTGTGAGAGGAGGGAAGAGGTGAAGACTGCCCTCCACCAAGTAAGGCCTTTATTGAGTGAACATGAAAACCCAACACATGGACTTAAAATAGGCATTCTTAGAGTAATTCCAGATGACAGCTAGCTTTATCATCTATAGGGTATGTAGACTTCTGTTTTGACATTGCAGATTGAATTCAGGACCTTGTGCCTATTAAACTCTTCAACTGAACTACATTCTCATCCCAAGCATTCTTTGCCTTTTACGACTTTAATTGAGGTGGGGAAGACATTCTGCAGCACATTTGTGGAGGTAAGAAAATAGCTTTAAGGATTCAGCCTCTGCTTCTATCACGTGCCGGCTCTGGAGATAGAAGTCAACTTTTTATGCTTGGTAAGAAGTCTCTTGTCCTGCTGAGATATTACAGCCCCAAGCTATTGGTGACTGCTCTTCTTAACAGGTGTTTTGTGACAGACATCACAGTACAGATCTACTTATCGTCAGGTTTGGGTACGTTTGAAAGCATTTCTGTCGGTGTTCTCAGATGGAGGCCCTTGGAGAGTAGTCAGGATCTGTTAGTAATTTAATGCATGCACTGTGTGTGAATGGGAGGCAGGCTGTCTTATCAACAACAACAACAACAAAAACTGTCTTGAGAATCTACTTGCATGCATTATCAACAGTGGTGTAGTCAGGGAATCAAGGAAAGAAGTCTCTGAGAAGATCATCCTCCTGCCTTCCTCTCACGACTGGTGTTCAGCTCTGTGAAGAACCTGGGTTGGCACAGTTACAATTCACAGTATTGTTCTCAGCAGCCTTGAGTGTTCGGGTGCTTCCAGAGGTGCCCGTGGTCACTGTGTATAACCCTATGTGTGGCTTGAAGGGATAGAGTGAAATGGTCTTTGTGACTCACACAGATGGTTGCTCATCTACTAGCGACTGTCTTTGGGGACCGACACTCATATCAAGCTGTTAGGAACTTGTGTTGTGTGGGAGGACTGGAAGGGCTGAAAGCTTGGGCAGTTTAGTGCTTACCAACTTTGTAAAACATAGAAATTGTTGAGGGCATAAGTAACATCGGACAGGAAGTTCATTCCTCGGGTAGTGAGACATTGTGACAAGAAAAACCTGTGCTCTGCCTTCCTGTAATGATTTGAGAGTTAAAAAATCCATTCAATTTCTAAGTGACAGGTGCAATCCTGATTGAAGTAGATTGTTAGTGAAGGCCAACAGAATTCTCTCAAAGTCTATTTGTACTTTCTTGGTTGTAGAAATATTGTAGAACTCAGCTCTTAAAAGAAAGATTTCTGAACCAGACTGTGGCTTAGAGATGCTGCAGGTGCTGTGTATGTCCGAGTCTCTGGGTTAAGTTCACATACAATGACGTGGGTGTTGTTTTTTTTTTTTCCTTCTGTATTGCTATTCCTTTAAAGGTCTGACAATAAAATCCTAAGTTGACCCCATTGTTGTTTCTTAGCATGTATCACTTTGGTATCTGAAGTTTTTATTTGGCAGCAGACGTTTTACCACTGTCACGTAGGCATTCTGAGCTTATTTGTTTCATCCTGGAAAGACAAGCCGGGTGCTGATGGCCTTTGGGTGCTGGGCCTTGACTTATAATGAGGGCCTTGACTTATAATGAGGGCAGTTATGACCCTTTCTTACAAGATGTTGCAAATGAAGCTCTGAGGTGACATAGTAGGCTCCTTGTTACATAGATTCTACCTGGTGTCCCTTTTCATTGTTTCCAAAGGTTTGAGATAGGGCCTCATGCATCCAAGACTGGTGGTCTTATACCGTCTGTGCAGCCCAGGATAGCCTTGAATTCATCCTCTTGCTTCTACCTCCTGAGTGTCAGGGTTATAGGTGTGCACCATCCCACCCAGGGATGATACGGTGATGGGTGCAGAGCCCAGGGCTTTGTGTATGCTAGATAAGCGCTCTGCCAGCTGAACTATGCCTCCAATCCTCAACTTTTGTTTTCAAAACCACTTAAGATTTCCACCTCTCTCTCTCTCTCTCTCTCTCTCTCTCTCTCTCTCTCTCTCTCTCTCTCTCTCCCCCCCTCTCTG
>NW_026068043.1:2688459-2782211 GCF_014885135.2 Alexandromys fortis
CTCCCTCCCTCCCTCCCTCCCTCCCTTCCTCCCTCCCTCTTGTCCTTCCATCTTTTCTTTTTGTCATTTGTTTTTTTAATTTAGTTTTTATTTGTTGCTCTGGCTGGCTTGAAAATTGCTCCATAAGCCAGGCTGGCCCCGAATTTACAGAGTTTTATTTGCCTTTACCTCCCAAGTAGTATGATTAAAGGTATGAACCTACAGAAGTGCCTCTTATGTTCCGTATCTACACAACAAAGTAAATGTTCACTCTGAGAGAATTATACATAGGAGTTATGCGCTGTAACTAACTGTTAGGGACTGTGTGCAATCATTACGCTATGAATGGCATGTTTTCACAGTGACCAGTAGCGCAGCTGTTAATCATACAGATGAGCTGCTCTGAGATTGACTCTGAGTAACTTCTCAGAGTGAGTTTGCAGCTCAGTTCTGGACAATGGCATAACTTCTGGTGCCCATAGGATTCCTTCATCCATTGTATTGGAGAATATCATTAAGAGAGCTTATGCTTGTGGCTTGTGGGTCAAAGATGATTTAAGTACTAGGAACTCAGTTGCAAGCTAGGAGTAGCAGACAAGCTGGCCATGATCCTAGCACTGAAGAGGCAGGGGCTGCTGGATCTTAGTGAGTTCAAGGGCAGCCCAGTCTACATAGTGAGACCCCCTTCTTCAAACAGAAAACACATTCCAGAATGTAGCACTGGTTTCAAACTCTCCAACTGAGGAGTCTTCGTGCCATTTGAAAGTTTTCTCCACCAGCCTCATTAATCTTATAAATGTTTTAACTAACGGCAAAGGGACATGAGAGAATTGATGTCTTGTTTCTTGTGTGAACACCAGGCTTTTCATCGGTGCTGACTCTTGTTTTCGTATGTTTCACCTTCTCTGTGAAATGATCTCCATTTATTCGGAAAACAGTGTAGCTGAGATTGGAGTGTGACCATATCAAGCCTTCATGGAATCACTTTTTAAAGAAATCCCATTCTTCCATTATGTGTTTTTCTTCATACTGGTTATGTAGCCTTGTTTTAATTTGGATTTTCTTTTTAGCACAGGAGCATCACAAACCAAATGATGATGCCGATTAGATGCAGTCAAGTATGTGCACACAATACTCCTAACATGTCACACAGACAAACAAAAAATACTTGTAAAAATCATTTTTTATTCATCATAAGATAAAGTCATACCTTGTGTTTATATTGCTCCAGATGTTTTCCATTAATTGTCCTTTCTAACTTGTGCAGCCCCCTGTCATGCTGTTACTTTTTTTTTAGCAACACAAAGTGATTCAGCTTTAAGGTGCCTGAGTCAGGGCAAGCTAACACATGTAGCTGCAGAGGTAGCAAGCAGTTAGCCAAAGCCATTGCCTGTAACCATTGTGCAGTTTCCTTGCCACTACATGGTGTAAAAAGATTTGCTAACTTCCGGGTGAAGACACCATCAGATGCATATTCTAGAACAGATTTATCTTTGGTCACAGACATGTAATGCCTCCTTATTATCTAGGAATTTTTTGCTCATCTCCCAACACCTTGCTATTAATCTTCCCTTTTGTGCTTTTGCATATTTCGTCTTATTTTTTAAAATCGTGTCCATTTGTGTGAAAGGGGGTGTTGTGCATTATTAGTTGAAGATGTGTTACATTCATTTATGCTGTGGAATATTTTGGGGGGCTGTGAAATATTTTTTAATGATGCAAAGATGTGCTGCCTTCTTTTACATTGCATTTGTTTGACTCTGTGAAGCTGTGTTACTTTGCCTGTCTAAAACACGTGATTGGTTTAATAAAGAGCCGAGTGGCTAATGCCTAGGCAGGAGAGGGATAGGCGGGGCTGCCAGGCAGAGAGAATAATAGAAGGATATGAAGAAAAGGGAAGAGAGAGGAGTGAGAAAGGGGAAAGAGAGGAGGACGCCAAGGGCCAGCCACCCAGTCACACAGCCAGCCGCAGAGTAAGAAGTAAAGCGAGGTATTTAGAATAGTGAAAAGTAAAATCCCAGAGGCAAAAGGTAAATGGGATAATTTAAGTTAGAAAAGCTTGCTGGAAACAAGTCAACCTAAGTCCAGGCATTCGTGAGAATAGGTTTCTCTGTTTGGGTGGTGGACCCCTAAATAGTAAAGAATAAAAAAGAACCAACTACAAAAGGGGGTTGTGCATGCACTGTTAATGCTGGTGGGAGCCCCAAGTATTGGATCCCTCCCTCTGGGGTCACAGTTGAAGACAGTTTTGAGCTGCCTGACTTGGGACCAAGTAACTGAACTTGGACCCTCTGAAAGAGCAGTATGCACTCTTAACCACTGAGCCAGCTCTGCAGCCTCTCTAGTGATGCTCTTTTGTATATAGTAGCCTTGCTTTTAGACCTCTCCTGGGCTTTGAAGCATATTTTTGAGTTCTGTTATTTGCCGTCATATTGTTCAGCTTGTTATTTGGTGGCTGGTGGGGAGTAATAGATGTTTGTGGGATTGAATGGATGAATAGTTAGTTATTTAATTTACATAATGATATTTCCACCTTGGTGTGGACTTGAGGTACTTTAGAAAGTCCATTGAAGCAGCAGGTGCCTGTGGCTTCCTTCGCTTTGTGGACTGGGAATTGGTAATTCACCCTTCTTTAAGGTCAACTGTGTGTATGATTTGGGGTTGATTTTTTTTTTCCTCTAAAATTTCTTAGTGTATACATTTTTTTTTCTTGAAAAATTGTCAATGCTGCTGCTGTGGTGAACATAATAAAAATGTGAGCTATATGTCTACACAATGTAATTTTTAAAATGTGGCACTCTGTGCTTGTACCATGCTTTATGAGTAGCTATATGCATCCCAGTGCTCAGAAGAAAATCTAATTTTCAGAAGTATATTTGCTGATTTATTGTTGTAGGGAGCTGTCCAAGCATAACAGCCATCATCATCAGAACAGCTGTGATTACTTGAAAGAGCCCTGGCGATCTGGCCTGTTGGCACTGACACATAGCATCGTGTGGGAAGGGGAGGGAGGGCCATCGGACCCTCATCTGCTTTCAGTTACTCCCCTCTTGTTCCTTCTGTCTATTTGTATGTAATTTTTTTCTTGATTACTCCTAGCTCTGGGTTTTCGAGTATAGACCCTAGAAGATGAAAAGAATGGAGAATTCCATCTCCACAGATTTGGAAACATCCCTGTCCATGCTGTGGTGTGACTTAGGGTGATGTCGCTGTTTTACCTGTAACTCTTCACCCATACATATTCTGTCAGTAAGTCTAAGGAACTCATTGGCTCCTGGACCTTGGTAGAATTGTCCTTTGGTTTGTCATTGGTTCCCTATAAGAAAGGGATAGATGTTTACGTTTTCCCAGGAAATGTTTCCTGTAGCACTTGGTAGTATCAGCATGATCAAGACAAAGCTAGAATGAGTCTGGTTAGAACAATAGCATTGTTCCCCTATGGGGGACAAGACAGGCAGCTGAATCTGAGTTACCTTAAGGGTGAGGTGTCTGGTGGGCAATCCTGACATTGCTGTCTTTATTCCTGTGGTATGCCTCATTTCTGTAGTAACAGTTGCATTGTCCCTGACACACACACACACACACACACACACACACACACACACACACACACACACACACACAGTGGTGTGTGCACTTCTTGATGGGTAGGTTTCTGTAGTGCCCTTACTACGCCTTACTTGCTATGGTACTGTTCATGAGCTGGGAACTAGACTGGATATTTAAAAACTCTCACACACAGACAGAGACACGGGGACACGGGTCATTTTTGAAACAAGAATGCAAACTTTATTGTGCTCCAAGCAAGCTTATATAGGGATCCTTAACTGATAGCCACGCCCCAGCTCTCGGGATCTTTCAGCTGCAAAACGCACCAGAATTCACTTTCCTGCCATCAGAAACTCTTGAGGGTCTCGTGCTCAGAGCAGCTGCAAACACAGGAAAACAAGATGTTTTGCTCTGTTCACTCCAGCAGGCAAAGGGTCTGAGGCAGACAAAGAAAGTCAAGGGGCCAGGGATCTGCAGCCCCCAACAGGTTTGCTGATATGACTATGGGCACTTTTTGAGAATAGTTGATGGTCTAGAGCTAATTTCATAGTTCCTTGAGAGTAGCACAGAAGAGATGAGAGTATACGCAAGCTGCAGCGGATTGTTCTGGCCACTGCTGTATGTAGTAAGAAGACATCTGAGGCTCTGCAGATGGAACTGGTTTGTGTGGAGGAGCAATTACAACTGGAAAAGGATACATTGCTTAGCATCCTCTGAATTGGCTTCTGATTTGGTAGATAATGTGGATGAAACAGTGGGGAGGTGTCAGTGTTGGCTTGGTGCTTCTTAGAGCTAGAGGTCTTGAAAGAAGAAGGCAGGTTTAACCAGTGATCCAAATGCTTGGGATCCATGGCAGGAGTTAGACAGACTGGAGGAAGACATAGACGTGGTAGAAGACACCCCTCAGGTCAGACCTTTAATACAGAGAAATGGGAGATTCATGATTCAGATGCAGATGGGGGCCTCAGTCCTCACTTGGCCTTTTTGAATTGTGAAAACCTTTAAACAAACAATGGAAGATCCTCACTGCCTGGCTCCAGAGGCCCTGGGTTATGGTGGCAGATGAAAACAGCCTGCCTGCTGCAGAAGCAGGGAAGCTGAGTATTAGAACACCCCTTGTGTCCCTTGAGCAATCAGTAAGAGGGAAATCATTTCTTGATGGTCCATTGGATACCAGGACCTAGAGGACAAAACAGGAGGGACAAGCAATGCTGAAGGAAATGGATGTGAAATACCAGGTTTGTAAGGTTCTTTGAGCTACTGTTGTGGAGCCCATTATCCATTAGTTTCTTACTGGCTGGACAAAGTTTGGACCTTACCTTAAAGTGTGTTCAGCCTGCCACCCAAGAGCCACGTGAGTCTCAGGACAGCTCCAAATGCAGCCCGACACTTGAACATGACTATGCCATTGCAGTGTCAAAAGGAGGAACATACCTTGATTTTCAGAGCTTTGAAAGTAGAAACCTTAAACATTCCTCTGAGGTAAGTCAGCCACTGAAATATCACAGGGATGCTTGAGTCATTAGCATCTTTGTTCTTAAGTAGCGCTGTGATTTTCAGTCTTTAGGAAGTAGTAATTACTTGTTTCTCAGTTCTTTTGGTAAGGATCGCATTTTCATTGTATTATTTTGTACCCTTAAATTACAGGACTAAGTAGAGTTAATGTTACCTGACGAAATAAGGAGAACCATGAGAAGCCGGGAGCAGGTATAATAAACCTCACATAAGGCATATACTGAGTTAACTGAGTCCTCGTCAGAAGCAGCCAGTAGGATAATGAACTGTGCCTTCCTTCTAGAGTTCCTCTGGGGACTCTGCCAGGAGGTGATTCCAGGATGGAAGCTGGGTTTTCATCTGTTCTCTGGGATTTAACAAGGAGCACTATGCTTTTAGCTGGATTTTCCCTTAACAGGAATTCATTTGTGATAGTCATTACTCAACCAATTCAAGTAGAAGGGGTCCATACTTTAGAGAAAGGAATTGTGACTCAAATTTACCAATGATTCGGGTGCTTTTAAACTCCCCCCCCCCATCTAGAAAACTGTTGTTAAAAGCCTTGGGGTTTTGTTTGAACATATGGAGAAAAGGATTTTCTTTTGTGATTTAACTAGATTTTATACAAAGAGGAAGTGGTCAGATTTTAGTTTCTAGTCATAGTATTTGTGCACTGCCCGTTTTCCACGTGTGCAGCTTCTTCTCAGAATTGACACTCTTCATGTGATTTTTCTCACTGAGGATAACACTTCTGTTCATTTACTAATACAAATTGTCGAGGAAAGCCTAAAGGTATCCATTAATATTTGTAATATATCCTTTGTCTTTTAAAGAAGTTTACGGGGATCTAACTTCTTTATGATTGAAAAGAGACACTGAATTAGCCAAGTCAAATAAACGGCAAACTATTTGTAAATCATTGAGCTGTCAGTGTAATTACAGATAAACATATTTTATGAATGGTACGGGTGTACTAGGGCTTCCTCTCAAGCATCAGTGAGGCTCAGACAATTGGGAACTGGATTCTGGAAGATAAACTTTGTTGTTGTTTACGTCTCCTTAAATCTATTCATGGAGGGGTGTTTCAAATTAGTGAATTGTTCATGTTATAGAGGTGTCCTATTGCCAGATCTAGTACCCCGTTTTCTAGTGAGAGCATGTGTCTCCCGATGTCCTTATTTTTACTGTCTTTGTTTTTGTAGCATCGAATTAGTTCATGGTTCTATGGTTTGTGTTTTCCAGGCAATAAATATATCAGGAGTGCTCTGAATCATGTTACCTCAACCAAGAGTTTCTTTTTTCCTCTCATATCTATGTCTCCATAAGTTCCTGGGTATACCTTCATTTTATAGGTCGATATATGTTGAGAGAATATCTATCTATCTATCTATCTATCTATCTATCTATCTATCTATCTATCTATCTATCTATCTATCTATCTATCATCTGTCTATATCGTATGATGTTAAAATATATGATGCCCAAATGAAAGAAACATTTTGCTCATGGCAGCCCTGGAAAAACAGCCCTTATTTTGTAATCACCCTCTCCTACCATTGACCAGACCACTTTGTTTATCCCCTTATCTACGGATGGATGTGCAGCAGCTGACTCATGTCTTGAGGAAGTCCTCAATGCTGCTGCACTCCCTTGGGAGTCCAGGTGTCTTTTATGCATGGGTTCCATTTCTTTAGGTGTGTACACCGAAGTAGGATATCGGGAGCTTATAGATTATCTTTCACTCTTCTTTAACACCTGCTTATTGTTGTCTGTAACAGTTGCTGGTGTGTTTGTGTGTGTGTGTCTGCCGGTGAGCGCACATTGCAGCATTAGGGAATCTTTCCTGAGGGCTTCTGTATGTCAGGTAAGCACTCTGTTTCCTTCACCATGATCTCGATTTACGTTTCCTTGATATTCAGCAAGACTGAACATTTTTCTACTCAGTAACATGTATTTATGCGGCTGTATGCATGTGGGCATGTTTGTGCCATGGTGCTAATTCGGAGGTGAGAGGACAGCTTGTGGAAGTTAGATCTGTCCTTTAACCATGTGGCTTCCAGGCCTTGAATGCAGGTCATCAGATTGGGAGATAAGTGCTTTTACCCCTTGAGGTACCTGAAAAATTTCCCCACATACTTTATGGCCATTTCTCTTTTATCTTTTGAGGAATGTCTATTCAGATCATGTGCCAAATATTATATTGAATTATTTGTTGTTTTATGTAATTGGTCTTTAAAAATCCATTGAAGATTATAGATATTAGTCCCTTGTCAGATGAGAACTTATTTGTTCTCACGCTGGAACTTTTTTCTGCAATGTGAATTATTTACTTTCTACAAATCTTAGTTTGATAGAATCACTCATACTCATTTTTGCTTTTATTGTCTTCCTGCAAAATCATAAGTGATACCAACATCTTGAAGCATTCCGGTGTTTCTGGACTGATGCTTAGGCATTTCGTTCATTTCTCTCTCTCTCTCTCTCTCTCTCTCTCTCTCTCTCTCTCTCTCTCTCTCTCTGTGTTACATGTATCTTTTGTATGGGAAGACCTCATTTTTGCTTGACTTCAAGTTCATTTATTGAAGAATTTTTGTCTTTGGTGTGTGTGTTTTCTTTATACCTTTATTAAGTATGAGCTTGCTATAAATTTATGGGATTTTTTTCAGTAATTTTTACCCTCTTCCTTTGGTGTGGTGCTTGTGTTGTGAATGATGCTGTCTTGGTTACTGAGTCTTGAAGCCAGTCATGGTGTTATTTGCTGTTTTGTCGTTTTGTCCAAAGATCATATCGACAGTGCAGGTTCTTGTTTGCATCCATATGAATTTTAGGATGTTGTTTCTCCTGTGTGTGTGAGGAATGCCTTTGGCATTTTCACAAGGATTGCATTGGATCTCTAAATTGTTTTAGCATTATGTTTTTTCTTACAAAGCACTTGAAATACTCGATATTTAATACATAAAGGGAAAATGTTAATTTCAGCTGAACATTTCAGTCTGGGATTGGATGGCACCTTTGCTTTCTACCTCTGGCAAAGTAGCTCATCATAGTGGAAGAAGTTGCCAATCAAAACTCAGCCAGAAAGCAAAGAAACCAAAGGGCTAGTCCACCACAATCACAAACAAGGGCAATCTCCTAGGAACCCCCACTGTGCTCTTCTTCCTACTATGGTTTATAGTAGAAGAGAATACTTTAGACTCATGAACTGTTGATAGACACTAATCTAAACAATGGCAGGAAATATGGATAATGTAATAATTTTTCCAACTAATAAACACTGCAAGACTTCACTTTTTCACGTGTGAATTATTTTATATATTTTATTGTTGTTCTACAATTGATTTGTAGGTCTTTCAGATCCCTGCTTAAATTCATTCTTGGTTACTATATTTTATAACTAAATTTGATGAGATTGCTTTCTTGATTTCTTTTTTTTTTCTTTGTAGCCAATTTGTTACTGAATATAAAATTACTACTAATTGTGTTAATATTTTCATGTCATGTAACTGCTAACTTTATTTCTTCTAAGGTCTTTTGGTGGAGTATTTGTTTTTCTCTATGCAAAATTTGAGGGTCCATGTATTAAATTACCAAGTTCCATATATTCAAGTTACCTGTCCATGATGTGGAAAAGCATTTACATTTTGAATTTCTTCCTTCCTGTACTAAATCATTGGCATTGTGTATGTATTGGATGATCTGCGTATGTATGCATATTCACAAGTGTATTGGTTTACATGTACAAGTGTAGGTCTAAAGTGGAGATCTGAAGTTAATGTCACATGTGTGGATTGTCTTTCTTGATTGCTTTCTGCTGTATTAATTGAGGAAGGGTTTCTGGCTAAACCTATTCACCATTCCTGGCTAACTTAGCTATCCAGTGTTGTCAGTGCCATTTTTTTGAGCGAACTCCATGGGTTCGTTTGTTTGGGAGGGAAGGGTCTTAGTTGTGTAGCCCAGGTTGACCTCAACTTACCATCTTCCTGGCATAGCTGCCTGAGTGCCTCATTGTTTGTCGAGGACTTTGTGAAGAGATCTTGTGCTGGGAAGATGACACTTAGCGTTGGGACTGGAGAATGGTGGGGTGTAGTCAAGTAGTTCTGTAAGCATGCTAGAGGATCTCATGTCCCCTCAGCGCTCAGCTTACTCAAGCGGAGTGTCTTTTTCTCACGCCCATCATCTTGTGTCTCCCTCTCTGCTTCCATTTCCGCCTGCAGCCTGGCAGAACAGAAAACCCTTTCTGAATTTAGTATGCTATTTCCCGCTGTCCTCCTATCCTTACCAACAATAAGCACTCATGATGGCAGCTGCTGTATTAAACCCAAGAGCTTAAAAGATTAAAGCAACCACTAACAGCAGTCAGGAAGACGTTTAAGGGCCGTTCTTTTTTCTGGAGGGTTGAGTTTTCATTCTGGTGGTTGAGTAGAAAATTGCAAACAGGCGGTGTTCAGCAGCTGGAATGTGCCCCAGCATCTGGGGAGACCCAGCCTTCTGTTCCCTTTCTATTCACCAAAGATTGGGCAGCCTGTGGTGGGAACTGTAGGCACACACATTAGAACTTACATATCTAAGTTATTGACGTTTCTTTGTTCATTGCAATTGTTTTTCAGATAAACACCATCTTGTCCTCCCTTTTTCCTAAGTAAGGCTAGTTGCTTTGCTGAGGAAAGGCCCCAGTAATGGAACCCCCTCCCAGTCTTCTGTCCCCAAACAGCTTTTAGCCCTTGGGAAGTCTCACCTTGGAGGCAAAAATGTTTGTTAAAACTGTGTTACCTCTCTAACTTTTCGTCTTCGTTACCTTCTATGTGACCACTAGTATCCCCAAGGCCCTGTCTCAATAATTCTAATTGTTTGAGCCTCCACTATATATACTTACCTGTTCTTATTTTTAATTTTAATTGGCAGGGAGAGACTGTGACTCACTATGTAATTGAGAAAGACTTTGAATTCCTGATCTTCCTGCCTCTACTGCTAGAGTGCTGGAATTGTAGGTGTATCACCCCATGCTTGGTTTAGACATTGGTATGATGAAACCAGGGCCTTCTGCATACTTAGGCTGATGTTCTACCCCTAAGGCTCATCCCTAGCACTTCCTCTTATCTCTGATAACTGCTCAGAGTTCTAGACTGAGAAGAATCATAATAATCGCTAAGTTTTTTTAGGGGGGGGGAATTTAAAAAAAAGGATTAAACATAAAATTTTAGATACAAAACAAAAAAAAAAAAGAAAAAAAACAAAAAAGGAATAAAAGAAAAAAACAACAAAAACCAGAATAAAATTTTTTTTTTTTTTTGCCAGATTCTTAAGCGTGGTCAGACACCAAAGAGATCAGAATCTGTGAAACTGAATATAGGCTGCTGTGTCATTTCTTGTACCTTGAGTTTTCTAATTTCAGATAGAAAAATACTGTGCTAGATTAATGGCATAGGAAAACCTGTGTTGTGTAGAGGGTGTAGACCAGATTATGTAACAGAGAGAAAGTAGTGTTTGTCAAGCTTTCCCCTGATTATACTGTATGTGTGTGTATTCTGCTGTACTGAACTTCCTGGCTAGTGAACCCCAGGAATCTGTCTCTTTCCTCCAGCCTAGGGATTTCAAGCACATACTACCATGTCCAAGTTTTACATGGGTGCTGGGAATTGAACTCGGGTCCTCATGCTTGTGTGGCATGTATTTTTTTTCCTTTTAGTGATCTCTCCAGCCTGGAGACCCATTGATTTTCAGTGTGGTATTTCATTATTGTATATACACACTTCAAACCCCACTGTCAATTTGCTTTCTCTATAGTATGAAATTGTCCCCATGATCTAGTCCATTACCATACCCTTAGCCACACATCCTCACCACTTCTGTGGCTAGAGTTCTTATACACTGACAATACCATATTATGTCCCTCCCTCCCTCCCTCCCTCCCTCCCTCCCTCCCTCCCTTCCTCTGAAGGTCTGGCTGTCCTGGAATTTGCCCTATTGCCCAGGCTGGCCTTGAACTTAGAGATTCTCCTGACCCTGCCTCCTAAGTGGTGGGAATAAAAGGCTTGCACCACCTTCTGGCTATGTACTCTTTTAAAACAAAAAAGTAATATTTCTGTTTAGTTTGGTGGTACATATCTTTAATACAGCACTTGGAAGTCAGAAGCAGATGGATCTCTGAGTTCCAGGATACCCAGGACTACACAACTAGACTCTGTTGCTCCTCCCTGTCCCTCCAAAAAAAAAAAAGTAACTGCTAACTGATCTTGGTTGTGTTGTGCTGTATATATTTTTTTTGGGGGGGTGGGTTAGGGAATCTTTTCATCCCTGACATGAAAACCTACTGTGTACCAAACCTTCTTAGGAACCTTCTGGTTTCCCAGAGCACCCAGAGTCACCTTTAAGGTAGGTATTATTCTCTCTCCTTTTTATGTAAAGAGAGGAAAGGACTAAAAAATGTCTTCCATAAATGACACACTCAGTATAGACATGACATTCAGATGAAATGTCACCTCCATTTGGTATCCTTTCCAGTATATCACAGCTGCTGTCTCACCTCCTCTGCTTCCTTCGCCTGGCATTTCGAACACAGTGACTCTTCAGCTATCCCAGGGTATCCTTCCTCTGGAAGTACGGCTTTTAGAACTTTCTGTCCCAGCTCACACAGTGAAAAATACATTGTAGGAACTGGAGAGATTGCTCAGCTATAACTCACGCTTTCTACTCTTTAAGGGGACCCAGCTTTGGCTCCCAAAATCCATGTTGGGTAGCTCAAAACTGCCTTTTTTCTAGCTCCAGAGTATCTAGCATCTTGTTTATGGCAGGCTGCACTCCTCTTTACATGTAGACACACACACACACACACACACACACCTTTAAAGCTACAGCACATGCTTGTACATACATGGTCAAATGTAGATGCACTCTCATGCTTATGTATAAATATTAGAGAGCTTAGTTTCATTCCGTGATCCCCTTACCATATACAGGTTACTCTAAGAGTTTCTTTTCTCTTAAATTTTACTAACTGATATGTATGTGGAGGGTGCATGTGATTACTTACTAATAATTTTTATTTTTTGAGACAGGGTTTCTTTGTGCAACTTTCTCTGTAGACCAAGGTAGCCTCAAACTCACAGAGGTCTGCCTGTCTCTATCTCCTGAGTGCTGGGATTAAAGGTGTGTGCCACCACGGCTGGGCCTAAGTAGAGTTTGTAATCAAGGTTCGAAGAGCTCTAAGTTGAATCTCTTCTTTCTCCAGACCCGCAACATGATTTCCTGAATGCACAGAGAGGCAAAGGCATTAAAAGTCAGTCATATTTAATATTGTGTCATATTTTGCCATCACGTGGGCTCTGGGTTAGTAAGGCCAGCAGTTGCTAGGGAATTTACAGAGAGGTAGTATAAATTCAGCCTTTTGTTACCAACGTTTCCATACCTATTGCATTGCCTGTGGCTCATTAAGTGTGTTAATGAATTATATTATTTACTTTCAGCCAAGAGGGCTTGAAGATATTAAATATGGTGGTTTCAATGAGAATTGTCCTCTATATCCCCATGTATTTGAATATTTATGGAACCTTTAGAAAGTGGAACCTTGCTGAAATATTCCACTGCCTTTCATGGTTTATGGCCTCACCCTACTTCTTCCACCTACTTCTCTACTTCCTAGGTGTGGATAAAAATATGACCACCCAGCTTCCTGTTGCCTTGCCATGGTTTCCCCACAAAGCTACATTTTGTCCCTCTGGAATTGTAGACCAAAAGAAACTTTTTCTTTCTTACCTTGCTTTTGATCATGGTATTTTATAACAATAGAAAAACAATTTATACACATGGCTCACTGATTAAGATTACTTGATGCTCTTACAAAAGATCAGAATTTGGTTTCTAGCACCTGAATATGGTGGCTCTCAACCACCTGTAACTGCAGATCCTGGGGATCTCGTGCCATCTTTTAGACCCCACGGTTATTTGCACAGATGGGTGGCAAGTACGCACACATGCGTGTGCATGCACACACACACATACACACACTAAACAAATAGATAAATAAGTCTTTTAGCAAAGATGATGAGTGACGTTTGAAAAGTCCTTCTGAGACTCGACTGAAATGAAATAATGTAAGCACTTGGCAACAGTTGGGAAAAAGACAGCAAAGATGACATTTCTTGCTGACTACTGTTAAACTTTACATACATTCCACCTTGCAGGTTTTCTGTGGCCATTCACTTGTTTCAGATTTAGTCCAATGCATCTGAAGTTTCTTGGGCTATCAGCGTTTTAGGAGAGTGTTGCAGAAAGGAACCTGTTGTGGCCAGATAGCTCCCATAGCCTCTACCCCACCCTTCAAGCTGCTGCTGTTCCCTACCTGTCTGCCTAATAAATGTCTTGTAAAGGTCCTGTTTTGGAAATAGCTGCTTGGTAACACTGAAAGGCTGACGTTTAAAGAACTATAAAGAGCTTGTCAGCGCCAGACATTATGCAAGTTTCTCCTAGAACACCTTTTAGCTCCCTCCAGTTCTTGGGCGGGGGGGAGTTCTGTATTCATCATTTTCTGGATGAGTCATTATCTCAACAGAAATATCTATGCTGTTGTTCACCCCAACCAAGCATCTGTGATGCTTCTTCTGCCCATCTCTTCCTAAGCTACTGACCTGTTTATTCTCATGTTCAGAACCTACCTCATTGTCACCTAGAATGACTCCTCCTTAGCTCGTGAATGCCACTGTCTCAATGCTTTAGCTCACAAGCTAGACATACCTCTATTTCTTCTCTATTCATACACATAAGCATTCTCTTAATAGAGCTATCTCATACTAAATTGTATAGATTATGTTTCCAGTCATGTAACTATGTGATAACCTTCTCACAAATTGCTTTTTCTTATTTACTTTGTTTCTTTACCCCGTCCATGTGCTTGGTAATCGTGGTTTAACTGAGTTGGGGTGTGTAAAACAATCATGCTATTTAAAGCCTTAGCCTTGAGGCGTATCTCTTTCTAGCCTGGTGTGGGTGAAGAAGGAATTGTTTGATAGGAGAAGTCATTTGTGTGATGCTTTGTCACATCCACACCCAGTGGACAATCTCTCAGATTGCATTCTCCCTTTTTAGTGCAAGTTCAAGCAAAATGAGTTTAGACATCCTTAGCACATTTGAAAACACGACTTTGTGGGTCTCTTGTCCCCTTAGATTTAAAAAAGGGATATACAGCTGTAGTTGCTAATCGCTGTTGTCTTAAACAGAGACAGATGATGTAGATGTTTGCAACACATTTCCAGAGGGAGAGCCAAGTAACCAGGCTCATTTTTCCATAATGTGTATGCTATCCACAAACTATTACCATAATTGATATACCAAAGCCACTGTAGGGCAAATACGATGCTGCGTGTAGGTAGCAGGCAAGTAGTCACAGAATATTAGAGATCAAAACCTTATTTTAAAAGAGTTGCTTTCATTGGAATAATCCAGATTCATACTTCCATACCAGGTAAAATTGGTTGGCTGCCATTTTTCTGTGCCATTTTCTGTGTACAGGGTTTTCTATATAATTATGTGTATGTATATTTTCTCAAAGGCTCAATATTAACTGCAGAATCATTGTTTTCTGAAAAGCATGGGATGGTAGAGGTGAAGTGAACATGAGCGTGAGTTGAGTGAAATGGCTACCCAATTAGCTTCTACATTTCCCAGGGACCATCCTTTCCAGAAGGGGGTCTCTCATCTATTCTTAGTCCTTTTTTATGTTTACTTATCCGTGTCTGGGGCAGTGTGCCACTTTATACTTGGGGATCTGTCTTTTGCTTTAATGGGGGTCATGTGTCACTTGCTTTGTATACAATTTAATTCTACACTCAGTTCCCCAACATGTTTTAAGTCAAATTTTGTGTATGTATGTGGTATATACATGTGTTCGGTATATATGTGTGTCTGTGGGTGTGTAGTGTGTATAGCACATATGCTGTATATACGTGTGGTGAATATGCAAGAGTGTGGTATATGCATGTAATGTATAGTTGTACATAAGGTATAGGTCCCTAATGTTTATTTTTACCAGGGCCTTCATAAAATGGGGAAGGATTAGATTCAGTGTTTGTTGTGTTTTTAAGGTTTATTTATTTTTTTTATGTGTCTTTGCGTGTGTGCTCCACATGTGTGCATGTCTGCAGTGGTCAGAGGAAGGCTTTGATCCTATAGATCTGGAGTTTCACAGATGAATGTTATCTGTCTGGCACTGGTGCTGGCAACTGAACTTGGGTCCCCATTTTCATTGTGAAACATACTCTTAACTGCCAAGCTCTCTCTTCAGCTCCCTGGTAGAGTGTTTTTGATGGAGCGCTTAATCAGAACTTACACCATGGCTTCTATGAAATCTCTAACCCTCATCTCTGACAAGCTCTGAGATCAAAGGGACAGTCCCTGATCTCGAAACATGAGATTTCCTGTACACACGTTTTAGATAAAGACCAGTTGATTGCAGAGGACTTAGATAACCTTATCATTTAAAATAGGTCAGAGTGTTTCTATTCTTAGAACCTTTTTAGAGAAATCTCCCTGTATTTGAATACTTCCCTTTGAATATGTAACGTCCCCGCTCCACTAGGAGCATCTGCTGCTTTTCCTTTTATAGCAGTGAAAATATGGGCAGTTTTGCATGTGGTTTCTTAGCTCAAAATTCACTTGTCCTTTATTTATGTCAGATTCAATTTATTCAGCTAGTTTATACAACTGGACATATTTCTATAACAGAAAGTTGAGTAAATAGAATGTTCCTTATCATATGGCTTGT
The DNA here is from genome assembly GCF_014885135.2 of Alexandromys fortis. Taxonomy (NCBI): domain Eukaryota; kingdom Metazoa; phylum Chordata; class Mammalia; order Rodentia; family Cricetidae; genus Alexandromys; species Alexandromys fortis. The sequence continues at coordinate 2,704,238 of NW_026068043.1, forward strand.
AAAGACAGGGCCCATGTCCTGGGCTGGTGTAGCTCTTCTTCTGAAGAGGATATATGTTCTTCCTTTAGTTCAGTCTCAAAGATATGAAGTTGTCTCATGGCTTTTTTGGAAATTGTGACAGAACATAGTAAAATAAAATTGGAGAGACAGCTCGGTCAGCAAAGTTGTTGCTGTGGAAGTATGAAGACTCGAGTCTGATTCCCAGAACCATGCAAATAAAATAAACAAAAACAAAAACAAAAGAAACAAGAATTGGTGGCCTGTATTTGCAATCATAGTACTGGGCAGGTGGAGACAGATCCATAGATAATCAAGGATTGCTTCGCAGACAGTCTTGGCCTACTTAGAGACTTCCGTGTAAAAGCAAGAGACCTTTAGTTGAGAACAAAACAAAACAAAACAAAAAGATAGTAGATGCCTTCCTTAGAGTCTCTAGCCTCCCTCCACAAACAGATGTACACACGTGCGTGTGCACACATGTTCATGTACATCAGCCCACATAAATACAGTTTAAAAAGGAAATCATAAAAGATAAAAAGGAAACAGAACAGCAACTCGTGGATTCTAATCAAACCCTCCATGTGTGATTGCATGTGTATGAGAGAGTTACTGCTCAACAACTGCATTGTTATCTGCAACTGAAAATGCAGGCTTCTGCATGCACTTGACCACGATGGCATGTGCCTGTTGACCTTGGTGTTAATTGCCACAGAGAATTCTGCTGTCCATGAGCAAGTCCTGGGGTCTGGGGCGGGAGCCCTGCGGTGGCCTTTCAGAGATTGCTCTTCACTCCAGTTCTTCAGACATGGTGGTTTTGTGTCCGTGAGGGCAACCCTCCCACCTGGAGGATTTCAGAAAGATCTGTGCCCTGCGCTCTGTAGGATACTTAGCTTAGAGCTTGTGCCTTTTGATTTGATAGTTGGCAGTGGGCCCTAGCTTCCTTCTTGCCAGGCCTAGTGCCTCTTAAGGGCAGTGAGGAGATCAAATGCAGATAGCTCAGGCATAATTTCTGCCTCCTGATTCTCTCAGCTGAAGTGTACTTTCCCTCCTCCCATGGGCTGAGGGAAGAACACATTCATCATGCAGGGTAATGAGCAGGAAAGAGCTGTAGCTTTCTCTACTCAATAACAGAGTGTGGGATGGAAATCCTTTCTGTTTACAATTCAGCTGTCTCTTTGTGGTGTGCATGAAACTTGAAGTTGTGATAAGCTGCGCTTTTGTGCTCAACTTGTGAGCCAATTTGTCTATAAACTTTTTCTTGGAGGCTAGGGGAAATTTTCTTTTAAATATGTAGGTCTGAGGTGTGTGTGTGTGTGTGTGTGTGTGTGTGTGTGTGTGTGTGTGTGTTATGTGTGTATGTGTGCGCATGCTTAAGTGCGTGGGGTTGGCTGGCTAGGAATCAGGATGCTGACAACAGATGACCACAGCCAAGCCAGTGCCACGCACAAAGGTGGAAGGTACCGGTGGCTCTCCACAGCGGAGCCCCTCTGACAGTTTTACAGGCGCTGCAGCCAGTCTCCCTTCTGAGGAAGCGGGGAGGTTTTGAGCACTATCATCCCATGTCAGGCTCTGATTTCAGATGCTCTGCCAGAGGATGTGGCTGCTCCAAGTGCAGCTGCAGTGGAAAGAGCAGTCTCTCCCTGCAGCTGAAACAATTCCTCCATATAGCTCGTCCCATTTCAATAGTAAACTGTCTGCTTAAAGCAAAACAAAAAAGGCAAGTGAGAGTTTCAAGGAGAGTGTATGCCAGGCAATGGAAATGAGTTCCCGAGGAAGCCTGTTTTGGTTTTGGTTTCAGAGTTATTAAACAGGCTCAATTGCTAGTTTGTCACATCTCTATGTATGTTTCTGCGAACTTCTAATTCTCCAGAAACATTAAGGCTAAAATAGCAAGTCAGGCTTTAATTAGAGAACACACCACCGTTGGGAAAAATGACTGGCTTGTAGCTCATAAGCCTTAACATCCTGCACCGATTTTGCCTTCCAAGGAAGTTGGTAGAGTTATAACATCCTCTTGTACCCTCCTTCCTTCCTGACGGCTTTGAACTAATCAGAGTGTGATTAAGGCTGTCAGAGAAGGTGGGTTTGCCGTTGGAAGTGATGTTTCAATAGTATTTCCAGCTGGCTCCAGGTATGAAGCCGAGGATAGGAGGTTGTGATGTCATTTAAAGGTAATTTGTCATTACCTTTGATCTAGCTGGAGTGTGAACCCTGAGCAGTTCTACAGCTGTGCACCATTCAGTGCTCAAGCTTTGGTGGAGGTTTGATTCCTCTCATTTGCTGATAGAGATGTCGGAGAGATGGATGGTTACTTGTCATGGCCGCCGGAGCCCAAAGCTTTTCTGTGCAGTCCCGGACTGCTGAACCTATTCTCTTTAGGAAAACACCTGTTCCTCCTTACCTCCCCCTTTTTGCCCTCTCCCCTTTTAGGAGGACCATCAGATATCTATCTTCTTATCTGAGTTTCCTCTCCTTTGTTCCCACCCTTGCAGTAACGTCCCACACTCGGGCAAATATTGCAGATAGGGAGGGTGTGGTGGATTTTAGTTATCAACTTGCTATAACCTAGAATTATCTGAGAAAAGAATCTTAGTAGAGGAATCATCCCTGTCAGGTCGTTCTGGGGTCTCTTCTGTTGAAGTGTTGTCTTCATTTGTAATTGGTGTAGGAGAAGCCAAGCCTGTTGTTGTTGGCACCTTTCCCTCTGCATAAAGTTCTGAACTATGAGAGAGAGAGAGAGAGAGAGAGAGAGAGAGAGAGAGAGGGAGAGAGAGAGACAGAGACAGACAGAGACAGAGATAGACCAAGAACTACACGAGAGCAAGCAAGATGAGCCCATTCATTGCTTCCTTATCTTGGTTGTCCATGTGATCTGACTATGCTTGAGCTCCTGCCTTGACTTCCCCTTAATGACGGACAGTAACCTGGAACTCTCTGCCACATAAACACTTTTCCTCTCCTCAGTTGCGTTTAGTCTGTTATTTTAGCACAGCAACAGGAATGAAACTAGAACAGAGAGCCAAAAGAGCAAACTATCTTTGCCCCTTTTCCTTGACTCCGAGGCAGGTTACACACTCCTAATAATGCCCACTGTTCCAGAGCTAGGTCACCGAGATGTATGGCACAGTGACAGTCAGATCCAGTCTTATTGGTCTTTCCAGACAGATACCCCCGTAGAAGGTCAGGAGAGAGTCAGGGGATCTTAGAGACCCCCCCCCCCGAGCCACAGACCCGCTGTGAGGCCTGGGTAAATCCACTGTACCTCTCTGGACTTCGCTATCTCTGTGATGTCTGGTCCAGGTCAGTTCCCACCTAGGAGAGCCAGCCTTTATCAAGATGCTAAGTATGACGTGTGTAGTTCTTATTGATTTACATGATTATTTTTAGATATTTGTTGAAGGAAAGGCTCATAAAATATAAATGCATCAAACATCATTATCCCATTCTTGAATATTGTATCTTCTCGGTCAGTGGATGCATGCGAAAATTCCTGTCTTACCACATGGAGATACTGCTATTCCTGTTCTTAAACGGATTCTGTTTGTAAAGGTTAGATTGTGATGCTTTTTATAAAGTCTTAAAATCCTAGCCCAGAGACAGTGTTCATGAGGCCTAGGAATGAATCTAGTTCCTAATTATTCACGTTTTAGAATCGTTTCGTTTCATTTGTTCTCTTTGAGCACTTGTGTCCTTTATGACACGTGAGAGAGGCCACGAGGAAGTGTACTGACAGCCAGTAAGATGTCCCCCAGTAATCTGTCGTGTAGACACCATATATTTTGGCCATTGTGTCTTTTTGTTTGCTTCGGTTTATTTTTTTGTTTGTTTTTTCAAGACAGGTTTTTCTCTGTATAGCCCTGGATGTCCTGGAATTGGCTGTTTACATCAGGCTGACCTCGAACTCAGAGCTCACTTGCTTCTGCCTGCCAAGTGATGGGTTTAAAGATGTGTGCCACCACACTTGGCTCTTGTCATCGTGTCTTTAAAGGCCAGTGGTCAGGAAACCCTGTGTGTTCTTCTCCCTCGCCATGCGTTCCTCCTCCAGGCTGTATTGTTTGTATCACCCACCACCACCTGCTTCAGACACGCGCTCAGTTCCTTGATATTCTGTGCTCTCCCAGGACCTTGTTAGCTGATGGCCTATTGCAGCCTTCCATGTTTCAGTTGTGAGTATCAAAGGCTGCCTGCGTTGTGAGCATTATGGATTGATAAGGTCTCTGCACTGCACGGCTCTTTCAGTGTTGATCCCTCAGTGAATTTACCTAGTTGCTTTCTTTGTTCCCTTGCTATAAAGTCCAAACACTCTTCAGGGCTTCAGTGGTTGGTTACGATTTTTGATAGCTGTATTAGAGCTTGGAGTCCAAGGACTTCACCTATGTGGCATTATCCCAGGTCTTGATACCAGACCTGGATTTTTCTTTCCCCTGTTTACCTAGCTACTGAGAAAATCCTAAAGAAGCATTAACTATGCTGTTCATATTACCAAGTCCCATGCTTTCCTGTGATAGTTTGCCTGGGGACTTGCTGTAAAGAGGGCGTAAATTAAGAAGTGATATCCAGAAATCATTAGGCAACAGTCATATAGCCTTGATAATACTGACTGCAAACTCAGTGTCCTGTATCCACTTGAAACATGGTATGGGGAGAAAGGAGACCTCTAGAAGGTTTTGAGGGTCCAGTACCAGATTGGTGAGTGCATGAGATGGAAGACCAAGTTGTTATAGATGCTGAAATATTTCTGCACTCATATGACTTGAGTGTAAGCATACAGATACAGTTATGGTGGAAGGAAGAGGCCTCTTTCCACTCTGAATGCCATAGACCCTCTGTGGTGGTTCAAATGATTACTATTCCCCATTTAGGTTCACTAATGTGAACACTTGATTCCCAGCCTTTATAGACTGCATCCCTCTTGGAACTGTAAGATGAAAGGAATCTTTTCTTCCCGAAGTTTGCTTTTGGTCATGGTATTGTGTCATATCATCACATCAGCATAAGTAATTATTACATCCAATTTTCTATCACCTGTGTGCTCTACGTCCTCTCTTGTTCAAATGAACTCAAATCGGAATCTCCTGAGATCTGTTTTAGGCCAACTTGGGGAATAGGTTCTGACAAGCTTGCTCACCGTGTCTGCATGAGCAGTGTGTAGGTGCTCTGTAGAGATATATTTAGGCTGCTTCAATATCCTCGGGTAGGTTTATCACCACGACTGATAGAGGACTTGGGATTCTTTTTAGGACAGCCTTTTTGTGATATTGGTGGCTTATGAATTAATGCATGCAGATCCCCCTTTCTCGAAGACATTTTTGATGGGCTAGCGAGGTGGCTCACTCAGCAGTAACTAGTTCAATATTGCTCTTCATCGGACTTGAATTCATTTCCTTATGTCCGTGTTAGGTAGCTCTCAGTCATCTCTTCTGACTACAGGTCCAGCGAGTCTGATATTACCTCCTGGCTTCCAGAGGCATCTGAAATCATCTGCCTGAGCAGTTAAGAGCATTCGTTACTTTTCTAGAGGACCTGAATCCAGTTTCTAGCAGTACCGCCGGATGGATCTCAGCTACCTCTAACTCCTGCTCCAGGAGTTCCCTCGCCCTCTGCTGGCCTCTGTGAACACTTGCACCCACAGACACAAATCCCCAGACAAATAGATATTTTTTTTTTTTAAAGACATTTACTGAACACTAATTTTAACTCTTCGCTAATGTCTTGGTAGACATTGGGAGTGAAGAAAGCCTGTGCCTCAGACACACAGTTTACAGGTCCAGGTGGTCCACTGGTAGAGGAGTGAAACAGGACATAGATGCCCTCCATCTTTCCTGGGCATGAGAAGGGCATGTGCCCAGGCTGCCTCTGACTTTTCTGTTCACCGTGCAGACCGTCTTTAAAATATGGCCAAAATCAATTTAGGAAGAAAAGTTGTTTTGAGTTTATAGTTCCATAGGGATAAAGGTCCTAATGGGGTGTGTTAGAGAGTGGGTAATGGCATGGCAGCAGGAGCGGGGAGCAGAAAGGTCACATTTCATGCATATACAGGAAGGAGAGGGAGGGAGGGAGGGAGAGAGAGAGAGAGAGAGAGAGAGAGAGAGAGAGAGAGAGAGCGCAAACAGAAAGTTGAATGAGACTATAAACCCTCAAACCTGAGCCTTGCCGGGCAGTGGTGGCACACGCCTTTAATCCCAGCACTTGGGAGGCAGAGGCAGGCGGATCTCTGTGAGTTTGAGACCAGCCTGGTCTACAAGAGCTAGGTCCAGGACAGGCTCCAAAACCATAGAGAAACCCTGTCACGGAGAAAAAAAAAAAAGCAAAAAAAAAAAAAAAAAATTTAAAAACAACTGAGCCTTACTTAGTTCTGCCCTTAGTTTTTAAACTTCCCCCAAATAGTGCCACTGACTGGGGACCAAGCATTAAAATCTGTGAGCCAATGGAGTCATTTCTCATCCAAAGCACCTTGAGGAGTATGAGCCAGCAGCTGTATGAATATCTGAGGCTGTTTTGTTGTTCTAGTGCCTGTGCGCATCTGAAGGGTGGCTCCAGAGTTAAGAGCACCCAGAGAGGATCAGACTGGTTTTTAAACCACTTCAGAAAGTGGATGTCGGTAGCTGGGGAAACGGCTCAGTATGTAGTGTTTGCTACCCTAGTGTGAGTTTGGATTTCCAGTAGCCCAATACAAAAACTGAAGGTAGTGTCTATAACCCCAGCCCTTTGCAGTAGGGTACCGGGAACAAAAGATTGCTGGAACTTAGTGTCCATCCAGTCTAGCCAATTGCAGTTCAGTGTATTCAATAAGAAACTACTTCCTAGTTAGTTTTTCTTGTCAGCTTGACCCACCCTGGAGTCACATGGTTAGAGCCAACCACAAGGGAAAAACTGCCAAGATCAGACCGGCCTGTGGACATGCCTGTGAGTGAGTGTCTTGATTGTTGATTGGTACAGGAGAAAGCATGGATTAGAGTAGGTGGTTATGTCTCTGAGCAGATAGACTTGGGTTGTATAAGAAGCTACGTCAGAGTGAGCTTGTGAGCCAGCCAGTAAATAGTATACTTTAATGGTTTGCTTCAGATTCCTGGTTGATTTCCTGCCCTGATTTCCCTCAATGATATACTGTGACCTGAAAGTGTAAACTAACTAAATCCTTTCCTCTTCAAGTTGCTTTTGGACCCAAGTGTTTGGTCACAGCAACAGAATGAATCTAGAACACCCTGTTTTGGGAGATAAGCTGAATTATCAGTGGAGACACTTGGCCTTAACCCTCGACCTCCACATTTCCTGCATACACACTCAACTGATGGAAGCTGAGGGTATCATCCTTTTAGATTCGCCAGTTTCTCTTTCTCTTTGCAGGTAGGGTAGGTTTACACACCCTTATGAAATCTACTTTTAAATACAGGTGAATCTTGTGATGTTTAGTCTTAAAGATCAGATTGCAAAAATGTAGAGTTGACCTGGGAATAGAGTTTCAGTTGAGGAATTAACTAATCAGGTTGCCATTTGGGCATATCTTTGGAGGGATTGTCTCGACTGTTAGTTACTACAGAAAGATTCAGCCCATTGTGGGTGGAACCCTTTCATGTGCAGTGTTTCCTGGCCTATGTAGACTGGAGACAGCTATACGAAGTAAGTGCCAGGAGTGCATTCCCTTCCTTCTCTCTGCCATTGATAGTGGCTGTGCTGTGACTGGCTGCTTGACTTGCTCAACTTCTCACTATGATGAACTGTGGCAAGCTCACTGAACCTGGTCCTACCTTAAGGTGTTTTGGTCAAGATGTTTTATCATAGCAACAGAAATGAAGTTAGTACGGAATTACTTTGCTTTCAATAAATACATGTTTTCATTTGTTCGTGGGGGTGTCAGAAAGAGGAACACATCACCATAGTAGAAAAAATTATCAGTTATTAATTATTGTTTTGTGGTAGCATCTTGCTATATTGCTCAACCTGGCCTCAAACTTAGAGCCTTTCTGCTTCAGTCTCTTAAGTGCTGAGATTACAGGGTACACACCACATCTGACTTCTTTGTCTCTCTCTGTTAATTGTTTGGAGAATCACTGTTTTCCATGAGTTTGAGTATATGTAGTTAATTTCTCACAGTGAGTGCTATAGTGCCCCTTACTTCCATATACTAAGCCGTGCTCACCCCTTGTGTGTGTACTCTTACAAATAAATGCTGATGCCATTTTCATAATTTCCTTTTAAAAGTCTTTGCAATTTAATACAGAATTATAACAAACCCCCAAACGCTCTCCTTTTGACTCCAAAAAGCATTATCTGCAAAGTATTAATCTTTTTTCCAACTTCTTAATTCTTGAAAAAAAAAAAAGCAGCTGTTTTAGTTGTTGGAAGAAATAAAGAGCAAGAGATACTTTTCTAAGACCCTAAAATGGAGTCTGATCCACTTTTTACAAGCTTGTGAGACTGGACTGGACTCTAAATATGTTGCGATTCTTTTGTAGGCAAGTAGAAAGGTCACATCCTGGAATGAATTCAGACATGATGGAGTTAAAGCAGCTGCAGGGCCCTTTCCCCACACTGACTCTGTCAGAATGATGTTTGGCCAGGTGTTAATCTGTGTCCTGAGGGGAGGGCTGGAAATCATTATTCACCCCTGGGGAGACAGGAGGAGAAGCTGAGGCTTGCCTTCTGGGAGGATACCAGGGCCAGGGCCTGCCCCTTGCTTATTGACATGTGCCATTTGCAATGAAGACAGCCGAAGTCCATTTGAGGAATTCTGCTGTCAGCCAGCCAAGAGAGAAACTCAGAGGGAGAGGCAGGCAGGCAGCCTGGCAAAGCAGTCTGGAGTGCAGTTTCCAGAGCAAGATCACTCAGTGTTTGTGGGCACTCGGGAAGGTGTGTGTGGATGTAAAGAGGTAGAAGGGCCAGTTTGGAAACTGTATTTTCCTGTTTACGTCCTCTGGCTCCTCCAATTTTCAATGTAGCTCCATTCTTTGGAAGCTTGGAGTCTGAAAGAACCCTTTGTGGATACTATACGGTGGGCTTTTTTCTGCCTTTCTCCTCCACTGACTCTGCACTGAGGGCACGAGGTGAGACGATGATCAAGTCAAGCTGGTTCTACGTTAAGTTCAAATACTCAGACAAGGTAAGTCAATACATTTTCTTTTCCCAAGGGAAGCCTGCTTCTCCCTGCCATCTCATGTTGACAGGTCTTGTAGTCACCTTGGGAGGTGAAGGAGCCCAGGAGTGTTAACTGTGAATGTGTTTTCTCTGACTTCAGGGTTCCGGGCTGAAACCTGGATTTAGAGCTATGCATCTGACTTATCACTGACCCTCTCTGCTTGAGAGGAAGCTTTCTCTAAAGAGGAAAAATAGCGAAGCTGCCTTAACACGCAGTCAGTGCTGCTTTGCAGAGACTGGAGAGCCAGGAATGTTTGTTGAGACACTGGATACTGTTGGTTCTGAAATAAAAGGAGTCAATTTCCTTACCTTGCTTAATCAGAAGTTTGACTTTCGTTCCTACTTCACTGACTTCATTGCTTCATGTATAGATCAGCTTTGCAAGGTACTTTGGATGTTGAAATCATCTCGAACATGCGTTCTGCTGAAATGCGAGACCCCTGCTGTATTCTCTCACTGGGGGTAACATTTTAGGGAACGAATAAATTTTGGTTGTGTCTGAAATCTTGTTGTTAGAACAGTTATTTTTCCGTCTTCTAACATGCCATTTTCAGTGGTTAGACGTGTGTGCTTGTAGCGTATATTCACTGTACACAGTGATGGACTCCTTAATGACAGTTTCATTCACCTCCTTGGAACATACTCATTCCCCCTGCCATATGTCCTCACTGACCTGGGTCTCTTTGCCATGACTTTGACCAGAGTATTTTTCTTCTTATAACTGGAAATACTAGAAATGAGGTTTTCATGGGAGTCTGAACAAGTTTCCTTTTTTAAAATTTTCATTGAATTGCTTCTTTAAAAATAATGGGCATTCTAATTATAGAATTAAGGTCCAAGGGTGGAATGCGGATGTGGTAAGATTGAAAAATTGAGAGAGAGAGAGAGAGAGAGAGAGAGAGAGAGAGAGGTGTGTGCGCATGCATGCATGTGTTTGTGTGTATTTGTCTGTCTGTCTATATCCATCCATCTCTTTCTTTGTAGGCAGGATCTCATAGCCCAGGATGGCTTCAAACTTACTATGTGGCCGTTGATAACACAGAACTTCTGATCCTCCTCCACTTCCTAATTTCTGGAATTATAATTCTGTACAAATGTGCTCAGTTTATGTAATGTAATGTTTGAGATTGAACCATCTGACTTCTTGCATGCTAGGCAAACATTCTGCAAAACAAGCCATATCCTCAGCACTTCTTGTTTGTGAAAACACACACACACACACACACACACTTAATCACTGTAAGAACAACAACAAAAGTTACCTCTTTTCTTTGAATTTCTTTCTAGTTTGGTTGTTTCTGATAATGTTTATTTCTTTGACATCAAAGCTATTTGTGTACAAATAATGAAATTACATGATGTATGTATTGTTGTTGTTTTTAATTTGAAAGAGCCTCCTTTCATTTTAAAGCCATTTGATGTAACTGTTAAAGCTGTAAAATACCACGTCTACATTCGATGCTGAGAATTGTCATTCAGCCTGGATTTATTTTCAGCCTCTGAGAAACCTTCTACCCCTTTGTTTCCTGTTAGGAATCTTGATAATTAGATTTTTGTATATTATATTTTCTATATTTTATTTTGTATATTGTAGAGGCTTTTGTATATTAAATAAGATCTTCCTTTAGGAGATAGGAAAAAAGAAATGGAAGCCTCAGGTTCATTTTTTCGTATATATACATCTAGGACCCCAGTTCTCGGTGATTATCTAAAGAACTTCTGTTCATCAAAAGAGGGGTTTTTTGTTTTAATTTATATTACAGTCCCCCAATTCCTTGAGTTTACCTCCAGTGCCTATGGGGAGATTTTAAAAAGATCTGAATGTGAATACAGGGACAGAGATGCTTGGAAGACAAATTTAAATCGTACCTGTATTCTTTCTAAAAGTCCCCTGACCCTGTTATTAGATGGGATCTCATTATGAAACTCGAGTTGATCTGGAGTTTGTGATGCTCCTCCCCCAGCCTCCTGGGTGCCAGGATTACAGGTGTGTCCAGACTCCTCTTGGTAAATACATCTTTTATTACGGCCACAAAGACATGCATAAGCCGTTATAATATTTCCCATCAATTAAAAAATATTTGAAAGCACCCCCCCCCAAGCTGATAACCCTGCTGTTATTTGGATATTGAGTCTTTGAGAGCAGTGGAGCCTTTCTCAGTTCTTGATTAGCCTCATTTGTGGAGCTAGGGTGCCAGATGGTCAGCGCAGCCATGCTGATCCTGTAGGTTCTGAATTCCTGTCTCACTCTGAAGAAGACTAAGGAAATGTGGACAGGAAGTGAGCAGAGAAATGAGAGGGCTTCCAAGGAAGAATATTACTTTCTTGCCAGTATAGCAGTATTTGGTGAGACTTACGGTGGATATTGTTGTTCTTGATTTTACTGGTTATTGTCCGAGGACAGAGCAGGCCATCTGATTCAGTTGTCTACATTCCTGTCTCCATTGCATGTCTCCTTCACCCAACCAGAGAAGTAATACTCTACTTTTCCCCCAGGTAAGTAGTCACATGACATTGTCATCTTCATCTGCTCTCTCTTACAACTCATTTTGTAGGTTTTAATTTGTTACAGGTTCTTTGGGTTTGAGCTAGGTGTTCCTTGGTTCTTGATCTTTTTATCTAAAAAACTGAAAATGAGGGCTTGTACAGATTGTATAAAAGAAGGAAGGTAACTTTATTCAGCACATAGCAAAGGTACGGATTTGAGAGAAACTATTTGAGCTGACAGTGTTTCACATGTGAGTGTGAGTACTTATTGAAAACTGAGGAAAGGAAGGAGCAGTTACTTAGGGGGCAGGGACAACTGGCCACTAAAGGCCATAGTTTGTGTGTTTCTCTCTCTTGATAGGTTTGCTATATAATTATTTTTCTACATTGCATTATTATCCCACAATATATCTAATTTTAACATAGGCATACTTAATTGTGCATCAGATAGCAAATGAGGGTTCTCCCTAAAAGGATATGTGATGATAAAGTGTTGCCTTACTGTGTCCACAAGAACCCCAAACCATTTCAGCCCCAATTGGCTTCTATGTATGTAAAGTGTTTGAATTTGATTAGGACCAGAAACTTACTATGGTTTATAGGTGGAAGCATGTACCATTGTTCAGAGATAGGAGTGCTTCTATCCAGAACAGACAGGGGATAGAGGAGGTTCTGAGATTATTAAATGCATTGTTAGGCGAGGGTTGTATGTGCACAGTATATGCAGGCAAAGGGACTAGGCTGTCAAGTGTATTAATGAGAGGAGTATGTGCATCACCCAAAACTAAATGGTACTCAATGTACTAAAGTATGGCCTGTGTTAGCTTTGTCTCAGATCATATGTGTGGAAGTGGTGCTGCTGGGGTTCAAACCTAAGACCCCCTTGCTATGTAAGCATTTTATTAATGAGATAAACACCCAGTCTGGAACTTAATCTTTTTGCATATGATTGTCCTGTTTTCTGTTGAACAACGCTATTCTACAACCCCCGCCCCCATTGAATGGTCTTAATATTCTTGTAAAAATGGGTCCAGCCACAGGGAGGAGGGTTTAGTTTCAGTTTAGTTGAAGGATGTAGTTGTAGGGTAGTCAAGGCAGCAGGAACTAGAAGCATCTGCTCACATTACATCAGGATGCAGCGAATGGTAAGCACATGCTGCTTCTTCAGCCTTTCTTTATGTGCAGCCCAGAATCTCAGCCAGGAATGGGGCTAAGTGCAGAACATGGGTCTGTGTAGATCTTAACCAGGTCAGTTAATGTAGTCGATATAACTCTCCACAGGCATGCCCCAAGGCCCATCTCCTGGCCATCATCACAGCTACATTATCTTACCTGCTAGTCCTTATGCTGGTCATTATATTTCTTTGGTTATTATATCTTTGTATTTTTTTTCTTTTCTTAAAGTTTTATTGATTGATTGATTGATTGATTGATTGTGTATTCTGCCTGCATGTATTCCTGCAGGCCAGACGAGGGCACCAAATCTCACTGCATATGGTTGTGAGCCACCATGTGGTTGCTGGGAATTGAACTCAGGACCTTTGGAAGAGCAGGCAAAGCTCTTAACCACTGAGCCCCTTGAGTTTTTTTTTTTTTTTTTAAACCAGAAAGACTGAGTCGTTTAAATTTTTTATTTATGTTTGTTGGAGGTTACATTGAATCAATAGGTTGCCTTTTGTAATGTAGTCATCTTAACCCTGAGTTCATGAATACGTCCTGACGATAAATCCATGGACAGCAGTGAAGAACTTTCCATTGTTTGTTTGTTTATACTTTCTTCAAGCAGAAATCGGTTGTCATCAGATACTGACTTTTTTACTTCAGGCTTTTCCTTTCCATATGTAGTATATGTGAAATGTATACATGTGTGCATGTATTTTCACACGTGTTGAAGGTGAGTGTCTGCCTTGCTACTAAGATAGCCAGGCTACCATTTCTACCTTGAATTCACATGGCTTCTGGGTAATCCAGACTCTAGTCCTCATGGTTGTTGCTTACCACAGCATGTAATTTAACTTCAACCATGTTTAAAGCCCTAACATTTCTTGCCATTGTTCTTTATTCCTTAACTCTATTGCTTTGTTGAGACAGACGTCTTTTGTATCTCTCTGGTTTTTTCTTTCTTTCTTGATTTCACAAGTGTTTGTAATTGTTCCCTGAAATATCTTATGCTGTGTTTGTTAATCTCAATAGCAAGAAGAAGACCACTAGCACAGTTTGAGCCACATTTGAAGCAGCGTGATTTTTCCTGGGGTGCAACCAAGAGATGGCTAGTAACTGCCTTCTAAGATGGGTTAAAGAGAATAGCTCTGAAATCCTTTTTTAGGTACCTGTTTAAGGAATAAAATCATGAGTAGTACAGAAGAGAGATGATGGGGTAATAAGGACATACAGAAAAAAAAATCTCAAAAACAAATCATTTGGTCACCATGTGACTAGGGAGGGTAAGGGTGTTGTCAAAAACTAGTCAAGGTCATGGGTAGGGGGACATTAAGGTTCCAGGAGCTGGAGAAATTCAGCTCTTACAGTAGATAGGAACTTACTTTCAACAACACAGCCTAGTGTCTCCTGCCTTCAGAGTGGAGTCAGGCAGGCTCCTCGGCTGTGCTTTAAAGTCCTGAGAAGACATCATTGGTCCTCCTCTAATCCAGGGTTTACGCCTACTGGTTGCTTTTCAGAGTGAAAGGAAAAAACATATTTTTCCTGTATTTTGGTTTAAAGATAGAGATTTGACTAAAATATGTATATTTTAGGTGTTTTAAGTTTAAGACTGAATATTGCCAGGTATGGTGTCCCATATCTTTGGAGACAGAGGCAGAAGACTCTGTGAGTTCAAGGCCAACCTGGCCCATAGAGTGAGTTCCAAGATCGTTAAGGCTGTACAGAGAAACCCTGTCTTAAAAGAAAAAAAAAAACAGCAACAACTGTCTATTATCTGAACCTTGCATTTATTTCTGTGACAGTTGTCTATAAAGCATGGGGACAGTTACAGGAAGTTGGAGTCTAGCTTGACATTCTGCACCTTGGTTGCACTCATGTGTGCCACAGCTTTAGACAGACCCTGAGTCTCTTTCCTTGGCTGGATGATAGTTGTGTAGCATATAATGGTTTGTAAACACTGAATAATACTGGAGCCTAGGCTGTTAGAGACAAAAGCAAATTTTGTGTGTGTTTGTGTGTGTGTGTGTATGCACGCACGTGCGCGCATTGCAGACATTTCTGCACTTTGGTTTGTTTTCTTTCAGTTTGGAGTCTTGTTCTTTGGGCCCCACCCCCAATCCAAGGGATCACTCAGTTAGGTTAATTGCGTCTCTAGGTTCCAAGTCTGTATTAGTTATTTCCTCCTGGTTAGGACAGAAGCAATGTAGTGAAGAAAGGATTTATTTTAGCTTGTGGTTTGAGGATCCAGTCCATCATGGTGGGCGGGGCAGTGCAGCAGGAGTGTGAGGCCACAGTTGCTCCCAGTCAGGAGGCAGAGGGAGAAGAATAATGGTGCTCGGCTTGGTTTCTCATTTTATGGACGCTCCATTGGGATGGGTCCACCCACATTTGGTGTAGGCTTTCCCTCTGTGGAAACACCCTTATAGATATGCTCGAAGGTGATTGTAAACCCT
Organism: Alexandromys fortis; assembly: GCF_014885135.2. Lineage (NCBI taxonomy): Eukaryota > Metazoa > Chordata > Mammalia > Rodentia > Cricetidae > Alexandromys > Alexandromys fortis. Next base: position 2,719,474 of record NW_026068043.1, read on the forward strand.
ATCGTATTGACAGTAAAGATTAATGGATCACATAGCCTGTTTTCTCTCCCCCTTTCAGAATCAAATGATAAATGTGTTTACTTTCCTGGAAGCAGAACATCCTTACGATACACCGCATAGAGGAAGAGGTGGTTGTTAAAGCAAGTGTGGTGGTGCACTGTCTAATCCCACCTCCGCAGTGCTGGGATCAAGAGGAGCAAGAGTCATCCTCTATTGGCTAGCGATGAGATATTCTGATCGTATTTGCATTGCACCCGACTTTAGTTGCTGATTGTCTTCGGCTATGAGCTTTATCTGCTTCAAATAGAAATGTCAGTCATACTTGCAAAACTGTTCCAGAAGCTCTGTGTGAATCCTATCATCAATCACATAGACATAGGCTTGTAAAATACCCCTCTGTTCCTGTTCCATCTAGATATAGAACCTGAGACACAGCATCTTCTTTTTTGAAAGTTTTTGTTTTTCAGATCATCTTTTACATTTATTTATTCCCTGTGTTTGTGTGCATGGTACACATGTGTGTGTGGGATCCAGGATAACTAAACAGGAATTGATTCTCTCCTGCCATCACATGGGTTCTAGGGAATGGAAACCGAATTATCAGCCATGCTGGGTGACTTAAATTAGGCTTAAATTAGAGTCACTCATTTTGGATTTGCTTTCAAATGTTAACGATCTCAGCCAGAAAGATGGTAGTAGTAGAAGCAATACATTTAATCTCCTTATCCTCAGTGTAGTATGAGGCTTCAGATTAGGGCGAAGAAAATGTGCCTTGTTTAAAAACTTCTCCGAGGTTAAGTGCTATCAAACACTAATTCCCATCTCCTTTGGAACCTTATACTGTATCTCTCTATCCACTGTGATGCTCCAACTCAACCTTAAAGTTCAGAGTTAATTTGAAATTGATTTACACACTAGGTCTGGGCAATTTGCATAATTAGGATGACTGTATTTAAACTATTACTAATATTGTATGTAATTTTATTTTGCTTCTTCCATTCAAATGAAGCGGTATATTTTTGTGACTACAGTAATTGGGGACAGGCAAAAGAGATGTAAGCTGCTGCAACACAAACTGTGGGCCGTGTGTGTGAATCCTGGGTTCTCCTTTGAACAGCCGTGGAACGTGGGCGTTCCTTGTTTCCTCCACCCTTCCTCGTTTATTCGTATAGATGAACTGTTGTTTTCAGACTGCACAAATTTGTCTATGCTGTAAAATAGTCTTCGTCCTTACGATTGAGTCATTTCAGCATAGAAATGCTTTATGGCTCTGTCCGCTCCCTATCACAAGAGAGGCCGAATCCCAGCAAGCAGCAGGGAGATGGACACAAAGTCCCATCCTGCCCTGATGAATTACTGGCCCAGTGGTAGCTGTTTGAAGCAGTCAGTTTCCTTAATGAGTTTGTGTGTATATGTGTGTGGGGGGGGCTATCACTGTCCTGCTGGTGGACACACATTTACGAGTACATGAAGAGCACCAACTGGACTCCTTTTTTTTTTTTTTTTAAATTCGAAGACAAGGTTGAGTTTGTAGGGAAGACAGGGGGTAGATCTGAGAGGAGTGAGACCCAAGACTGCTTAAGTTCTCTCTGCCCCATTTTTTTTTTTTTAAATCTAAGAGTAAAGCTCATGTTAGAGCCTTAGAGATGAATTTGGGGTCACCGAACCCCTTTTCTCAGCCCCCTTTCCAGTCAACACACATTAAGTCTCCGTTCTCTGCTTTTCACCCTTACTCAGCTCTGTTCTTGGTCGATGAGGACAGGACTGCGGGGTGGCTGAGCCAAGCCCCTGGTCCTCAGGAGTGGAAGCTTCTGTCTTGTGTGTCTGGTTACAGTGTTGGCTTGTTATCCCTGCTGGCCCTGTTTTATGTTGACGTTGTCTTCTGTTCCGAATGTGATTCCTCTTTCCCTGATTTCCTGCTGTCGCGTTTGCAGTACAGCGCAAGCCTTTCAGAATATTAACTCAGTTAAATTTACTGAATTCTTCCTTGGATGTGGCCTTGTGAGGCCAGGTCCCTGAGAACATTTGTCTTGCTTTTCCTCTGCAAGGAACGAAACTGGAGTCTCAGCAGTTGAGAGCAGGCATCTTGCTCTGTGCTTTTTCTTGCTGATTGCTCTGTTAGATTATCTTTCAGGAACACTGAGTAGTTTAGCACAGTGAATTCTAAAGGGAATGCATTCCTTTCCTCTCAGGGGACTTCAGTAGTGTTTAACACCAGGATAAAGTGCTCAGCTGTGCCTTCCTCTCCTTTAGAATTTGTCTAAGAAAGATTCAAAAGAACAAGGAAGGCTTTGTATGCTGTTTCTTTTCCCCCTCCTGCCTCAGGCAAATTTTTTCTTTCTTTCTTTTTTTTTTTCCCTTTGGCTCTGTAGTGCACATGGCACATAGGCTGAATGTGTGAATGTCAGAGACAGGGGAGTGGTGGAGAGCAATGCTCGCCAGTGGGAGCCACCACCTCCAGGAAAAACGAAGAAAAACGTGCCCAACTGAGTTTGTTCCTGTGCAGTTACCCGGTAGCCACTCCTCTACTCAGTGAGTCTCACAAGGGTCCAGAGACAGGTAGGGGTCCTGACTTGTGATAGAACAATGGGTCAGCCATTAGCTTATGTAGTGTTGAAGCCAGGTGAGTTACAGTCCTGACAGAAGCGAGCCTTTACAGAGAATTGGCAGGGAAGGGGTATAATTTGGGCACTCTATTCAGAATCGCGCTTGTATTTGAGAGCTTCATTTACAGGCCCTGTCCTTCAGCAAGGAACAAGGGAAGGGTTTTTAACCTGCAGCCTAATTCTAGGGGGGGCGGGTGGCAAGGAAAATCTGTGTAACAGTTTGAGCACTGAAAAGCAATTGAAATCATTTTGAATATTAGTATCCTGAACTGAGACATCGGTGACCAGTACATTGACTCTGATGGAGGCTGCCGGCAGCCTTTCCCTTTACTCTATACTGATTTTTGTGTCTTCGCCAGGAACGCTGGGCTCCTAGTATTGGTGCCAGTACTCCCTTTAGCTAATGTTTCTTTCCCGTACTTACTTGTGTTTCTCTTCAGTTGTGGGTACTTTGATGTCTTCCTGTTCCCGCTTACCCCTACACCGTTCTCATGCTTCTGTGATGCATGTCATGGCCCCTGTGGGTTTTCATTAGAGCTCAAATAACTATTTTTATGTAGAGTTTACACAATGTGTTAATATTCTACTTCACTTTGATACTGCAAAGTATTAACAGTAGTTATTAAGCTATCATCCAGGGTGCAAGAAGCAGGGCTTAGTAATCTAAAAGAGTAGAACTAGAATCTCCCTTCCCCTCTGTTTCATATACATGTATATGTGTATATGCTATGTATATATGTTTATCAATCTAAGGGGCTGCTTGCCACCTTTCTGTCTTTGTGATTACATATCTGTGAAAAAATAATCAAAATGGAGGGAGAATTTATTTTGTCTCGTGGTTTCAAAAGTTTAGCCTCTCATGCCTTGATTGTTGTATATGGGCCAATGGTCTGTAATACTTCATAGTACCAATGTGATGACAGAGTGACTGCCTTGTGACCAGAAAGAAGGGAGAGAAAAACAGAGAGCAGGGACACAACAAACCCTTCAAGGGTGTATACCCTTTGGTCCTCTTCCTCCCAAGTAGCATCTGAGTGGTCCATTTGAATTAATTCTTGTGTGATTCTGTGGATGGACTCTGAATCTTCATGATCCAGTTGCTATAGAGTCACTGGCTGGGGAGCAGGCCTTCAGATCATGTGCCTTTAGGGGAGATTTAATATCAAACTAGGTCACCTCAGTTTCAAAGGCTCCATGTTAAGCGATGAGCTTCTCTTTCTCTCTCAGAACTACGCTCCTGTCTTGGCTTCTTGTGGTGTAAAAACACAGAGGGCTAACATTCTGTAACCACCTCAGGGACAAGTTCTTAGACCTAACCAGAATTCTCTGCCCTCCTCTGCAGTGAGACTTGGGGAATGGTTGAACCTTTGTAACAATTATACCTTTTATTGAAGTAATTCTTAAGACTTTTCACACCCCTTCCAAGTTGCTGGGGTTAATCCTACAGCATTCTAGGAAGAAAAGGTAGAGAAAAGGAAATAACAATAATAGAATTTAAAAATATGTATCTTTCAGGTTTCTAATTATATTCCAGTTCCTAAAGGCATGAGCAATAAGGTGATCTCCCTGAAGGCCTGATGCAGAATAACGTAGTGATAGCTTCCTCTTGGCAGAGTCAGAAGCCAGGTAAAACTTGAAAGAATGACCTTGAGAAAAGCAGAAACTTTAAAGAAGACAAGAACCAGGTTGGCATGTAGAAGAAGAAGAAAAACACAAAGCTAATTGCTTCAGGCCTGGAAAAAAGCTTACTTGTGAAGACTGTATCTATCTATGACCCTTGTTTAGAGCCTCGGGGGTATGCTGGGAGAATTAAAAGACCTGATAATTCTGTGCTGAATGTGCTTTTGCTTGGAAGTCAAGATACCAGTGAATCTGGTGGTGGAATAGAATGTTAATGGAATACCAATTTCGGCTCTCATTTCTGACTCTCAGCTAAATATGAATAGATATATGAATAGATACACTACACCACACAGAGAAACACACTCACATCCCCTGCTAACTTGTACAACATACTGGGTTTGTTCCTCAGCTTTATAATAAACAAATGGTGGTTATATGTATATGCCTCTATTAATTTCTTTGATTTTTGTAAATAATATTATTGCTATTTTTTATTTTATTTATTTATTATTATTATTTTTTGTTTGTTTGTTTTTTTCGAGACAGGGTTTCTCTGTGGCTTTGGAGCCTGTCCTGGAACTAGCTCTGTAGACCAGGCTGGTCTCGAACTCACAGAGATCCGCCTGCCTCTGCCTCCCGAGTGCTGGGATTAAAGGCGTGCGCCACCACCGCTCGGCCCTATTATTGCTATTTTAAATAGTAGTACAGTGGTAGTCCAGGAACAAAATTTTGCTTCAGTCACACACTGAGTCTATGTCTGCATCTGTATCTGCGAATGCAGATATACATGTGTTACGGTATATTTGTGGAGGTCAGAACACACAGCCTCGGGTATCGGTCCTTCGCTTCCTCCTGATTTGAGGCAAGATCTCACCATCACTATGTGTGCCAACCTAGCAGGTCCATGAATGTAGGGTATTCTGCTTCTCCACCTCCCATTTTACCCTAGCAGTGCTGGAATTAAACATGTGCTACAATATATAGCTTTATATAGGTTCTGGGAATACAAAGTCTTGTACTTTATCCATTGAGACATATCCTTACCCCTGGACTTGAGCATTGGGATGTAGGTGTTTCTTAGATCATTTTTTTTTATTTTTTACAAGAAAAGTTAGATTCTTCCTAATGGAAATTCAGAGCATTGAAACTAATACTAACAGAAAATTTGAAGCGGCTGTGTTGATTCTCAGGTTCTTTTTTTTAAAAAAACAACAGTTTTAATCTTATTTTTAGTTTTATGTGTGTGTGTGTGAATGTGGGTGAGTGTACATGAGTGTAGGTGTCCAGAGAAGGCAGAAGAGGGCATTGGATACCCTGGATCTGGAGATCCAGGCAGCTGTGAGTTACCTGTCGTGGGTGCTGGGAACTGAAGTCAGGTTCCCTGAAAAACAATGCTTGTCTTTAATAGATTAGCCATCTCTCTAGTCCTATCTTCAGGGTGGTTTTTCTATCCTCTATCATATCAAATTGACCTACATGGTCCATTAGTAACCCTCCCCCATTGTCACTGTGGCTTCCTTGCCATGAATTCACAGAATAGTACTTTGTCATTAAGTCGGCCTGAACTCCACAAGAACAATTTCTCAACACCAACTTGTGTGGTCTCAGGTTTTAAAATAAATGTAGGTTGTCACTGTCAATTTCTGTCCGTTGCTGTTTTTGTGGTAATTAAATGCTAGCTGTTGGAGGTTTAGCGAAAGATTTGAGATTAAAGGGCTCCAATAATATCTGCGTGTCCCTAAAGTGTCTCTAGGAATGTGGTAGAGTAGGAACAAGATGTGTTTTGATTAGACAGTTTACTGTGTTCGGAGTCTTCTATGAAGATCTTACAACAGTGAAATGGGATCATAGCACGTAATGCCAGGATTCTGACAAAATCAGACTCCTTTAACTGGAGGTAGCAGGTTTTTTCCCATTGAGTCCCCTGCTGATGTGTCAATGGCCCCCATCTCCAGCCAGCTTCTCTGGCCCAGGCTCCTGTAGTCTGTTGCAGCAGGTGGACAAGAAAAGGAAATAAAAACCCAGGTGGTGAGAGAGAGAGAAAGGGAGAGTGTGGCGGGGCGGGGGGGGGGGGGGCGGGGAGTGAGAGCGAGCACACATGTGCACACTCATTTTCTTCTTCTTGGGAAATGGTTAAATTCTGTAATTTACAAGAGAGCCATTGTTGTGTGGACCTGATATTATCGATGGGCTTTTTATCTCTCACACTGTACTGTGTCCAAAATTACCTTGTAGGTCCTGACTGCTGAGATCATTTACAGAAATTCAGGGACTTCAAAGACACAGTGGGCGTGCCTGGCTTTCTGGCCTCTATAAGTAGCTCTGTCACCGGAGTTCCCAGCAGTGGAACACCTTTCGGAGCCTGTCCCTGTGTCTAGGGATTTAGAGCATCAAGTGCTTTTTCTCAAGAGGGCAGACAGACACTTTTTTTCAGCTCTCTGATGTCTGACAGAGAAATTCAGCTGTAATCATAGACCTTAGTTTTTGTGCTTCTCTTCCCTTGGTAAGTTTTGCTCTTATAAAAGCTGCCAGTGTTGGGTCTGAAATAAATGTCACAAGTGAATAATAATTTCTTTCATTTACATGGTAATTAAACCTGTTGAATGCTGACTTAATGGTTTACTGCACTCTAATTTGACGGGAAGATTTTGCTATCGTGAATGCAAAGAAGAGAAATAGAAATAGATACCCACCGGAACTGTTGAGAAGGACACCTTTGACTCATAGCTTCCTGTATTTCCCTGTACATTCTGAGATGCTTAGTACTCAGGGGATTGTCTGCAGGTCAGTCTTTTCTCTCACTTGGTGGTACCCTCTCCACAAGGACCCATGATTTTACATGCACTGAACTGCTGCCATCTCTGGAATGACCCCCGTGACTTTTCTGTACATTTTCATTTGGTTATATTTCTGGATAGTTTTGTGTGAACTTGATATAAGCTAAAGTCATCTGAGAAGAGGGAACATAATTTCAAAAATAGTTCTATAAGTTACAGCTGAGGAAGCTGGTACAGCGTTTTCTTAGTGAATGATGTGAAAGAAAGCAGCCATTGTGAATGGTGCCATTCCTGGGCTGTTGGTTCTGGGTTTTAGAAGAACCCAGGCTGAGCCATCCATGAAAAGTCAATCAGTAAACAACATCCCTCCAAGACCTATGCATCAGCTCCTGCCCTGTTTGAGTTCCTGTCCTGACTTTATTTCATTATGCCCTGTGATGCAAAAGTATAAGCAGAAAAAACCCTTTATTCCTCAGGTTGCTTTGGTCATGGTGTTTCATCACAACTATAGTAACCCTAACTAATACAGTGGTTTCCACACTTTGTTTTTTCTGTATTGCTAAAATTCCCCACAGTATGTCAGACAGTTGGCATGATCATGTTTGCTCCCTACAATCTACTTGATAATTTTGAGAAGCATCTTAGGAAGCCATACAGCTCTCCTGACATTCTTTGCTTCTGTATTTTTGGAAAAGGAAATTTTATTATTGAAAGTGTGACATACGTGTTCAAATGTGAATTCGGTGTGCAGTCAGTTCTTGCCTTAATAGGTTCCAAGGATATCCCTCAAGTCACCAGCCTGGTTTCTATTAAGCCATCTTATTGACCCCCTTCTGTGTATAATAACTTAAAGGTCTGTTAACTTGTCCCTTGGTGTTCCTTTCTCTATCAGAGAAGTTCAGAAATAGAAGTGAGGAATAAATCTTGCTGCAGGAAGGAAAGCTCTACACAAAACTTGGCAAGTTTTTGTTTAGTGTATGTGTTTGATCACAATGTACTCCAGGCTAGCTTCAAGTCTGTAGCTGAAAATGACCTTGAATTCCTAACTCTACCTCTTAAGTACTAGAACTGCTGGTGTGCTGTATAGCTTGGGAGGAAACTTGGCACTTTGTGTATGTGAGGAATCATTCTACCAAGTGAGCTACTCCCGCAGCCCACATGTCAATTTTTAATTTTCAGTTGTGAGGAGCGACTTCTGAATTCTCATGGTGACAGCCTCTCACCTGATCAAGGATGCTACTGTTGAATAGAGGGTGTTGGATCCTCTGTTTGACAAAAATCAGGGTAGGTAGGACTCTGGATCTTTAAAATTCCTTCAGCCATTGGGAGGGATACTGTTAAGAGCCCTTCTTTGCCACTCTATTCCTCTCTCAGGGTTGCTGGAGGTCAGGTCCAAGTGGGTCAAGTTTATTAAGGAGAACAAAGAGACAGCCGTGCAGGTTATGCAGGGCAAGGACTTCCTTGTAGGGCTTTGGGAAGCAAAGATTGAAACCAGAAGGCTGTAAGGCCTGGCCTGTGTCCAGGGTCTAGTAGGGAGTGTTAGTGCCTTGTTCTTAGAGAGCAAAAAGGGCAGAAGGGAAGGGTTTAGACATCTTCTGTAGATATCCCTCTCCCCATTGCCAATGCTGATATGGACAAGTTCATTTTTTCCTGCCTCCTCCTTCCCATCACTTCCTTTTCTTCCATCCTCTGCAGAGTTACATTATGGTTGTTTAGAATAGAGATTCCTTACATTGGAACTAAAAAAACCTTTAATTTGAATACAGTATGTTTTTATTGTTATGTGTGTGTGCAGATGCTTATGATGTGGGAGGGCTATACTGTGCTTGGTGGTGTTCTATGTGTGTTGTGTGATATGTAGAAGTGGTGAATACGTAAGGTATGTGTGTGTAGTGGTGGATTTATGATGGGTGTGTGTGTGGTGGTGGATACGTGGTGTGTGTGATGATGACGTGTGTGTGTGTAGTGGTTGTGTGTAGTAGTAATATAGTGTGTGATGTATATATGTGGTGGTATAGTTTCCATGTGTATGATGTGTGGGTGGTGGTGGTTTGTGATATGTAGTAATGTGTGTGTTATGAGTGGCAGTGGTAGATTTGTAGTATGTGTATGTGTGTATGGTAGATACATGATGTGTGGTGGTGGTGGGTGTGTGTTTGTGGGGTGGGGATGTGTGGTAGTGGTGTAGTTTATGGGTAGTATAGTGTGTGTATGTGTATTTGTATGTGTGTGTGGTGTAGTGTTTAAGTGTGTGTGTGTGTGTGAAAGAATTGCCTTGTAAAGTTAGCTTTTTTTTTTAATTATAGATGGATTCCATGTAAATCCATTGGCAAGGGTTGTACAGCAAATATCTCTTTCTGCTAAGTCAAACCCTGTTACTGGCCTATAGCTGTCTTTAATAAATCCTTTGTCTGCTACATTTGTTAGGATTCAGTTACCAGTAAGAGTATCACCACAACGAAGCCTGCTTACCCACAAAGGAAATGTGTTGTAGTTCCTGTGAGAAAAAATATCCATACCCTCAACCCACCATTACCAAATTTACTAAATTGGTATTTGCAGTCTAAATTTTGATTTTTCAAGTTGGTGTTTCAGTATAATAACCGTGATGATGTAGTAGAAATACTGGTGTATAGTCTTACCTTGCCACAGTTTAAATGAACATTGATATGTTGTTAGGTTTGTCTAGTGTTTCTGTTAGCTGCTCTATTATTCTTGAAAGCTAAGCTGCCGCTCTGCTGAGATGCTTCTCAATTTCTGAAATTAAAGCTCTGAGCTGACCTCATTCAGTCTTTGCTAGCACCTGTGACACAGCTGATGTCACCCTTATTTTTTGACGAACGGTTAATAGAAATATGGAGATGAGGCTGAAGAGAAGGATTAGCAGTTAAAAGCTCTTGCTACTCTTGTAGTCAACCAGACTTCAGTTTGTAGCACATCTGTCAGGAGGCTCAGGAACACCTGAGTCTTTAGCTTAGGATATCCAGCACCCCTTTCTGAACTCTCTGGGCACCTACATAAATGCATCTGGTATACGTAAACTCACACAGACACATACTTATACACATAAATGGATCGAGTACCTCTATCTTTAAGAAATAAAAAAATAAAGGTATGGGAGGCAGGAGATGCTAAGATCAAGAATAAGTCCAGATGTGCTAACACAGGCCTGAAATCCCAGCATTCAGGATGTTGAGGTAGGAGTATCACGAGCTCCAGGGCCAAAGCCCGATGGTGTCTCACCAAAAAAATGAGCATTGCTTTTTTTTTTCTAAACCTCAATGTTGTATCTCACGTTAACATGTGCTTTGGGATGCACACACCTTTTTGTATTATAGTGAAAGTGTTCATTATGTCATGAACTTAAATGGGCCATCTCAGTATGCCTTGGAACCATTGAATTTTGCTCTGAATACTGTTGATACTGAATACTGTTAGAATAACATTCTGAGCTCTTTTTGTGGAACTCAGTGGGAAAGAGAAACAATCGATACATTAGGTTTATTACTGACCCACAGATACGGGTGGCTTTGAGGGTATTGTTCTGTTGAAGCAATTTAACATTCTGTGATTTTTCAGAAGTTTCAATGTGAAACACTTTGTTGTTTGTGTTCATAAATTCTGTGTTTTCAGCCATGGATCCTTTTTTTTTTCTAAAAAATGTTTTTTGTTTCATAAACAAAACAAATAAATAAATTTATTTAATTTATTTTATATGAGTGCTCTATCTGCATGTATGCCTTTATGCCAAAAGAAGGCATCAGTTCCCAGTATAAATGGCTGTGAGCCACCATGTGGTTGTTGGGAATTGAACTCTGGACCCCTGGGAGATCAGCCAGTTCTCTAAACCACTGAACCATCTCTCCAGTTCTCATGATTACTTTTGAATTAGGTTTTTGATTCATGTTCATTATGTCCAGGTGCATGTGCCTGTGAGCCTGTATGCCATGGCCAGAGTAGGACTTGGGTGCTTGTTTCCCTCATTGCCTTGAGACAAGGTCTTTCCCTGAGCCTTAATGAACTTCTCCTTGAACATTTTTGGCTAGGTGGTCTGATGGGAAAGCTCTCAGGACCTACTTGGCTCTATCCTCCAATCCTAGGGTTTTTAGGCATGCAGCCATTCTCAGGTTTTTCATTCCGGCTCTTGGAATTCTAAGTAGGGTCCTTATTCTTGCAGACAAGTGCTCTTACCCATTGAGCCCTTGCCTCCGACTTGACTTTGTTTTTAAGAGCCATTGTTAACAGGTGCCATTGTCGGAGAGAGATGATTGGCCCTTTTCTCGGAAGAAAGGAGGATAATGTGGAACACATCCATGTCAAGTAGTCAAATCACTTTTTGAAAAGAATTTCTTATAATCCTGAGAGGTCCTCCTGGGGAAACGCGTGCCAGGAAGCCACTGTACGAAATGAGCTCCACCGGATTTCATAGTTGTCATGCATCTGTGAAAGTTACTTGAAGATAGATCTGGCTCTGTGTCAGAGGTTGATTTCATCCTCGGGGTCGAGAGAGCCATGCTGGGTTGGCACGTTTCTCTGCATGTTGTTGGGGGTGCTTGCTGATGTATGTCAGGAGGTATTTTGGGTGTCGGGTGTAACAGTACCTGTGTTAGTTACTTGTCTCCTTGCTGTGTCAAAATACCTGGGAAGTAAAGGCAAGGAGGTTTTTGCTATGGCGTACAGTTTCCGGGTATATAGTTCACTCTGCAGAGAAATCGGGATGAAGGAGTATGAAGAAACTGGTTACATGAGTCCGCAGTCAGGAAGCATAGAGCCGGATACCAGCTCTTAGTTTGTTTTCTTTTTTTCCATACACTTCAGGATCCATCCCACAGGGTGGTGCTGCCCTCCGTCAGGGTAGGTAGGTTTTCCTATGCCATCTAACGTAATGTAGAGAAATCCTTCATAGACGTGCCCAGAGATCTGTTTCCTTGTGATTGTAGATCTCCAGTCGACAAGACTGACCATCACAATATCCAAAACAGGCTTCATATCTGAACTCGTGGTACTTCGCGAAGGGGGTATTGTGGATGGATGAGTGGGCATTTCAAAGGTGAAATAAACTGTGGAAGTGGATGGGGGGGACATCGTTAGATGATAACCAATGTAGCAGACCTAATACTGAAATATTGTGTGTTTTCATTATTTTTTTCTTATAAAACTTACTTTGACCTAGAATGTTGGTTGTAGAAGACTGTAACATTTTTATGTGTTACACGTGGTTGACTGTTTCACGCCCTTTCTTGAAATAGTTCATGTTTCTTGCACGTCTTATTTGTATATCATCATGTAAAACTTCATGTTCTATATGCATTCACTCCCCAAGAAAGGGGCAATAAAATGTAGTATCTTACAGCCTTATATTGAAAGATACCTCATGGTGGCTTGTGGAATTGAACACCCGAAAGGTTGCAGCTTCTGAGCCATGTGAGGTGGTGGGGACGGCTAAATGAATCCTGGGGGAGAGATCTTAACACCAGGAGCTGCTTAACTGTGCAGTCAATAGAGAGGGGATTTTGAACCAGTGTGTTGGATATTCAGACCCAGTGCAAATCAACAGGGTTCAGTTTGCTGGATTTATGTAGTGCTTCCTACAGACAAAATTGCACATAAATAAGCAGCAGGATCCATGTGGTGCTTAAATAATTCTTGCCATGTAGAGCCCATTGGAACAAATTCCTGCTTTTAAAATGAGCTCCCTGACATAATTCTCCTCACAGAGAAGTGTAGTTCTATCCAGTGTTATCGGAGACTGCAAATAGGATGACCAGTGTAGCTGTGAAGAATGACGTGGCGGCATCGCTAGAAGAGGGATACAGCGCCGGATCATAGGGCTTGGAACCTCGTGTCGCGAGGTCTTCAAGCCGTGCTGTAATCATTTCTTCTACCTGTAAGCAGCTCTGCGATGTAGTGCTCTTCTAAAGAGTGAAGGTGATTCATTCCTAGAAAAGATGCTGTACAAATTAAATTCATCCACAGATTGAAAGAAGGGACACACCTTCAGAGCCCCTCAGTGCAGAGGAGGACGTTTATCTCTTTAGTTTAACCCCTGTGGGGTGGCACTGTTTAGAATGAAGATGCAGCAGAGAGAGAAACGATTGGATTCTGTATTCTGCCTTCATCTTTCTGGTTGAGCAGAGATGTGTGTTTCTATCATTCATTCAGATTGTTAAACAGAAATGGGGAGCAAAATAATGAGAGCAGATGATTGAAGAGCATCCCAGCTGCCCCGTCGCCAACCTTTTCTCTTTAGCTTTGATTCTGCTCACATTAGCAGATGGCACCAGCTCTTGGCTGATGCCCGTGCTTTTCTGATTACAAGGGGTTGTTCTTTTGCCCGCCTCCTTTAAAACAACAAGAAAAAATTGGTAATAACCGACTGCATGCGCATTGGCCGGGGCGCTAATTCCTGAGGATAAGACAGAAGCTTGGCGTTCACCCCGGCCTTCTGTGTTGTGTTAGGATGGCTCTGCCTGGCAGCAGAAGCTTGGCTGATTAAACCTGCACTTTAGGTATTGGAAGGCTTATTTAGTGGTGGCTAGAAAAGGATTTGTATTTATGAGTCCCAAAAATCTGAAAAAAGAAAAAGCATGGAGTGACTGGGTGAAGGCTCAGTCACAAAAGCACTTTCTCTGGAAGCCTGAGAACGTAAGTCTGACCACCCAGAACCCATGTTAAATTGCGGCCATGAGGATGCTTTCTTGTAATCCGAGCTCTGGGGAGATATAGACAAGTAGAGTCAGGTGGCTCATGGACTAGCCAGCCCAGCTGAACTGATGATCTCCAGGCCAATGAGAGACCCTCCCTGTACACCATCCTGAAAAGACAAAGAGCAAGGTGGACAGCACCCAAGGATGCCTTCATATGCCATGTGTGCACACACATATTTATACCTGTACCTATACAGTAAACACACTCATATACACATATATACCCAGAAAACACTGGTCCTCTTATAAGTTTTTTTCAGACCAAAAAAAATTTGTAAAGGAAGGTAGGGAAGAATACTCATTGCCCACATGGGTGGTTTGATGCTAGGTGGGGCAGAGCCCAAAAATCGTTAGTTACAGTTCTGCATACAACCTCTTCATAGAAGAAAATGAGCTTTAACTAAACAGGAAAATTTAGTTTCATAGATGAGAAAGAAGTTCAAGGTAGAGTTCTCCATTATAAAGAATGCTTGCAACCCGTAGTGAATGGACTCCTCAATTCTGAAGCATAGAGAATCACTGTATTCTGTCAGGCAAGCATTTTTTTTTTATGGAGAAGAAATATATTTTGAATTTAATTTGAATTCTTGGGGGGGGGGGCTGTTTCAGAACCAATGTAAGCCCTAAAGAAGCAATGCACTCCATACAGAAAAGCATTATAAACTTAACAGTATCTGCTGAGGTAATAGTTAGATGTACTGGCTAATTTTCAATGTCAACTTGGTACAACCTGGAGTCACCACAGAGGGGAATCTCAGTGCAGAGTCTTCTAGATCAGCTCAGCATGTCTACTTGCCTGTTGACTGGCAGTTGAAATGGAAGTTCACATTGATTGTGTGTGGCATAGTTTTTTAGGCTGGTTCCTGAACTGTGTACAAGTAAATGTTCACTGAGGATATAAGCAGCAGACAGCATGGGCCCATTGACTGTGGATATGGTGTCACCAAAGACCTCTATGACCTTGCTTGTCATGGATTATCTATAACCAGGAATTGTAATCCGATAAACCTTTCTATCCCAAGCTTGCTTTGGGTCAGGGTTGTAACATGAGGGCCTGAGTTGTTGTTGAGGTTTTCTGTCCTGCCCAGTTCTCCTAGCTGTTTAGCCCCAAAGAGAATCACACATAGGTCTCCATAAATTATAAGCTGATTGGCCCATTAGTTCTAGCTTCTCACTGGCTAACTCTCACATCTTGATTAACCCATTTTTCTGATTTATGTTAGCCATGTGGCTCAGTACCTTTTTCAGTGGGGCTTCAGTGGTCTAGTCAGGAGTGGTAGGAGTGGTAGGAATCAACTTCCTTTTTCCCCTGAATTCTCCTGTTCTCATTGCATCATTTCTACTTCCTGTCTGATTTTCCCACCTATACTTTCTGCCTGGCCAATCAGCGTTTATTTAAAACATGATTGACAGAATACAGACAATTCTCCCGCACCACAGGGTGTTTGTCACAGCAGCAGAAATTAACTAGCACAGCAGGGCATGGTGTAGACATCTTATGTTTGGGCTTAAGCAGGATATCTCTCTGAGGTTCCCAAGATCTCTTTATGAACAAATGGAGAAGAAAAGTCCAATGGTGCTGCTCATCAAGACTCAGGGTTCATTTTTTAAAAAGCAGTTTTCAAGGCAATCCTTCAGAATGTTTTTATTTTTCCGCTTTGGTTATAACTTTGTTACCTTCATTATGTAGATGTCGGTCCTCTGCCAGGTGTTTGCCCTTGGTTGAGATTAAGATATAACTTCTAATGATCACTATACTGAAGGGGAAAGAGACAGAACATACCTGTTTGTTCTTAGCATGGGCCATAGTGGTATTTAAACTGAAAAAGAGACTTGAGAGAGGTGAGACTGAGTAGTTTTCAGCCGATGTCTTCCTGCAGTCAGCAGTATGTCACCGAACTTAATAAAATCCCTTTTATGAGCGACTCAACTCTGGCATAACCTTATGGAAGATATAGAGGTAAGGTCAGCCCTGAGTCATCGGTACCAATAATGCTCATGTTGCCTCCATTCCAACTCACTATGAAAACCTAGTGGAATTTTATTTGCTTTAGTAAAGAAAGGGTAAAATCGTATTCAGAAAGACATAGTGAATTTAGCTTTTGTTTTTTTTAAGGTGTGTGTGTGTGTGTGTGTGTGTGTGTGTGTGTGTGTGTGGTTTGGTGGGTGTTGGTGTGTGTAGTGTGTATAAGAGAGTGAAACACAGTGAGTCCAGAAGAGGGTGATAGATTCCCTCAAGGAGCTGTCGAATATAGAGCCTCAAGTCTTCTGCAAGAGCAGATGTACACTCTCCGCTGCTTGGCCAATGGCCCTATTAAGGGGCCCACAAACCACCTGTGATTCTAGTTCCTGTGGCTTGAGCACTTCTTCTGAGACCTGAATACATCTGCACACACTTATGCATACACACACACACACACACACACACACACACACACACTTACCTACTTACCTATCTACCTACATACATACATGCATACATGCATACATACATACATAAAATAAAGTCCATCTTTTACAAAGATATTTAAGAGAAATCAGAAAAATTTGAAGATAATTTAATGGAAATTCAATCAGAAAGCAACCCCAAAGAGTTTCTGACTTTCATGATTCTTTGGCAGAAGTATTGGGAAGAAATAGAATAAAAGTTGCTAGTCTCAAAGCTGGGCAGACTTGGAGACAGTCTTTCACAGATACGATTTGGACACTCCTTCTCTTTGCTACTTTTATATAACATTCTGATTCAAGACATAGGCTGGGTGAACTTTTTGTCCTAAAATTCATTTATGCTTATAGATTGCCTTTCTCCGTCATTCTTTATCTAAGAACACTTGGGTTTCAATGTTGAGATATCTTATAAGGTACTTGGATTAAGAACACTGCGGCTTTAATGCATAGATATCATATAAGGTACTTGGATTTAAGTTTTAGTTCATCTTGTTAAACTCAGATTTGCTCCCATGTATTTTCCTGAGGACATTTCTCCCTTTCTTTAGCTTCTGGCACTCTGCCTGGAACATAGTAGGTACCCAGTAAATATAAGTATTAAAAGTATGTGATTGAGATCAATATCCTCATTTAACAGGGTAGAAAATGAGCCTTAGCTTCCTTCTGTGATTTGTTTTTTCACCGATAAAGGAGACCTTAGAAAAGAGTTAGTGACTTCTTTTGTTTGCTAAAAGAAAGTGAACCCTGACCTCCACCCAACCCCACCTACCCCAGAAATATACATTCTGGAATTAGCTTCACCTGATAGCAAGCCTGTGTCCTTTCTCTGATAATCTGTTTCCTAGCTCTGGAGTGAAGGTAACTTGAAAAAGGGGATGGGGATATAGGATGTAAATCTTCAGAGTCAGTATCTGTATTAGTTGCTTTTCTTATTTCTGTGATAAAATACGGTGACCAGTAGCAACTTGAGGAAGAAAGAGTTTGGCCTGTGGCTCCAGAGGGATAGACCTCATTGTGACATGGAAGGCATGGAGTGGTGGCAGGAGCAGGACGCCGGCTAGTCACATTTTATCCACACAGAAAGGAGAGAGAGAGAGACAGAAGGGGGTGGGGTTCCATGACCTCCTCACACAGCATCTGTAACTGCGGACCAAGTGTTCAAATACATGAGCATATGGGGAATGTTTCTGGTTCAAATGTCATTCATTCGTCATGCCTCAGGATCTAGGGCACACCACACTTAATTAATCACCACCTCTTCTTTACCAGTGAGCATAAATCCACGTTTCTGCCGGTGTAGGTAGAGGATGATGCCAGAACTATACAAACTCTGTGAGATATCTGCAGCACAGCCCCCATATAAAGGAACATTCTAGCATCTGGGCTATTTGCCATGTATGCATGATGGATACATGCTAATGTGACCTCTGGTTTACTTCTAGTTTTCTGCCCACCCTTTCACTGAGGTCATTTCATACAGTGTTACTTCGTATGGGCACCCGGTATTTACTTTTGTTTACTAAAGTCACACATTGATTTCTTTCTTTTTTTAGTGATGTTATCAATTTCACACATAAAATAATGTTCCTTTATAGAGCTCTGTGTCTGGATGTGTATCTGATGGACGTTTTACTTCGATGTGTATCTGATAGAAGTTTTGCTTGGAGAGAATTCTGTTTGCTAGTCTGCTTTCAACTGTATTTGAAACCCCCTCTCAGACTTGGTTCATCTACAAGGTGCTGGTACAGTGGTTCAGTGACTAAAGGGGACGTACATTCTTGCTGGGGTTCCTGTCCCAGCATTTACAGAAGGTAATTAACAATGGCCATAATGACAGCTCTAAAATATCTGATGTTCTGGGTATTGGGGAGCTCCCACCTATGTCTGACATACACTCTCACACATATCCATGTAAATAAAAACAAATCTTTTGTAAATGGAAAACAAAATAACTTATATAAAGAAGTCAAGAGATTTGAAGGGCCTCAACATTGTTGATTTAGTGATTTAACCATGTGTCTGTTCTAGGATATGTCTATGTCTGTCTTCTGTTTAAATCCATACTGTCATTACCTCAGGGCTGCTGCTTTTTATTAACGACTATCAGTAACAGTCAGTAGCTATGTGATATTTTTCATGCCTAATTCCAGAAAGGCGGGAGTGAGGGCAGGGAAATTGAGAGTGATAGAAAATGTAGTCATTCTCATGTCTGTCTCTCTTGACCTCTTTAGGACAAGTGTATTCAACCTGCTGCCTTGGAGTGTTGCATTAAGGATTGCAATGCCCAAGTTTTTGACTGACTTCTGGCAAAGGAAACCAAGATTTGTAGCTCAAGTTGGTTTTCCCAGGCATCATTACACTCGCCCAGTGAAGGAAGGCAGAATGGTGGTTGGAGACTCAGCATTTCTTAAACCTTTAGTCAAACCACTGGCCATCAGTAGCTAAAGTGTTCCATTCAGACTGTGGATTTTCCACAATCCCAGAGAACCTAGACAACAATGAGGACCCTTAGAGAGATATATATGGATCTAATCAACATGGGAAGTAGTAAAGGACAAGATCTCCTGAGTAAATTGGGAGCATGGGGACCATGGGAGAAGGTTGAAGGGGAGGGGAGAGGCAGGGAGAGGAGCAGAGAAAAATGTAGAGCTCAATAAAGCCAATAAAAAAGGAGTATGGATTTTTTGAATATGAATATTGCCCTCGGCTATAGATGTTTCCGTTTTGTGTGATCCTTTCTCAGCAATTGTATGTTTATTTCAGTTTGAGTAAGTGAAAAATTGTGAAAGTAATCCTGTGGAGTGACTGATGATGGCAGGACACTTACTCTCCCTAAGGCAAGACAGAAAAACAGTCATCCAATAAGTTTCACTCACAAGGACATTGTTATATAGGAATTCAGCCTTGTACAATTGTGAAGGCAGAGCAGCTGTATCCCCCTCCACCTCTGGATGGCTGTTCTTTAATGGCTTGGTTGTGATGAATACAGTATTTGTGTGTGCATTTTCATTTGTTTCTAAGTACATACTTATATGAATGAAAATGCCTGGTTTATGCATTCATGGATACATACATACATATATATACACACACACTCACACACATTTGTGTTTGTATATGTGTGTGTGTTTGTGTGTGCAAACATGCATGCCTGCGTGTATATCCAGAAGCCAGAAAATAGTGGGCCTTCCTAACTATTTCCTCTTACTGAGCCTGAACTCTGTTCAAGTCCCACCTCTGTTCCTATTCTCCTGCAGCACTAGAGTTTATAGGTGTATAAAACCATGCTCAGCTTTGTACGTGGGTCTTAAGGGATCTTGCTGTGAACCTAATGTATTAATAAAATGTGTGGGTGTGTGCTTGTGTGGTGAAGAGTGATGAAGAGGTTTGAAAAGGTCGTGCACTGGCTAGTCTTATGTCATTTTGATATCCGCTAAAGTTATTTGGGAAGAAAGACCCTGAATTGAGAAAATGCTCTCAACTGAGGGGGCTGTGGGCTAGCCTTGGCGTATTTTCTTAGTTGATAATTTTATATAGAAGGACCCATGTAGACGGAGGCTGCTTGTTCATTCCTGGCTGCCCAGACCCAAAATAATCACACAGGTACTATATTAACTGCAATACTGTTTGGCCAGTAGATTAAGGGTATTTCTAGCTATCTCTTACATTTTTTTTTTTTTTTTGGTTTTTCGAGACAGGGTTTTTTTTGTAGCTTTAGAGCCTGTCCTGAAACTAGCTCTTGTAGACCAGGCTAGCCTCGAACTCACAGAGATCCGCCTGCCTCTGCCTCCCGGTGCTGGGATTAAAGGCGTGCGCCACTATCTCTTACAGCCTAAATTAGCCCATTTCTATCATTCTATGTATTACCATGAGGTTCATGGTTTACTGGCAAGGTTCCTGGTTCTTTGTCCTCCAGCATCTGCATGGTGTCTCCTTAACTCTGCCTACTCTTTCTAGAACCTTTTTTTGCCTATCTTTTCCATAACCTAAGGCAATGTTTCTCAGTCTATGGGTTGCAACTCCTTTGAGCTGTTTAAATGACCCCTTCACAACTGTCACCTAAAGCCATTGGGAAAAAAACCCGAGATTTACATTATGATTCATAATAGTAGAGAAATTACAGTCATGAAGTTACAATACATTTATGTGTTACCACAGCATGAGGTACTGTATTAAAGGTTCACAGCATCATTAAGTTTGGGAACTGCTGACTGTAGAGAGACAGATTTACCTCAGAAGAAAGAGCCCTGTTTTAATGAGCAAATACATTTAAAAAGCAATAAACCACAAGATTTTACCATACAACCTTGTCACAGTTATGTATATACTATGCTGCGTATGTATATGTATGTATGTTCACACACATGCACATGCACACATGCAGACACATGCCTTTTGAGCTCTAGGATTAAATGCATGCCTGTCTAGGACAAATAGCATTTTATTTTGTGTTTGTTTTATTTTTTGAGATAGGGTTTCTCTTTATAGCCTGTCCTGGTATTTACTCTGTTGGCCAGGCTAGTTTTGAACTCACAGAGATCTGCCTGATTCTGCCTCCTGAGTGCTGAGGTTAAAGGCCTGGGCCACCACTGCCTAGTATGGCAAATAGCATTTCAACAGTTCAGAATGAGGACATTCTAAGAGTAGGCAATAGCTGTAGACAGGCCTTAGTGTTGGTTTTTATATGTATGTTGGGTGGTGTTTGTTTTTTTGAGAAAAGTTTTTTCTGTGTATCCCTGGCTGTCCTGTAATTTTCTCTATAGACCAGGGTGGCCTCAAACTTAAAGAGATTTGTCTGCCTTTGCCTCCCATATGCGTGGATTGAAGTGTCTGACACCACCACTCAGCAGACCTTACTTCTGATGGACATGAGCTGTGAATAGCATGATTGGTAGGTGTTCAAACTGAAGAAAGAAGAAATTAGGTCTGTTTGTCAGTACTGGGCCACAGTGTAACATCACTTATAAAACTGATACACCTTTTGATAGACAGTAGAGAGGCATATAAAATATGTGATATTTTGAATTAAGTAACTGTGTTTTCTGGTCAGCTGGGGCAGAAAAAAAACTGCAATGATTTGTAAAAGAAGGTTTCTCTTATGTTTCCCAGCCGCCCAGTCCCAAATAATTACACAGAAACTATATTAATTACAACGCTGTTTGACCTCTTAACTCAGGCCTCTTATTAACTAACTCTTACATCTTAAATTAACCCATTTCTATTAATTTGTTTATCACTACGAGGCTGTGGCTTACCGGTAAGGTTCTAGGGGATGTCTTTCTCTTTCAGCAGCTACATGGTGTCTTCTTGACTCTGTCTACTCTCTCTACATATCTCTGTTTGGATTTCCCACCTGGCTTTACTCTGCTAATCCATTCGCCGAAACAGCTTCATTCTTTATCCAGTGGTAATAAAACATATTCAGAGCATACAGAGGGTAATCCCACATCCATGATTAAAGAAGCCAACACCATGGCATTGAGACCCTCTGTTAAGTTTTTCTCTAAAGTCTGCACACATAGTGTGTTCTTTTTTTATTTTTTTATTTTTATTTATTCATTTATTAAAGATTTCTGTCTCTTCCCCACCACCGCCTCCCATTTCCCTCCCCCTCCCCCAATCAAGTCCCCTTCCCTCGTCAGCCCAAAGAGCAATCAGGGTTCCCTGCCCTGTGAGAAGTCCAAGGACCACCCACCTCCATCCAGGTCTAGTAAGGTGAGCATACAAACTGCCTAGGCTCCCACAAAGCCAATACGTGCAGTAGGATCAAAAACCCATTGCCATTGTTCTTGAGTTCTCAGTAGTCCTCCTTGTCCGCTATGTTCAGCGAGACCGTTTTATCCCGGGCTTTTTTCAGACCCAGGCCAGCTGGCCTTGGTGAGTTCCCGATAGAACATCCCCATTGTCTCAGTGTGTGGGTGCACACCTCATGGTCCTGAGTTCCTTGTTCGTGCTCTCTCTCCTTCTGCTCCTGATTTGGACCTTGAGATTTCAGTCTGGTACTCCAATGTGGGTCTCTGTCTCTGTCTCCTTTCATCGCCTGATGAAGGTTAATATTAACACAGTGTGTTCTTAAGAGGACCAAGGCTCCATCTGAAGTTATGGCCGAGCTTGAAAACGTATAAGAATCTGTCACATCATAAGGCTACTTGTGAGGCTATAGCTGAACTTGATAATGTGTAAGAGTCTGTCATGTAAAATTGGTTTTGAAGGCACAAAATGAATGTAGAGAGAACCTTAAGCCTGGCAGTGTGAGGTAGGGTGCTAGTATTCCTGAAGAGAGGCCATGATAAGAGTTAGGTGAAGGTGGAGCCACAGGTGTGGTATCCACAATTACCTAGGACAGTGGTAGCTGTGACTGGCACCAGCCTGAGCCTACTAGACAAACTGTGTGTGCTTTAGATGGCTTGTTATAGCATGCTCAGTTTATATGTTGCCAGGGATGGATCCCATGGCTTCTTGCATGCTAGGCATACACTATACTAACTGAAACCACAGCTCCAGCTCCTGTATGTTAGCAAGACCACTTGGCTACCATATTGAAGGTCGGGACTGTCGAGTTGCTCACATCCAGAGGAGGGCTGCATTGTCTTGAATCAGTTAAGAAGTGAAGAATTCTGCTTATAGCTGTGAAATAGAACAGAGTGGCTGTGCTAGTAGATTATGTAGCAAGAAACTTTCCTATCTTTATATTAACAATGTAGCAAGTACTTCATTTTTTCTTCATTCTTGTAATTGAAGCTGGAAGAGATGTAGCAAATAATGTGTAACTTCATTTGAGTAGGTATCATTTTCTAAACAGCAGTTTAAACACTTGTATCATTTCAGTTCATGTATAAACTCTGTGATGGTCTTAGTCAATTATGTAGAGGAGGAAACGGAAACTGAGTTAGAACAATGAAGTCAATGTTGTGTATATAATTAGAATTTTCTCATAAGCATATTTGACTTTTGAATCTATTGTAAAGATTTTTTTGTTTGTGGAACATTGATTGGGCATCTTTCTTGAGAGGGCTGGTTTGTAGTTCAGCACTGTCTTATTTACAACATAAAACATGTTAAAAACACTTTTGATTTTAGGTGTAGTGCAAGTTCATTGTATTCCACTTGAACTCTAAATGCCATGACATGTAGTCACGGTCAATAGATGCTAAAAGGATGTGTCAGGCAATATTCCAGGTGCTAGCTTTTCTATGGATATCTAGGTGATTCCTTCTTTCCCGACTTGAGATGGAGCAACTTCTAGTTGGAGAAATTACTCAGCACTGCGCACAGTCATCACTCCAAGAGGGCGTTATGGAAAACTGAAGAGGGACCCTGTTTGACTCCTTAGAGTTGAGCTGGCCTCATAAAGGAGAAGCCTGGGTACCAGCTGTGTACATTCAGGGCAGGAATGTGGCTGATGGAGCCTGGAACACTGAGATTTTGAAATGTGACCTGTGATGTCCAAAACAATTTAAAGGTCTTTACTCTGTAATTTTAGCATATTTTATGCACATGTGGCACAGTTGTTGAGGAATTGGTTTTATGTGTTCAGCAGATGGGACCACTCTAGATCAGAATATTTTATTAACATCAGATGGTAAGCCCTGTGAAATTCTTACTTTGGGCCACGCATCTTATATATACCATTACCTGTGTCCTGATTTCAGAAGCTGGAGTCTAAAATGGAAGCAGGTGAGCACTTAAGTTCGTGGCCGCTGCAGTTAGTGAAGAAGCTCGGCCTACCTTTCCCCAGCAGTCTCTTGGTGTATAGGCCTTTCTTGTCCCACAACACTGCCCACTGTCAGTTGTTTTTGTTGTTAATTACTCCTCTGTTCCTTAGTTGGATTCAAGCCTGATGTTAGTTTAACTTCACAAATGAAGGGGAGCGGAACATGTGGTCCATTTTTCCCCCCTTGGAAGTTTCACCGAGGCTCAGATTGGTGTTATTCGGATGCCTCCCCTCCCCGCTTGGTGGCTTAAAATTCATTCCACATTGCTAGTAAGAGAAAGGAGGAGGGAGAGAGGCCTGCGTTTGATAGGGAGTGCTTGAAGGAAGAAAGGCAAGCTTTCAGATGTTGTCTGAACAAAGCCCTGGGATGTGAGGACAGCAGCATCTGGAGGTTTTCAAACACTCGAGCGTGGCTACGTGCTTCCTTTGCTGTCAGAGGAGCAAGAAGCTGCTTCCTGTCATTTCCCATCTTGTCACTTCCAGGACCAACATCTTGCTCCTTCTTTCACCAGCTGTTGTTGTGTTCTTCCTGCTCTGCAGACAGATGGTACCAGAGCTTCTTCGATGATCTTCCCCACCCAGCCCTCCATCGTGCTCCCTCTCTGCCTAATTCTAAAGAAACCTGCTGTGTGCTACCTTCATAGAGCAACAGTGTGGCCCTGCTACTTACGCTGCCTTGTTTAAAGATTCCAGATATCCTGGAGGGTGGGAGGGGAACTACCAGGGACACCGCAGTGACAAACCTACCCTCTCACTCCAGCGGGAGGTGCCTCACAGAAGCTTATTTTCAGAAACATCTTCATTTTATTTCTGAAGTTCTATTCAAAGCAGGAACTTGGGTTTTTAGAGAATCTTTTCTATAAGGTCCTGGGGTTTCTTATTCTTTTCTAAATCCAAGGTAAATGTTTTCTTGATAATTTTGATTAGGTATTTTCATTGCACAGAGTAAGCTGTGCATTGCAAATGGATCATTTTCCTTGTTTTGGTTTTTCGAGGCAAGGTTTCTCTTTGTAAGAGTCCTGTCTGTCCTGGAACTTCTTTCTAGGCCAGGCTGTCCATAAAATCAGAGAGATCTACCTGCCCCCGCTTCCCAAGAACCAGGTTTAAAGGTGTGAGCCACCACTGCCCATTTAATAAGTACTCTTCAAACTTGCTGTTTCCATGTGGCTGTTGTCTTCAGCTTTATTTGATGTGTTTATCCTTTGTACTGATAGGCTGCTCTCATTCTGTGGCCTCTTTCCCCTGTGTATTTGGTGACAATAGTTCACATCATGCAGATACACAAAACAAAAACTTAATTTTGTCTGACTTTTTAAGACTCTTTGGTCCAGTGTGCCTGCTGTTTTCTGTGACTTGTTTATATTCACAGTCCAGGGGAATGCTCACTGTGCTCCTGTTGTCTTGACTACTGTCAAATTCATTTTCCCCTTATAGGTGCTAGGGGGTTAATGGTCATTCTATTGCACAGTAGCCCTTGTTGAGGAGAGGGAATAGGCATTTTTCATGTGCTATTGATCATTTTATTTTATATGTGAATTGTTCATGACCTGTCCTGCTGCTGTTATTGACCAATTGATTTTTGTGTTCAAATTTATCATGGGCTAAGTATCTTAACCTTGCTTGTGTTGTGTTGGTTAAAAAGATGTTTTCTTCTGCAACTAGTTTCCTATTTTCTTTCAATTGAAAATAGATTTCTTTTCATATACTGTATTCTGATCATGGTTTCCCTTCCATCATCCGCTCCCAGATGCTCCTCACCCATCCAACTCCAGGAGTTTTTTCTCTTTTTCTGTAGAAAACAAACAGGCAAATAGAAACACACAGCCTGCTGTAGAACAGATCAAACAGAGAAGGAAATAACGAAAAAAAGGAAGAGCACAAGAAACAAGTACCTCATAGGACACATGCACACACAGAAAGCCCATAAAAACACAAACTTGGGAGCCATAAAAATACTTTCCTATTTTTTCAACAACTACTAATGTCAATTTTAATTCTAACGTAAAATGCATTTTATTATAATTGCATTTGTTATTGAGGGTGTGTGCTTATGCACCACGGCATATGTGTGTAAGTCAAAGGACAACTTTAGGAAGTTGCCTCTCCTTCCAGTACATGAGTTCCAGTGATATATCCTACACTGTCAGCCTTGGCAGCAAGTGCCTTTACCCACTGAGTCATTTTGCGTGTCCTGAAATTTATTTCAAAGTTGGAACAAGGTGATATGCATTTGTGTTTACGATGAATAATGATTTCCCTTCTGTTAATCTGTTTTTAAATTACTATTTTTTTGTAGGACATTCTTGTAGTGTGTTATGTCACATATATGTGTGAGCGTGTACCATAGAACTTTCACCTATATTTCTGGTGTCAGAAACCCCCCTGTTCTTATCTCCAGTAGAGTACCTGTTCAGATTGCACATCTGTAACATGCACAAGCATCTTCTCGGTGAAAGCACTGAGAACACAGCGTTAGAAGAGCCACCTATGATTCTCAGTGTGACCTTATTGTTGCTTTGCTGTCTGACCACATCTCTTAAGATTAAATCTCATCAGCAAAGTGAATAAAAAAATAGGTAAATTTAGAAGATTGGAACTCTAAGGTTTTGAAAAGTGGGAAGAATTTTGCTCTGGATATCACAACAGCATTAGTATCTGTACTCCTTTAAATATGTAAAATTTGTATGAAGTTGATTCCAGAAAGAATATGTCCTTGGTTTTGGTTTTCCTACTACATAGAGAGGAGCTGATTTCATGTCTTGTGTCACATACATAGAAGTGGATTTTTTTTGTCCTCTTGTGTTTTTATTAGTACTTTGCCTTCCTAAAACATGCCATTGGTTTAATAAAGAGCTGAACAACCAATAGCTAGGCAGGAGAGAGATAGGTCAGGCTGCCATGAAGAGAGAACAAATAGGAAGAACAGAAGCAAGAAGATCAGGAAAGGGAGGAGAGGAGGACACCAGGGGCCAGCCATGCAGCCACATAGTCACACATGGAGTAGGAATGGAAGAAAAACACATTGAATAAAGAATGGGAGAAAGCCAAGAGGCAAAATGTAGAAGAAAAACTGGTTAACTTAAATTAGAAAATCTGGCTAGAATTTAGCCAAACTAAGGCCAGGCATTTCTTTCTTTCTTTTTTTTTAAATTTATTTATTAAAGATTTCTGTCTCTTTTCCACTGCCGCCTCCCCTTTCCCTCCCCCTCCCCCAATCAAGTTCCCCTCCCTTGTCAGCCCAAAGAGCAATCAGGGTTCCCTGCCCTGTGGGAAGTCCAAGGACCACCCACCTCCATCCAGGTCTAGTAAGGTGAGCATACAAACTGCCTAGGCTCCCACAAAGCCAATACATGCAGTAGGATCAAAAACCCATTGCCATTGTTCTTGAGGTCTCAGTAGTCCTCATTGTCCGCTATGTTCAGCTAGACCAGTTTTAACCCAGGCTTTTTCAGACCCAGGCCAGCTGGCCTTGGTGAGTTCCCGATAGAACATCCCCATTGTCTCAGTGTGTGGGTGCACCCCTCATGGTCCTGAGTTCCTTGTTCGTGCTCTCTCTCCTTCTGCTCCTGATTTGGACCTTGAGATTTCTGTCTGGTGCTCCAATGTGGGTCTCTGTCTCTGTCTCCTTTCATCGCCTGATGAAGGTTAATATTCAGGAGGATGCCTATATGCTTTTCTTTGGGTTCTCCTTCTTATTTAGCTTCTCTAAGAACCCGAATTATAGGCTCCATGTCCTTTGTTTATGGCTAGAAACCAAATATGAGTGAGTATATCCAATGTTCCTCTTTTTTGGTCTGGCTTAGGCATTTCTAAGTAAGAATAATTCTTTGTGTATTTATTTGGGAGCTGGGTGGTGGACCCCCAAAGAGAATAAAAAAAAATCCATATATAGTGACATATATAAAAATGCTTTTAAGGTGGAAAGAAGTATGTAAAAAGTCCTGTGTAAGGATTGTTCTTGCGATGTTTTGTGGGAGCCCCGATATGTATGTATTCAGCATCTGTGTTGCACAGCGCTCAAGTCAAGGAGAAATGGCCTTCTTTATTAGTTACTTGAACTTTTGTATGTGAGGATTTATTTCGTTTACAGTTGCAGTGCACAGGCTACTTCTGGGTGGTGTTTGCTTTGTTTTCAACTTCAATCTAGTTAGACATATCTAAAAAGAGAAAACATTTTTACCTTTAATTATTTTTATGACAAGGTCTCTTTCTGTAGCCTTGGCTAGTCTTGAATTCATTATATAGACAAGTGACCTCACAGAAATCTGCCTGCCTCTGCCTCCTCAGTGTTG
This sequence comes from Alexandromys fortis, assembly GCF_014885135.2. Taxonomy (NCBI): domain Eukaryota; kingdom Metazoa; phylum Chordata; class Mammalia; order Rodentia; family Cricetidae; genus Alexandromys; species Alexandromys fortis. The sequence goes on from NW_026068043.1 coordinate 2,747,641, forward strand.
GTTTTAAAGGTGTGCCTGATCCTGAAAAGAGGAAATCTTTTTTTTGTTTGATTTTTTTTCAAGACAGAGTTTCTCTGTGTAGCCCTGGCTGTTCTGGAACTCACTCTGTAGATGAGGCTGGCCTCGAACTCACAGAGATCTGCCTGTCTCTGCTTCCCCAGTACCAGGATTAAAGGTGTGAGACCCCACTGCCTGGCTGAGGGAACAGTAAATCTTAATGGCGGAAATGCTTCTGTAAGATCGGGCTGTAGGCAAGCCTGTAGGGCCTGTTGTTGATGGATGTGGGTTTAAGTGGGTCGAGTGCTGTAAGCAATGCTATCCCTGGATGGGTGGCACTGAGTCCATAAGACAGCAAGCTGAAAAAAACCTGTAAGCAGTGTTACTCCATAGGCTCTGCTTCAGTTCCTGCCTCCAGGTTCCTGCCTTGAGTGTTTACCCTGGTTTTCCTTCCTGATGGACTACAGCTGTAAACAGAATTAAAGTATTTCCTCCCCAAGTTGGTTTTTTTGGGTATGGTGTTTATCACAGCAATAGAAATCTAATTTATATGGACCTCTATGGTGGGAAACTTGTGGCATTGCATTGTTGTTGTATTGCATCTGCAGTCAAGAAGCAGTGAGAGATAAACACTGGTACCTTTTTTATTTTTATTCAGTCTGGAACTGCGGCTTATGGAGCATTGATGTTGTATTTAGGGAGATCCTTCCCTCTTCAATTATCCCAATCTAGAAAGTCCCTTATATGCATTCCCACAAGGTTATTTTCCAGGTGATTTTACACATTGTCATTTTCACAATCATAATTAACTTTCATATAACACAGTCTTTCCCCTCCAAGTCTAGTCAAAAGATATTGGAGGCAGAGTTATCAAATTTGTCCTCTGTGCCCTGAAATTGCCACAGAACTTTAATGACCTTAATGAACAAGGCCATTATTTCTATTTATCTCAATGTATAGTCGATATTTTGGAAGTTTCATTCTCAATTATCTATCCAGTCTAGTCTCACATATTGGGGGAATCATTAAGGTTTATCCGTAATATGTATCCTCCCTGCCTTCCTTTTCTTCCCTTTCATATGACCCTTTACTTTTGTATAGCCTTGTGATTAGGTCTTTGCTTTAAAATAACGTGGATCTAGATGTGCCCTTGACTGTGCGTTTTTCTTTTGTTCAGATGAGCAGTATGGAGTTGGTAGCTCTCCCTCACGTTGGGAACATTAGGGACTGCGATATTGAGCTTCACCTGCCTCCTCTGGACACACAAGCAAAGAGAGACCTCTTCCTGCTTCTTTTCAGCTACACAAATTGTGTGGTCGAGCTCTTAGTATTACCTCGTCTATTTCAACAAAGACAGAAAAACAGGAAAATGGCTTTTATACATTATGCAGGTTTTGGCTATTCATTCTAAAGGTCTTAAATTTTGCCCACATTGGATTTTCTATAGTATTGTCAAACAGGATCTATGCTTCATACAGTGCTCACCACAGGATTTGGAGATTGGAAAGGAAAGCTTGGGAGGTAAGCTCAGTGTGCGGGAGCAAAGCTGCGGTGCTGGACAGCTGTGGCAGAGATTACTCGAGTTACTTTTGACACATAAATGATTAGTTCTTTAGTGTTTCAGGACTGCCAGATAACTGGCAATTCTTACTGGGGGCTTTCCTTTGAAATAGCAGCAGGGGCTGCTTAATTGTCATTGTGGAAATAGAAAAAAGGGCAAGATTTCACCCCAGGCCCTGATTTCCAAGCATAAATAAATAAAAAACCAAGGGAGCCATTGAGGCAGGAAAAGGTCACTGAGCCCCTTTGGCTGATGAAGAAATTAAGTCGCTTCATTCTGGATTATCTTCGAGCTCTGACATGGTAGAAGACTTGAGCTTCTGGCCATGAGGTGCCCTGGTCTAAGCTTTCTGTTTAAAATACAGCAGGATCCCAGTGAGGACATTAGGTTACAAACTGGGCTGATGTATCACAGGAAACGTTCCTGTGCTCGGTGTATAGGTTATAACAGATCATTCCATAGATTTCTTACAGATTGGGTTGGGCAGAGAGATGGACTCATGAACAGGAGAGAGTGTATTTGTTCATGCTTGTGCTTAGGAGAGTCCTTCACACAAAAGACTTTTGTATGGATGGCTTTAGAGAAGCCCATGCATTCACTGAAAACACACTTGGAAGAATTTGCAGTGTTGTATGACAGAGGGTGTAACATGGATCCAGAGTTTTGCAGTCATGTGTAGACATGATGCCAGGCATACTCTTAGATTATTAATGTGTCTTTAACTGAAGGTGTGCTTTCCTAAGTTCCGTGGTGACAATTTACTGGCAGTTACAATTTTGAGAACTAACTTGGACTTTGAATAATAAATTTTGTCTCCTTAAATTTATATTTCGTTAAAGTCAGTACTTCCAGCAGAGGAGGTGGGAAAGATCTTTAGTTGTGTTGTGTGTGTATAACTTCATTTACTTCAAGGTCTCTTCCAACTCTCCTGTATCTCTTTGGGAATTGTTACCTGGGAGAATGATGATAACAAAATGGATGTGGCTTCATTTCATTGCCTTTGTCCCAGAGTGCCCCTCTTGACATTTGAAGGTCATTCTGTTGTTTAGACCCCTTGTAACCATTGGAAGTTGAATTAGGATAGAAGCATTCACATAGGGACGAACTATAGTTTTTCTTTTTCCCTTAGCTTGCTTGCCTGATGACACCCACCAGACTTACCAATGTATGAGACTGCTCTGTGGTATAGTGAAGGGAAGACTTTTGTTATAAATATGAGGAGAACAGCTGGAGGCATCTGGAAGAATCCAGTGCACAGAGAGAAAGAAGTAGATTGAACTTGTCCAGCAGACTGGACATGGCCAGGACTTTCTGCTAGAGCGGGGGGGGGGGGGGGGGGGGGGGGGGGGGNCAGGCCTGCTTTTTGTCCTGCCCGACTCCCGCACGGTTAGCTTTACACCCGAAATAACAACACACAAATTGTATTCTTTCAAACACTGCTTGTCCCATTAGTTCTAGCCTCTTTTTGGCTAACTCTTATATCTTGATTAACCCATTTCTAACAATCTGTGTAGCACCATGAGCTGGTGGCTTACCGGGAAAAATACATCATGTTTGTCCTGGCAGCTGGCTCCATTGCATCTGACCCATAGAGGAGAGGCATGGCGATTGCCTCACTTCCCTCTTCCTCCCAGCGTTCTGTTCTGTCTACTCCACTTACCTAAGGGCTGGCCTATCAAATGTCCAGGGAAGTTTCTTTATTAACCAATGAAATCAACACAAAACAGAAGACCCTCCCACATCAGGGCAGGGTATAGCAGGGGATGGAGAATAGGTAGAGCACAGTGAGATCCACAGGAGCCTGAGAATGGAGAAAGTAGCTGAGTTATAAGAAGGTGAACAGCTGGGGAGACGGAAGCCTATGAGCTTAAGGGAGTTGAGGGTAGAGGAGGAGGTGAGAAGAGCTAGAGGTTGTCATGGACTTTGAAATGTGCAACAGGTGCTTATGATACCGAAGCCTTCATTTGCTTTGGTACAGATAGGCAGCTCTTGCAGCTACATGTCCCTTCTGCCAGAGGAAAGGGAAATGACTCCTGACAGATGGGAACCTGATTCACAAGTTCATGAGGAATTTTCTTTTAACCTTCAGAAACCCTCCTAGAGTACAGATTGAGCTCATTTCTGGATATTTGGGCTGCCTTTTGGAGTCTGGAGAATTGGATTTAATTATGACAACCATCTTCCCCCACTTGCATCATTTGAGGGATCTTGTCTGTGTCATTACCATCCTGCAGTTGTATTTTCTAAAATTGTTTTTTTTCCTTGTCTTATTGTTTTAACCTGTTTTTTTTTAAACCTGTTCAGCATTGTCTCAAGCATGGAGAAGTAAAACTTAGAACCTCTCTTGCACAAGTATTTGTTTATTCCTCAGGGTTCTCTAGAGAAATAGAACTGATAGGTTGAATACACACACCAAGGGAGTTTATTATATTGCCTTACCTCATATGGGCCAGGGAGTCCAATGATTGCTTCCACATCATGGAGAGCTTAGATTTTAGTCTATGAGGTTGAGTGCTCCCAATATCCCAGTCTGGTGCTAAGGGCCCTAAGGTTTTCTCGATAGCCAGGTCTTCAGTCTATACTCGAATCTTGAAGATGTCAACAAGGATATGCCTACCCTCACCGGCAAGACACTAAGGTGTCTTGCTGTAGCACTACTTTTTTCTTAGATCTCTTTTTGTATTTGAGCCTTTTTTGGAGGACTTTCTCTTCTAGAAATGTTCTTCCAGACCCACCCAGATAACTCATCTCTTAGCTGGTTTCTTACCCAATGAAAGTTAACCATCATAACCCCCTAAGTCTTAACAAGCATATCAGACAACAGCTGTTTTCCACGTCTTGGCTGGAGAAGCATTGCTAGCTTGTTTGCAGCGACAGAACAGGATTACTGCTAAAAGGAGCACACCTTCCACCAATTGACTTCCAAGGTTGTTTGTCTGAGTTCGATGATGTGGAGAGTCTGGAGTGTTTCGAATCTAGAGGCACATTATCTTGGCAGCATCTTTAGCCCCATTAATATCTATGTATTGCCCTCCTCTGTACCTGGCCCAGCATCTTTGTAAACAGTAGGTAAATCCTTTGCGATGTACACATGGACCCCAACCAACCAAAAGCAAAGAAAGCCCTCAGACAGCACCTGAGACTGATAACAGTTTTTCCAGCCCCTCTTTGTCTGCCTACTTAATGTTCCCATGACGGTATTTGAAAAGAGCCTTAACTTGCTTTGTTCTGTTACTACTAAAATTTCCTCCAAACTGTTGCCGCATTTTAAACATGGTATTGGGGGGGGGTCACCTGATTCCAAGCTCCAGGATAAACTCTTATCTCCCTTTAGGTGAGTCCTATGTTTTTGCATAGACAGTACCAACCTGAAGCAGTGAACATCCCCTCCTCACCCAGCAAGACAGTGTGATGTGTAGGCATGACCCCCTTGTCAGTCTCACAGAATTTCCACGAAGGCTGAGAGCTGTCATTATCTCTGCTTTTACAGATAGAAAAAAAAAGTTGAGGTTAAGTAATTGCACAGAATCTTGCTGCAGTTAAGTGGTTGAGCTGGAATTTAAAAGCAGGTATATCTGAATCCTGAGCTCTCATTTGTAATCACTCTGTATAAGCACCATATAATAACTTCCTCAATCGATGACATCGTCCTCTCCTCATACGCTTTTATAAGTACAATAAAAGAGAATTAGCTGAGACGACACAGCTCATGTTGTGAGTGGATTGTCTTTTTGATTCACAGCTCCCACTGAGAAATAATATACATCAGGCTTCGAATAACACACCCCACAGAATGAGATTTCATTCTTGAGTGAATTATCCATATCTGTCTTTAAGAAAAATTGGTAGGGCATTTCACTAGTCACGGCTCAGGGGAAGTGTCTGTATTATGGTTCTGTCTGAAATTTATTCTGTAAGTACTCACTTTCCTCAGTATCTAGTGGTCATTTTCTTTTCCTTTTAGTTGAGTGTTAAGGCATTGCAGAGCTGTGTCTTCTTAGCAATTATGTCTCCCTGTCTGCAATTGTTCAAAAATCAGATCTTACACCCAGGCTGATGTCTGTATTTCCAGCACTTGAGATATAGCTCTAAGACTGCTTGGTTTCAGATTGAGTCTCCTGTTTCCTACCCAAAGACAAGTCTCATCAGCAGTGAAGGCAGAGCTCAAGGCACTGAGAAAACAGCAGATGGAAGCTGCAGAGACGGCTTGTGGCTCTCACCACCCATGCCATCACCATACAAAGACCAGCAGATATCCAGGACCTTCCTCTGGTGTTGAAGTACACCTTCAGATAGACGACCCACACACACACACTCATCCCCTAAACACACACATACACACACACACACATAGAGACAGAGAGACAGAGAGACAGAGACAGAGACAGAGACAGAGAGAGACAGAGTGGGACAGAAAACTTTAAAAACCTGTAAATATGTTAAAGAAAGCAAGGCAAAAGATAGATAGGAACATGACCCGATGGATGGTTTCTAGTTGGTAGTGGGCTGAAATCAGATATCTGTGTGATCATTTTCTTTATAGGTCAGCAGTGTTCCTGGCTCATTTATGGTAGGCAGTTGACATTGTTAGTATTAGTCAAGGATTTCTAGTGTATTGTTCAGTAGCACCTAACTTCATCAGTTAGTCAACAGGACTATTTAATGTTGGTGTTTGGGGGTGACATTCGGAGGATAGTGAGGTGATTATGAAAGTGGACTTTTACTAGTTTCCCACTCTGCGGATTGGGAGAATGAACAGGTATCCACAGCTAAAGGTTAGAAGTCTTTTTACCCCTTGTTCTTTAAAAAATAGGTTACATTAGCATATATCATCTATGCATCATGAATCCTATTATGGCATTTCACACATGTATATAATGTATTTAGATCATAGCCACCTTGTGACACTGTCTTAGTCCCTCCCATTTCTGCTGATTTTCTTCCTTTTTAACAACTACTATTTTCTTCTACTTTTTTTTTAAATCTTTGATTGCGTGATCCAATGATTTTCCTTATGGTTGCTAACATGGAGCATGTATGAGGGGTTATTTACAGGAGCACAGATAGCTTACAAGTGACTGGCACTACTGAAGAAAATGTCTCCCTTTTCTAGCAACCATTAGCCATCTATAAATCCCTGGGGAGGGGCAGGCCTTGTGAGCCCTCTGCTCTAGCAACCACCATCCTTATATAAATCTTCTGCAAGGCCTCTCTCTCAGCAACTATCAAATATATTAGATCTTTAGGGAGGGTGGGGTCTTGTTATCTTCGCCCTAAGCCTATATTTTCATTTACACATGCCACAGGGCCCTCTTCTCACATGACACAGCAAGCTATGAGGACAAAAAAAAATTTCAACATCCGCACACCAAAAGTCTTCAGTTTTGAAGAGGTCACACGTGGCACAAGCAAATACATATTTACTATGATATAATGTACTGGGTCCATTCTCCTAATCCTTGGAAATCTCAAGTGTTAGGAAATCTCTGGAAGACTTTCTCAAAAGGGACACTTGTACCTTTCCTTTCAGCTACCAGACTAACAGTGGTCCCTAAGAGATTTGAGCTTTCCAAGGGTTTTTAGGCTGATAGAAAGGCAAAAAGCTGAAACCTGATACCAACCAAAAGAGGAACTTGTTCCCAGGAAGGAATTTCACACAATCCTGATAACCCTGTTATATGACCTTGTGGAGAGACCAGAGCCAAGGCAATGAAGGATCAGTAACTGGTGGGGCTTCTTGTCCTTTATTTATCCCTGAGCCTCATATTAGAACCTTGAAGATGGGCTGGGGTCAGGTAGGGGTCATTGATCCCCTTTATTTTTTTACTCTTCTCAATGTGTTAAATCTTCTTTTTCTGATTTTACTATAAAATGTGTTTTCAATTGACCTGTTGAAGACTGGTATCTCAGCAGCTGACTCTTGACAACCTTACTATCAGTTCAGGTTCTAAATGCTACCTTAATACTTTGGTCATTTGTAATAGAACCAAACTAAAAGAATGAACTGTTCAGTCACATCAAAAGATGGTTAAACCAAAGGGAAAATGCATTTTCCTTGGATTTTCCCACAGTGCACTTCTTCGGAGAGGCAACAGTTTAGGATGGAAGAGTGGCAGGATGTGGAGTTCACATGAGATTCATTAAAACCAAGTTTAGCTTGTCCTGTTATGTTAATCAGTGATTTGTGGTTTTGAGTGGAATTGATTTTGCCCCAACTGAATTACAGTCCTTAATCACTGTAACCTTTTACCATTACAGTTCTGAGCCACAGCTGCAGGGCAGAGTAGGGTCCTCTGAGCTCATGCTGTCATTTCATGCGAGGCAGAGAGGCCAAGTCCTGTGCCAACAAGAATTCCCATTTATAGAACTCAGTTGCTTTGCCTTTGAGGAGTCTTCCAGAACAGATCTCACAGGCCCAAGAGACTTCAGGGGCTCTTCAACTCAAGAAGGCTTTCTAGTCTCATAGAAGTATTTTCAGTTATTTTCTCTGCATCATAGTGGATATCACCGTAAAATTCCAAACGAAAAATAGTTTTTAGGTTTTAAAATTGGGAACCCAATTATATTGTGATAGCCCCCCTCCCCTTTTACGAATGTGATTGAAAGTTGTCACTTCTTTTTACTATCTGGAAGTGGGGATGGTTGGTTTGAAGAGAAATTAAGGTGCTGGGAGATAGAATCAGAGTAACTAATTTTTAAGAATTTATCTCAAGAAGGTAGAAGAATGTTGAGGATATAGACTACAGCTGCTCTTGTTGCTAGTGGTGCTGGTAGGAGGTGATGTTGGTGATGGTGGGTAGGTACATGTGTGTTAGAGGGGGAAGCTCAATTAGGTTCCTTGGCCTCTTTTTCTGTTTTCCAGAATCAAGCTATCATACTAAGCTTTCTGTAGAAATGCAAAACTCCCCACCCAGTTTAAATGGCATATCCCCCAACTAGTTTCTTCTTATTACATATGTATTTGTGGCATATACATGCCAGGTGTCAGTTTTTTACTTTCTCCATGTGAATTTTTGGGTTTTAAACCACACTTAGCAGCACTTACCATCACTGACTGAGTGATCTGACAGGCCGTCAGAATAACTGAGTGATTATTTAGTCCCCTTCGGGGTCTTTTTTTGAAATTTATCTTGAAATTGTTTTTTCTTTTTTCATACTTCTATCTTCCTTTTGGCCTTTATTGATTTGAGAGGTTTTATAATCTTTCACACTCAAAAGAATTAAAAGCATATTTTGTGTAGCTAAGTAGGTCTTCTTTAGATTCTGTGTACATGTGAATTTAGAAACCAGATTTTACCAGGACGTTAAAAACTTATCATTGACTCAGTGCTAAAATCCAGTTTCTCGCTTTGATGAGGAAGCTGAGAGCCAAAGAAAAATCACTTGGTCAAAGCCATTTGCTGTGGCCAAGCTGAAGCTCAAAGCTAGCTACTTTGAATTCCATTCACTGCTCTTCTGTAATTCATAGGTCATTGGCTTTTCCATTTGTATGGAATCTTGGGCCTCAGTTGGTAAAGTGCTTCTCCAGCACTGCGTAAATCAGACATGGTAGTACAAGTCTGTAATCCTAGCATTGGGGAGACAGAGGAAACAAGAATCATAATTCCAAGTCATCCTCAGCTATATAGTAAGTTTGAGGCCACCTTGAAATATATGAGATTCTACCTTAAATGCATGTAGGGTTTTGTCTGTCTCTCTCTCTGTCTCTGTCTCTGTCTCTGTCTCTCTCTCTCTCTCTCTCTCTCTGTGTGTGTGTGCGCGCGCATATGTGTAAATAAGTAAGATAGAGATTCTATTTTAAAGATAAGATATATGATTATTCATGTGTAATCCTTTAAAATTCAGGAAATAGAAATAGGAAGGTCACATTTCAGTTTCATGCTTTACTACAGATGGAATGTGGATTAAAGTCCAATCTAAGTTTTAAAGGACACAGTCCACATTCAAACCCTAATATCCCTTCCCCAAAGACTTTATCAAGCATCATGTTCCATGCATTCTCGCTCTTTTTTTCTCCAACTGGTTGGTCACATTGGACTAGAACACACCATCAGGAAATGTCCAAGGAAGGTTGGAGTGAAAGGAAAAGAGACTATGAATGCCCCCTGATTACAAAGCAGTCCTTGACATGTGTTTATTGAATACCTAGATCAGTGGATATGGTACAGTTGATAAAATTATTTGCCCTGTGACCACGAGGATATGTGTTCATTATCCAGAACACACAGCAAAACCCTGGCATGATGGTATGCCTCTGTAATTCCAGTGCTGTGGATATAAGGAAAAGGTCTTCTTAGCCAGATAACCTAGCCTACTCAGTGAGCTCCAGGCCAGTAAGGAGTCAAACGCGCGCGTGCGCACACACACACACACACACACACGCACACACACACACACACACACACACACACGGTTCTTACTATTTTATCATGCCATATAGACCCCTGTCTGCTTCCTACTGCCCCCTCACATCTTTCTTCTGGTCAAGAAAAAGTGTTGCTTTAGATAGACTTTCCAATAGCTGTGGTCATAACAAATCAAATCCCAGAGTTTCTTCTCCAAGCTATTATACCTCTCCTCTCCCCGATATCCAAATAGAACCAGAATATTTTTCAAAATCAAATATATTCTAGGCTTGCCTAGAGCCACAGTTAAAAACTTCGCTTGGTGTTCATTCTCCAGCAGAGGGCCTTGGCAGTCAGCTCATAAAGACAGTACCTGTTCTGTCTTCATTGTTTTTAGTTTCTTGCATAAGGAGGTAGGTTTGTTGGATGAACAGGTCCAAAGGCATCTTACATGAGCCAGAATGTTTACAAGTGACTTTATATTTCCTAGTCCTTGTAGCCACTGCTCCCAGACTCTTCTATCCGTAGAGAAATACACCAAGGTATTTCCCTGACTCCTAAGTTGTTCTAAGTGAACCACCCCTTCAGAAATATTTGTTTTTAAGCATACGTATGTGGTATGTCTTTGTGAGCGGATGCTCACTCCCTATGGGTGCTCTGGAGTTTGAATTATAGGCAGTTGTGAGTCACCCAGTGTGGTTGGTGAAAGCTAAACTTCAGGTTCTCTGAAAGCAATTTGCTCTTTTAACCCCCGAGCCTTCTCTCCAGCTCCTAAACTTCCTTTTTAGTCCCAAGATTTTGCCTTTATTATGATTAGTCTGCCTGTCACACTTGGTCTTAACTGGGAGAGTTAAGTTTTAACAAGTGTGTGATGCTAGATCATCACTGGAGAACATACTGTCTCTTGTATATTGAGGAGCCTTTGCTGTAATTCTGTATGGGCCATCATGAACCCATGACTCTAGGAGCTCTCCTCGGGGTGTTTTTAGACAGCACCATCCAGTTAGCAACCCAGATACAACAGATGTTCACTGCAGGAAAGCGATGTGGAAGGCTAGAGGTACGGAAGGAAAAGATCAGGAATTCTCAGAGCCGTGCTGCACAGGACAGGAGGCACCCCCTTTGCTGCTGCTATACTCACGCTGCCTTTCTTGGGTTCCTGCCCTCTATAGGGATTTATTTCTTTGGAGCTTTTTCAGATTGGCTTGTTGATTGGTAAAGATTATAGAGATTTACCAATGATGTTCATCCTACTCTGCATCTCCTTTAGGAGAGGGAACATAGATTCAAACACACAGGTTTATCTCTTTGACCTTTAGCTAATTATTAGATTGAGATAAATGTGTGTAGGTGACAAATTGCCTTTAATAACATTTAATATGTGCACTGACATTAATGTCTGGTTTAGTGTTCCAGTTCCATAGAGCAAGGAGCATGGACTTTTTAATCTTAATTTGACCTATTTAAAAGGTGTTTGCCACGAGAGTCATTTTCTGATTAACTTAATAGCATGTTTTACATGGGAAGCAATCAAATATTGATGTAAAAAGAAGATACTAGATGATATGTTTCCATGTCTGCTATAATTGGCAAAAACATTGGCCAATGCAAAACTTTCTGCTTCGCTGAAACTGAATGAGTTTTACATTCCTGCCTTTACAAGTTGCTGCGACTAAGTACTTGAGAAGTGACCACAGGGAATAAGGCGTTCTGACTGACAATGTGAGGATCGCTGTCCATGGTGGTGGGTTTGCTGAGGCAAGGGTGAAACTGCTGTTGACATCCAGGGTGCAGTTAATGAAAGAGTAGAGGCAGACAGGTCACTGGGGTTTGGAGGGGGTGAGCAAGTCCCCAAGGCCAGCCCTGCAATGATTCACTTCCCCCCACAAGGCTCTGTCTCCTGAAGGTTCCCAAATCTCTAAAAATGATCACAGAATGGTGAGAGGCAGCAGAAGGTGAGCGACTGACAGAAGCAGGCAGGCTCTGGAGTCTCCCTCCCTGGTTACCTGGTGATCACAAGGAGCTGAACCCACGTACCCTGATTTCCCTTGTGATTCTGGTGGGTACGTTATCGAATCCTTGGAGGACTGCCTGGACCATGAGGAGTACATGTGAGAGAATTAATTTACCCGAAATAACAGTCACCAAACTAAACACCCACTAAACACACCAAAAAGTTTTCTATCAGGGTTGGAGAGATGGCTCAGTAGTTTAGAGCAACTTTTTCTCTTGTAATGGACCCAAGTTCAGTTCCCGGAATAAACATGGTGACTCACAACCATCCACAACTGCAGTTCCTGAGGATTGGATGTCCTCTTCTGACCTCCGTGGGCACCAGGCACATACGTGATGCAGAGATGTATATGTAGGTATAAGGCACTTTGACACACAAGATAAATCTTAAAAATTAATAACTATATAATATTTTTAAAAATCTTGAAGAACGGCTGAAAAGAAGAGTTAAGACCACCCCCTCAGAGGATCTGAATTCACTTCTCAGCATCCTGGGTAGTGTTTCACAACCACCTGTAAACCCAGCTCTGGGGAATCCGATGTTGCCTTTTGGCCTCTGGTTGCCTGCAATCATGCATGTATCCACTTGGGCATATACACAGTTCAAAATAAATATGCTTTTAAAATTTCCTAATGAGGGGTCTGGTGAAGTGTCTCAGTGGTTAAGAGCACTAAGAGGTCCTAGGATGCATTCCCAGTACCCACATAGTGCCCCACTGTTCTCTTTTAGTATAGTCCTACGGGCTCTGATGCCCTCCTCTGGTGTGCAGATACACGTGCAGGCAAAACACTCGTGCACATCAAATCAATAGTTTTTAAAGTCCTTCCCAGTGAAATCATAAATAACAAAGAAGTCTCTTGGCCAGGGAATAACTGAGTTCTAACCATCTGCTGGGAATGCAGGCCTAGCAAATGTAGTTTCTGCACAATTAGAAGGATGCTGACCATAGGATGCCTCCTTATATACAGGCTGTTTGCTATAGCATTCCCGTGTTCTTCAGAGAAACCTCAGTGAACCCTGGGCAGAGAGGGTTGTACACTGCATCTAGGTTAAGGTGGCATCTGCAAAGTTACAGAGTAATGTAATGATCACATTGTGTGAGAGGAACAGGAAAATGATGTGCAGCTGTTCTCTGTGTGCCAGGATGCCCACCTTCCCTCTCAACTCTGAATTCATAAAAGCTCATTTTCAGGATAAACATTTCTGTTTGCAGCAAAATAAACAAATGCACAACCACAAAATCATCAGAAGACAGAATGAAAGGATAGTTTGAGTGAGTGCCTTGAGATTTAAGTTACTTAAAATGCACTCCCAATTGTGTCTTAATGCAATTTTGATAGAGCATGTATCCACCAATTATTTCAAAATTGGTTATAATGCTGTGATTCACTTGGATTAAAAGAGTAGTAAATCTCCATCCCTTTAATCAAGATCTTTCCCCTCCCCTCTTTGTATTTCCTCCTCCTAATTCTTTCCCATACTCTTTTTTTCTCCACCCGCTCCTTTCCTTCTACTCCTCTGTCCCCTTCATTCTCTTCTTCTTCTCAACTGTTTTCTCCCATCTGCTACTCATTCCCCCAGGAAGCTGATGCAGCAACCTGGAGTTTAGAATCAGGTGACTGAAAGATAGAATGAACGCATCAGCCTTTATCGTGCCAAGAAGACAACAAGCAGGGTAGGGTTGTGGAGTGCCACCTTCCAGTGCTCTCTGGACTGTTTTTCTCATTGACGGATTGCTTCCCTGTTGGCTGCAAAACCCTTAATGTGCTGGCTCAGCGAGCAAAGGATCAGTCACAGCTGACAGGCCGAACAGCTGCAGGTGTAGTACAGAAGGATCTGGGTGGTGCCCAGGACTTTGTCTATCTCCGACAGGGCAGATTACAAGGGAACACCCTGCATATGAAGGGGTGATGGAGGCTTCCTTTGCAGACACTGATTCTGACACTTTGCTTTCTTTGGAGATTCCTTGTGTTGCCTTCCACCTCCCTTTGCCTGGCCTTTATCACAGTGCTAGTGCTAAACCCCTGGCACTATGAAGTAGAACAGGGCCGAGAGTCCCAGGCACTGCTTGTGAGTCCCTTCTGTGGAGCTTGGCTCTTACAGCATGCAAGGCAGGCCGGCCTTGCCGAAGGATGTTAAACAGCACACTCAGAGGAAGGGCTGCCTTGTTGGTGCTTCCAGCTCCTAATTGGAGATCTAGCTCGGCAATTTCCTACAGCTTGGCATGGAACATTCTGGCTGTTTGTAGATGACGTTCTGCTTACACCATGCCAAGTTGGGTTTTGGCAGATCATCTTTAGTGGGTTTATTCTAGAGTTGGGAACATATCCTAATTTTATGAGTGACTGGCTCTTTGAGGAACTTTATAGCTAGGAGGTGAGAGATGGCATTTCACATTAACACAAGGTCCTCCTTAATATATGTTAATAGGCGTGCAAATGAGTCCTTTATCCTGGGATAAGAGAAGGAAAGAAACTGCAGGAGACCGGGGAGTTGGCTAGATGAAGCTCTCAGATGCCAAGAAGTTGGCTTGTTGAAACTTCTGCCATCCTAGTACCAATTTCCAGCCTTGTTTCACTGTGTGACTGAGATTTTAATGCTCACTGACCAGAAAACAGCTTAGGAGGGGAGTCGTTTCTTTGGCTTCCACTTCCAGGTCACAGGGCTTCAGCTAGGGAAGTCATGGCAAGAACTCACAGGAAAAACCTGGAGGCAGTAACTGCAGAGGAATGCTGGGGCCTGCCTCACTCCTGGGTTTACTTAGTTATCTCTCTCATACAGTCTAGGAACAACATATCCCATACTGTGATGTGTGTGAACAACCTACTGCAACCGTTAATAATCTAGACGATCCCCTAAATCCACAGATCTCAGCTAGATACTCCCTCAAATCCCCACCCACTGTCTTGTTTCCAGCCACTTACTCCTGGCTTATGGCTGAGTGACTGTCTGTCTGTCTGTCTGTCTGTCCGAACCATGTGATAAGTTCCTTAATCAGGCGTTTTTCTTTCTTTTGTTTGACTCTCAGCTTTATCAATCTGACAAGGCAAGCAAGGACAACTCATGTTCATGGGATGTGTCTGTTTCTTTGAATTACTTAAGGACTTCCATGCTTTTCCTTTCAAATCTGTCTTTTATCATCTTTTATTATTTTAGTTTTCTTTTGTTATCCTTGTGATTTAAAAAGGTTTAGTGTCTCTTACTGTCAAATTTTTAACACCCTTTGTTAGTGTTCTTTCTCACTTTTCATGTTTCCTTGGTCTTCTACCTCCTAGTTCTCAACAGGGGTCTATGTTACTTACTGGTTCTTAAGTGTGGGCCCCAGACTCTGTGGGACCTGCTGCTTACTCCGTATGCAGCTATCAGTGGAATGTGGTAGAGATGTCTTCAACCTCCTAAGACAGTGGGTAAAAATGGAGTGTAGATGTTGCATTTGGATATACAGCATCAAAAGTTTTTACCGATTATATAGGGTGTGAAGGTAGAAGCCTGTGTTCTTAATAAATCTGTTACTATTCCCTTAGGAGATTAAGAAATAGTAGAGTATATATAGGCTATATTACTATGTAGTAGAAATAAGATGGTCATTAGTCACCTAGCCAAGACATTTTATCCTCTTTCTTTACATAATCCAGGCAGTGTAAACCTCAGAGGTATATGGGAAATTATCTTCTTTCTGTTGTGGTTGTTTTAAATGTGAGGAAGCAAGATACTCTAATTGCCTCCAGAGCTGTTTGCTTTTAATAGTAAGATGGCTGTTTAGATGTCATTGTGGGCTCATGTATTATGGAAGCAAGACTGTCGTGTTATCAGTCCCCTTTGGCTTGCCCTGCATCTGTTGCTAGGTCCATTCTTTTCTGCTCTTTCCAGAGTCCACCCTCTCACTGGGCTTGATTGTTCCCTCCTGCTCCCACCCTCCGTTTCCATAATGGTTCCCCAGTACCCAACACAACTTCTTTTCTTTCTCTTCTACCCATTCCTCTCTATTCTAATCCTTTTCAGCTCACTCTTAACTTCAGTGTTTACACACACACTTTGTGAACCTGTTAATCTCCTCTGTCATATATCCGTGTATCCTTAATTAATAATTGTGCCTTGGCAGCTTTTTTTTTAAGAAAGTGTTGAACTTTCCCTTTCTCCAGTTATCTTTTTAAAGTGAATCCTCATCTCTTGCTTCGTGTTCTTCATAGTCCAGCTCGTGTTATGTTATTGTATCATGTCCTCACTTCTCAGCCACTTAGCCCCTTGCTCTGAGATCACATCCTAGGACGGCATCCTTGCCCCCATTCACATGAGCTTAACTTCTCTCTGCTTGCTTGTTCTTGTTCCTCAGTTATCACATCTTAGTGTTTTATTTCTCTCTTTCTCATTGCTTAATGCTCCAGCCATAAAGCTTGTTTCTAAGTGTGTGTGTGTGTGTGTGTGTGTGTGTGTGTGTTTATGCATGTCACATGTGTGCAGAAACTTTAGGATACCAGAAGGGGGTGTCGTATCCCTTGGATGCCGGTAATTGAACTCCTATCCTCTGCAAGAGCATCGTGTAAGCCCTTAACCATTGAGCCGTCTTTCAAGTCCTCTCACTGCATGTTGATGCTCTTCTAATTGCAGCCAGTCTGTCACTTGGTTGCTGAAGAGCCTGCTTCTCCCTTTACTTGAAATTGCTGTGTATGCTGCAGGAAATTCTTCAGGGCTCACACTGCCTCTGGGTGTACAGGCTGCTCTGTTTGATCTTGAGATCTTCAGGATCGTGCCCCTCGCTACTCCCAGCCCTGTCCTCTAGATAAGTAGGATGAGTGTATATCTCTCCTCCTTGACAGCTCCCTCCTGTGTCTGTGTACAGTACTGTATAACTATATGGTAAAGCCTAGAGTTGGGTGTGTAGTCGAGAGGGAGAGAGGCTGGACATTTTTAAAGAAAGTTTTTTGGTCTTTCATTTCCTCATCTTCCATCACCGTGAGTTTCCAGAGCTGGGCGTGGCTGACTCCCTATAAATTCCCGAGCTGGTTTTGAACTCTCCATTCCCTACTTCAACCGCCCAAATACTGGGATGACAGGTCTGTACCTCCATACTGTGTTCAAGGGATTTTCTATTCTTTATGAATGTGAATCCTTATGATACGTTTCTCTGTACATCAACTTCTTAATGTTTTTCTTTTATTTAAAGTCACCTGTTATAATTTGTTCCTTGCTTTATAGGTATTATCATAAATTTGATTGATTCTCTTGTTTTTCTGTGTGTTCTTTGAATCTAGAGGTTGGTTTCTATTTAGACATGGGTATTGTAGGAGTTCTGTAAACATTTGTTGAGCCAGGTCATATCCTAAAGATGCCTCAGCTGAAATGTCATATGAACTTCCATCTGTTCTGCAAATGATTATTTAAAAAATGTAATCTAATTCTTAAACTTACTCTTTATGGCTGAAAGATGAAAATAGAGTATTTTTTAGGTGTCAAATATGTATATTTGGATTCAAACACACTATTGGTTATACACGCAGAAAAGCAACAGTTAAATGAGTAGCTGAGGAAAAGGCTCAGAGGGTAAAATGCTTTCCTTGAAAAGATGAGGATCTTTTTAGCATTCAGTAAAAACTGTTCATGACTTTGCATGCCTGTGACTCCCTTGATGGAGAAACTCTAGGCTCACTGAAAGACCCTGACTCAAAAAATAAAATGAGATTCATAGATCAAGACACTCAAAATCAGTTTCTGGCCACCATGCACATGTGTTTGTGCACACACGTAATATTCACAGACATACACAAAGCATTCATAGGAAAGTGCATACTTGCTTGCACAGAACACACGTACACATATATGTACACATACATGTGTAGGTTGGTGTATACATACATAGGGAAGTGCATACTCAGAAGTATGCACAGAAATGTCTGCACTATTTCATCACTATACAATTCTCAAGAGTGTTGGGAACAGCACAATGGGCAGCCCGTTGCTATAGTCCATAGTTCAAAAAAAGTGCTCAGGATTCCGCTCTCCTTGCCCTTGAGTAAGAGGCTAGAGGCTAGGGCAGTTATTGTTTATTTCCCAATACCAAGTTTTTCTTCTCATGAAACACAAGGACATGTGAAGAGATGTTTCCTCCAAGCGAGAAGCTTGTGGGTTTTTTTTTCCTGTTTTAATTATGTGTGTACTCAACTGAGTAGCCTCAAGAGTCATGCAAAAGCTGGATTTTATAATAGAAAACTGGTATGATCACCTCAGCTCACATTGTCCTTGATATTGTTCATGTTATAAGAATACTAGTTTTAAACAAGCGTGAACATTTTCCAAAAATCTCATACCTATAAGTAAGACATACAACACACGAATGCTTAAGAATAGGTTATTTTTAAGCTAGGCAATCTACACACTGTCATACTCCATCTGTAACTGACTTACGGTTTGATGTTTCTCACGCACAAGGTAAGTACCCTTCTCCACATGGCCACATCAGAAGGCTTGCTGCTCACATTTTTTCCGCCTTGAGTGATTCCTGGTTGGGCCACTGCAATGATTCAGTGTGAGAATGTGATAACGGTTTGAGGCCAACCAGAAAATGTGTACAGAATTGCATTTCCTTAGAGCAGATGATTCTTTTTCTGGAAGGGTTGATACCTGTAACCTAAAGCACTATGAAGAACATGTGTCCTACAGAGTAATGACAAAGGCCAGAGGTTGGCCAATGATAGTCTTCTTGTCTTTACAAATGAAGTATCAGTGGAACACAGCCTCATCCATTGATGTATGTGTTGTCTGTATCTGTAACTGCTGATACAGTCTCAACAGTACCAACATGGCTAGCAAGATCCTTCCCTTTGTAGGAAATGTTTGTTTAACTAGAATTCGTATTTTTCTTCTTTCGTCTGTGTGTATGTATGAGTGTGTCCTCACCTATGTGTGTGGATGTGATCATGTAGTTGCAGGTACATGTGCATGTTTTGAAAGACCAGAGGACAATCTTAAGTATCGTTTTTTCTTGAGGAGCCATTCCCTTTGCTTCTTGAGAATAGGCTTCTCATCGCTTTGGCACTGGCTCATATAGCTTGGTTAGATGGGAAGCAACCACCTATCACCACCAGCAGGGATCTGCCTGTCCCTACATACTAAATTATGGGGTTACAAGCATACATTGGCACATCTTCCTTTAAAAAAAAAAAAAGAAAATATGTACTAAGGATGAAACTAGGGTGTTCATTCTTGCACAGCCTGAGCCATCTCCTGACTCCAGGAAATGCTTTTAGTACTCCATTTTGACTTCGAGCCCTCTAGTCTCCCTTTAGAATGATTTGACAGTCCCTTGATATCTCAGCAGCAGTTACACTCATCGGCGTTGTTGACTCACCTCTTGTCCTCATAACTGCCAAGAAATGGACCTTTCTGAGAAGACGTGATTGTCCTCTGTTGCCCAAGGCTGCGATACACTCAGCTTTACTGTTCTCCAGCTCAGAATTTTTTTACAGTGTAAAACTATCTCCTAAATACAATATGTCTTTCTTTTACTTGCTGAAAGATAGGAAGGGAGGGAGGTAGGAAGGAAAGTAAGTGGATGGGGTAGGTGGGCTGTTTCCTGTCCAGGCTGCTCTCCGTGGTTTTACATGCATTTGAGTTGTCCTTTCACTCTGTGATGACTCAGTTTACACTGTATACAGTTAGACTTGGCAGTGGTAATTCAACTAATGGCTGCACCCAAAGTTTGTCTTGGTGTTCACTGAAAACAGGAGGGCAGTGTACATATGCCTGTGGATATAATGGCTGTACCTTTCAAGAGTAGTAGGGTAAAGTGGAATTCAGAATGGCTTGATCACCGGGTTTATTAGCTGTTGACCTTCCCTTTCAGCAGAACAGTGGCAGTCAGAGGAGAGCACTAACTGATTAGCATGTAGCTAAAGATAGGCTGCTGTCTGTCCCGTAGTAAATTAGTTCAATTAGACATAAAGAGCTTGAGAAACATTTTCTGCTTTATAAAAAGAATTAGATGTTAGAACAGTTCATCTGGCATCTCACAGAGAAGATGGATTGAGCCCTTGAACGGGCTCATTTGAGGAAGGTGCTTTGAGGATATGGAGTAATTGAACAGATTTTCCCACAAGATTGATCAGGGGCTCTGGGTTCCCTGCACAATTGAGTGATGCCCTAATTTTTGGCTTCTAATAAGAACTCCACATCTGCTCCTGCTTCTGTGTATTTCTTCAGCAGAAATGGAAACCTGTTATATTAGTACCTAGTATGGCACCATGGAAATCCAGGAGACGTGGTTGTGATGTGAAAGACGAGATGAGAATTACACTAAGATTTTTCAGTATTCACCAGCAAGCGAGCATCTGAAAACTGCGTGAAACCACCTGTCCTGTTTGTGTATAATGCATTTCTAAAAGCCTTCTTCAAAAAATGGAGTGCATTTTCCCTCCACACCATTGCTATCTTGAGGAGTCATTTTCCTAGCCAAGGTGTAGGCAACAACTAAGTTCTTCTCACAGTCAGCCATAATAGAAGTAAAAATCGTAAACCTTTCTAGTCATTTAAAAACTTAAATTATGATCTAGGTTCTTAAAAAGGCATAACTGTAACTTGTATAACTGGATTTTATTAGGTGCCCCAAAGTCCTGTGAAGTATACATAGAGCACATAAAATCTAACTTGGCTCTGTAATAATTTTGACCTTAGTGAAATGAATAGTCTTCTATATGGCAAACATTAACAAAGCTGTCAAGAGCTGCTATCTCTTCCCCTTACAGAATGTTTCAGTGAAGACGTTTAGTTCAGCTATGTTGATGGACACAAGCCTGAATGTTTTATCCAACCTCTGATTATAATTTAAACAATAATAAACGTCTAGAGAGAAGACTCGGAGGTTAAGAAGAGAGTATTGCTCTTGCAAAGAATCTCAGTTCGTTGTTAAGCAACCTTGCTAGGTGACACACAACCACCTCTAGTTCCAGCTCAGGGGGATCTGAAGCCTTATTCTGGTCTGTGGGGGCACCTGTGCTCATGTACACGTTCCCCACAGACAGACACATAGACATAATTAACAGTGAAAATACATCTATCTGCCCATACTTCCGATAAGAGTCTGGCTTTGACATTCTGATCTTTTATAGTATTGCTATGAGACATGGGGCATAAATAAAGCTTATCTTCTAGGAGTCTTCCTGAGTAGATGGAATATCTTAACCTTTTGCTGGATCTGTAGTGCAGCCCCATAGTCCAGGCAGCTGTTTCCCAAGATGGCCTGCACCAGTGCAGCAGTATTGTGCTGGGGCAGAGGAGGACTAGTACAGAGAGAAGATCTCCTTACTCTTCGCTGTAGGCCACAGCTCCATGCTTCTCCCAGTCCTCTGTGTGGGCAGATTCCTCCTAAAGTGCAGCAGGTGGGGTGGGATGCTCATGCTGACACATGAGGACCTGCCTGTCCCAGTGCTTCATAAGGACTCCTTTCCCTGTGTGGTTTTGCGAGCTTCTGTGTGTTGGGAACACAGCCGAGCTATGGGCTACATTCCAGTACAGAGAAGGTGACTTTTGAGATCACTGCCAGTACCAGTGTTAGCAATCACTAGAAGGCACTTGCCAAGGCTTTAGTGTGTGTAATTCCTTTACACCCCTCAGCAGGGAGTTTTTGGCTGCAGGCTGGCTTAAGGCCAAAGGGTCAAAGCAGGTGTTGTGGGAAATGAGACTGTGAGCTTGTACCAGGAGACACAGTTGGTGGGTTTGCATTTACAAAGTGGCCCTCCCAGGTCACAGTCTCTTAACTCATTCTTAAGGCTCTCATTAAGAGACTTTTGACTGTGGATGGGTGCTGAATAATTCTCTTCCTCCTCTTCTACTTCCTCAGCCTCCTCCCCTGCTGCCTCCTCATCTTCCTCCTCTTTATTTTTTGCATGTGGTAGAGGGCATGCCATGAGGCACATTGGAGGTCAGAGGACAACTTATGGGATTGTGTCCTCTCCTTCAGCTACATAGGCGCTGGTGACCAAACTGAACTCACCAGGCTTGGCAGCAAAGCACCTTTGCCCATTGAGCCCTCTTGGCGGCCCCATGATTCACATANCAAGAATCCTGAAGGATACTCTAGGGTCTATACAGTGGCTAACACTTCTGGTTTTACCCATACTTACATATCCTTCTCCACGCCATGACTGAAGGAAGAACACAAGCTCCCAGCGTGTTCCTATTTCTCCCTAAGCACACTGCCTTCACTTCACTTTCTTTATTTCCCTTAGTTAAACACAAATACAGAAAAATGGTAGTAAATAAAATGACTTCATCTGTTACACAGGAAGTGCTGAAATTAGTTCTGGCAAATAGTTAAAAAAAATCAGTAAGGGAAATTCTGAAATTAGTTCTGGAAAATAGTTTAAAAAAATCAGTAATGGATGACTGTGGCAAAAAAAAAAACATGATTATATTTTCTTGTTAAAAGTATCCTGTGTCTCTATCTCCATCCATCGCTAGATGAAGGTTCTATGGTGATATGCAAGATATTCATCAGTATGGCTACAGGATAGGGTCATTTCAGGTTCCCTATCCTCAGCTGCCAAAGGAACTAACTATACAAGTTTTATTTCAAAATTGAAAGTATATATTATTGAAAGTATAGATACGTTGTTTCATTGAGCAGCAGGGAAAAGGCTCTGAGCAGTTGCATGTGTTTATAATCCAATGTGTATATCATGCATGTGCAAATGCTTGCCATTGTCTGGAGTGTTTGATCCCAGTGAGAGCATGTGGGTCATAATACTCATATGTGATGAAGAAAAAGACTGAAGACTGAATATAGGAAAGTGGAGATACCTGGCCCAGTCTAAATGATTCTTCTCAAATCAGATCTGCATATAGTGGAGTGGACGGCCCTGACAGGGCCAAGAGGTGGAGATTTGTAGTAAACTGCAACCTTGGCCACAGAGCCCCAAGCAGCTTTTAAGCCCCTGGAGGACAATGTGGCTCTCAGTGTAGTGACCAGTGCAAGAGACAGGAAAGATCTGTGAATTGAGTACATGGAATGGAATAAGAAATCTGATGCATGGTAAAGTGATAACAAGAGTGAGTGTGGGCTCAGTTGAAGCAGCTCTAAGATGATCATACGGGGCACGCTGGTACAGGAGTGAAATCCCAGCACTTAGGAGTTGGAGGCAGAATGACCAAGAGTTCAAAATTAATCTTAGCTAAAGTGTAAAATCAAGGTCAGCCTGGGCTCCATGAGAAACAGTCAAACCCCACAACCCACTCACATTTCTAAGCATTTGTTAAAAGTACGTTTTTAACTGCCTTGTGACCCTGTAACCCTGCCCTAATCTTGTACAGCCCAGGTAAACATTGAATTCCTTCCTTCTTTCTTTCCTTTTGTAAATAGAATGCCTCTCATTTGTTCTTAAACAAATTCATACGTGTAAACAATATAGATGTGTCATGATCATGAAAAATACATTTTAATTTGCCACAGTCCTTAATTATTTTTATTTAGTGGTTTGTGTGTGCGCGCGCATGCATGTGTTCATGTGTGTGTGTGTGTGCATTGCATGGGTGCCATGGTGTGCATGTAAAGATAAGAGAACACTTAATGAGAGTCAGTTCTCTTCTTTCACTATCTGGGTACTAGGATCAAACTCAGGGCAACAGGCACCTCTTCTTGCTGTTCGCTCTCACTAGCCAAAATTATACAGTAATCTCTGCAGAATAGCATATCACACCTACCATTTCAAGGTGGATAGGCACAGTTTTATGGCCAGGGTTAAACTAATTTTATATTTCAAAAACATGAGAAACCTAGCATTTCCTCTGCCCAGCTCTGAAGGCTTCTTCTCTGCTCACTCTCCCCACATCACCCTGTAATCATTTAAATGCTAGGCGAGCAGCAGAGCAACTGTCCCTAGATCTCCAGACGGCAGACACATCCTGAAGTCGGGCTCAGAAGAGCCGGAGACTCCAAATGAAGTAGACAAGGTCTGCCAGGATATTTCAGGAGAACGCAGCTCCTGGCAGAAAGTGCAGAGTCAGTCAGCAAGCTGATTCTGCTGGCACCACGGCGCCCGTCCTGAGACCTTCACTGAGCTGACGGAATGGGAACATTCTTCCTCATTCTGTAGATCAGTCAAATGCACTCACAGGGTGCATTCAAGTGAGTGACACCTTGTTGACATTAGTTGGGGATACAGTTTGGGTACTGTCAAGTGCAGACTGATTTCCCTGCAAGGCTGTCATCTAATTCAGTAAGCGGGTGTGCACCTTTGCAAGGTCCTTTTCGACATATTTGTGCCATATATTTGACGGGTGGTTTATTTATATTTTCAAGTACGTGTATACTGTACCGTTGAGTATTACTCAGCATTAGAAAGGAGATCTTCCCTGCATTTGTCACAGTGTGGGTGGACCGCAGAGATGCTGTGTTGAATGAGCTTCTCATAGAAAGAAAATTATGGCATGTGCTCACTTACATGTGGAATCATAAGACTGTTTTCAAAGCCGAAAACCCTGAACTGAGGAACAAACTGCTGATTACCAGAGTACGGCAAGGGTGGGAAAGGAGAAAATGCAGGTTAAGAGGTAGAAAGTAAGTACTTGGAAGATGTCTCAGGGGTTAAGAGTTAGGTCTACTCTTGAGGAGAACCTGAGTTCTCTCCAACAGTTCGTTCGGTCCACAGCACCTATGTCATGTGACTCACACCCTGGTGTATTGAGGATTTGTTTTATTGTCTACCTCCTTTTTTGAAGGATAAGCAATCACAGACATCTTATTCAGTTGACTCATTATGATTTTTGAATATTTTCTATCCTCAAGGGGGCAGGCTTTGAGATCTCAGATGCTCAAGTCAATTTCTGATGCCTGCTGTTCTAGATTTTGTAGAATTCTGAGCTTCGTCTTCAGCACCATGTCTGCCTGTATGCTACCATGCTTCTTGTGAGGATGATAATGGACTAAACCTCTGAAGTGTAAGCCAGCTCCCATTAAATATCTTATAAGAGTTGCCATGGTCATGGTGTCTCTTCATAGCAATAAAACCCAAACTAAGACAGATATCTTGCTTGGATCATACTCCACAATATTTTTAAAGTAAATTCTCTCCCTGAACCCAGCCCTCAGTAGTTCATGTTATATGTCTATCCATCTTGCTCCAAGAATCTCATCTCCTTCTCTTTCCTGAGCCTCCATGCCTATACAGCTTTTATGTCTGTTGTTGACATGTAAAGTCTGGTTGTTTTCTTGCTTATATGGTAAGTGACTTGAATCATTTCCCCGGCCCTGATTGATTTTTTTTTTATATAATAAGTTAAGAGATGTCTCCTACATGTATCCTGCAGTTTAAAATCTTCAAGTCAGTTCATTGTGTATTTCATGTGAGGGTAATACCAGGGAGAACTGATTGTTTAAGGTATTGATTTTCCCTAATTCAGTGTGATAATTCACTTAACTCTTTATTCAGTGCTTGCCAAATGCCAAATCCATTCTTGGTGGACACAGAGAAGCTACATTCCTCTCTTCTCTTGGGGAGCTCACAATAGGATGCATCTAGACTCTTTTTGGTGCAGGAAATCAAACATCTGGACATTTTCAGAAGGAAAACATTGAGGCTGAGATGCCATGAGCGGTTTTGAGGCATTAGGATAGAAGATTGAAAAGTCAGAACTGCAAAGATTCCTAAGACAGTGAGCAATAAATGGTCGTTATACACACATGAAACCCTACATCTAACATCAGAAGACAGCTCGTGTGTAGAGTGTGGTCAGACTGTGGCCTGGATCTATTACTTTGACAGATGAACCATGGCACTGAGGAGGAAGATGCTAGGGTAGCTCTTCAGGTGGAAGCAGGAACCTCTATCCCCTTTCCTCACTGTGGCTGCTGTAATAAGTCAAGAGGGTGAAACAAGAGTGTACTTGTGGAGCTAATGTAAGATATGTCAAGGTAGGTTGTGTGTACACACACAGGTAAGTTTGGTTGTTTGTGTGTGGGAAGTGCATATGTGTGAGTATGCTTACACATATGTGCACATGGAGGGTCAGAGGACAACTTTCGGTGTTAGGCACACACAAACACACACACAGAGGCGGGGGGGGGGGGGGATTTATTAGAATGACTTATACACTCTGGTATGGCTGTCTCCCAAAGAAAGGTAGTTGTTCATTCTGTGAGACTATATGTTTAGAGGTTCAAACATGGTACTAGAGCCCCAGAGAATTCCCAAAGAGCTGCTGATCTTCAGTCTGTATTTGAATCTTGAAGAAATCCATTGTAATAGTAGCAAAGCAATTCCTCAGAAACAGGATGGGTAAACTTGCCAGCACAAATAAGGCCAATCAGGCAAAGAGCAAGAGCGAATGCTTCCTTCTTCCATGTGTATTTATGTTTATGTGGGCTGCCAACAGAAGGTGTGATCCAGATTTATGGTGGGGTCTTCCCACCTCAAATAATCCAATCAAGAAAATCCCTGACAGGTGTGCCTAGCTTCTTAGTTTTTTGATGACCCAGTATTAGGAATCATTGGTTTCATTCATTGGGGAATCAGGTGTCATTTCTCAGAAGCTACTCAAAAAAAAATTTTGTTTTTGAAATAGGGCCTCTTGGTGGAAACTGTGCCTTCCTAATAAGCCAAGACAAACTGGCCAGAAAGTCTAAGGATCCTCTGTATTCCTTTCCCCGGTTCTCAGATGACAAACGTTCACCGTCATGCCTAGCTTCTCGTGGGTTCTCGAGATTGAATTCAGGTCCTCATGCTTGTCAGGCAAGCACTGTCCCAGCCCTAAGATGATGATTTTTTTTTTTTAAACAGCACACTGCAGATGTGCTTTGTTCAGCCCAAATGCAATATACTGTGTTCAGAAATACCGTGCAATCGTTTAAAAAAGAAAAGGCCTAAGATTTTTTTTAATATAATTTTTTATTGAAAAATAAAAATTCTGCCTCCTCCCCGCCTCCCATTTCCCTCCCCGACTCCCTTTTCCCCTCCTCCTCCCTCTCTTCTCCCCCTCCCCCCACTCCTCTCCCCCTCCCTCTCCAGTCTGAAGGGCAGTCAGGGTTCCCTGCCCTGTGGAAAGTCCAAAGTCCTCCCCGCTCCGTCCTGGTCTAGGAAGGTGAACATCCAAACTGGTTAGGCTCCCACAAAGCCAGAACATGAAGTAGGATCAAAACCCAGTGCCATTGTCCTTGGCTTCTCAGCAGCCCTCATTGACCACCATATTCAAAGAGTCCGGTTTTATCCATTGAGGACAGCTTGGTTCAGCGATCTGTGTTTAAATTTCTCCTGTCACCAAGTAGTTCAGTTACCTGGCAATATTTTTGCAATATTTTAACCTGAAGAGAGGTTTTAAAACAACAGACTGTATTTATATCATCCCTGGGGTTGATAGGACAGACCTCTCTAACTGAAGCAGCCCAGGTCACCTCTGAGCCCTTCTCAGCTGTTGCTTCCATGTGTCTAAATGTTCTCTTGGACTTTTCTGCCTCAATCTCGTAGGTCCCAGTAACTGAATTTTACGCACAATTTAAAAACACGATTGCATCTTTTCTCTGAAGCTAGTGACCTTTGTATCCATTTCTAGTGACCTGTGAGAAGGTAGTGTGTCCCTGTTCACCTTTCCAGGCTGTACAAGAAGTTGGATAGTATAAATTAGCTTCCTCCCATGATAAAACTGCAGTTTGGTGTGGAAGAAAAACAGGTTCGCAGCACCATCTACAGGCTGCCGAAGAGGAAAACTTCTTGCTTAGGCTCCTAGATATTAAGACTGTTGGAAAGAAGGGATGAAGAGAATAAAACTACAGAACAAAGCCATACTCCCTCTCTTTAGATACATTTACCTGTAAATGGTGCCAGTTGTATGTTAGTTTTTTGTTACCTCCTAGGCGTGTGTTTCTCAGTGTGTCTGAAGTTCAGGATGCTGATTTGATAGGAAGTGTTTGCATTCAGGTCTGTTTTTTTCTTCCTGCTTACAGGTTCTTCTCTTCACATGAGTTTTGTAAATATGGAATTAGTATTGTTCTTTGTAGCTGTTTACTTTATGAGACCCAAAGCAGGAAGCCTGCCAGGTAGGGACTTTTTAATCTCAGCTCCTGGTGTATTCACGGAAGTTGTTTCATTGTCTATCTCCTTTCTTGAAGGAAAAGCAAACACAGACACTCTTGGTTGTTTTTATGTGTGTTTATGTGTTTTTTTTTACTTTAAAAAAAGCCATTTTTCCAATAGACTCATTATGATATTTGAGTCTTTTTCTATCCTCAAGATTCTGTGATTTCCTAATCAGTTTCCCAGACCATGAATAATTAATATAAAAGAGTATGGAAATCCTGTCATTTTGATGTTAAGAGTCAAAGTGTACCCCCAATTTTGAGTATGTCTGTTAAGTGTATGCGGCATGTGAGTAATTGCTTACAGAGTCCAGAAGAGGGCATCAGACCTGGTGGAGCTCTAGTAACAGGTTTTGACATGCCCATGTGGGTCCTAATGACCAAACTCCACACCTAGGTCATTTCCAGGAGCTGTGACCTCACCGACTGCTGAGCCCTTTCTCTGGACCTGGGAGCAATATTTTAATTTCTAGGTACATGAGCCACTTTGGTTGTTGTTGTTGTTGTTCATTTCTTTTGCAGACAGTAAGCTAGCAATGTTATGTTTGCCAACCTAGGATATATTATTGGCTTTTTTGAAGGACTGCCTTATAAGTTGTTCATGCTATTGTTAGAAATAGCCTCTGAGGAGTATCTTAATAAATAATAGCCCTTCTTGTCAATTGTTAGTAGAATTGACATTTTATTCTTTTGTTATTTGATAATTTACTAGGAGTTTTTGGAAAACTGCAGAAAGTGGGGGTCTTCAGTAAATCATTCAACAGTGCAAAAAGCCCCCCTCCCAAATTGTCAGTATTTAGTAGAATTGACACTTTATTCTTTTGTTATTTGATAATTCTTAAGGAGTTTTCAGAACATTGCAACAGCAGCTCTTCAATAAATCATTCAGCAGTGCAAAGAGCCTCCCTCTCAAATATTGAACATACATTTTAAAAATGAATAGATTTTCACCCCAACAGTGTCATTTTTAGAACTACATCCCTACATTGTTTTAAAAAGAAGTATGTTAAATGGTTTCCGAGTTTTTATAGCTCGAATGCTAATGCTTCATACTGATGGAAAAGTTAGTAAATGTTACTTTTTCTTTTTTAAAGAATCCATTATGTGTTTAAAAGAAAATGTGTGAAACACTAGGGCATTTTTTCTGAAGGAAAAAAAAAAACAGTCATTCTCACACCAGGAGAGGTTCAGCGCAAGGTTCTGGTTGGGAATTCCTCGGCTCATATTTCTCCCTGTTTTTCTCGCACCAGATGGCACTGTTTAGTTCTCTTTTGCAGTCTTGTTCTGGAACTTTCTGTGGGAGAATCTGTTTCAGTCCAGGCTCACCAGTGACACCTCTGTATCCTGCATGGAGCCTTTGTGGATGATCCGTGAGGCCTTGGCTCACCGTAGCTGTGTCTTGGAGGACTGGGAAGCCCAATGGCAAGCTCGTTAGCAGATCTCAGAAAAGCCACTGACGGCTAGGAGCCTGAATACTTCAGTCACTGATTTGATTACAAATGTGTGGCAGTACTGTGGGTTTTCATAGTCTTTCCAGTCAGCCCTTACTATCTGAAACGTTTAGAAGTGTTATACGAGTAAGAATTAGGCCGTAGTCATGTGGACACAAGCATTTTTCTGAATTCTCTTGGAGCCCTTAAAATGTTCTGCCGCAGTCAGTTGGACTGTTGGACCACAGTTTTATCTAATTAAATTAATTGAATATTTTAAAACTAAAGAACTATTCATGATATGTCTATGCTTTCCCACAGCTACAGACCTTTGAGGGCAGTGTGTCTGAGGGAGGCAGGTGCTCACCTTCTTGCTACCACTGGCAATACAATATCCTTTCTGGAAAGTAGTGTCAGCTCTCCTTAATAAAAATGTATCCTATTAATGAAAATATCCTACCAGTAAAAAAATGTATCCCTACAAAAACTATCCCATTTTCTCTGTGTACTCTTCTTTCACTGTTTAAAAAATATTTATTTTATTTTGAATTTGTTTTTAGGCATACTTTATTTCATGTGGATGAATGTTTGGCTCACATGTATGTCTGGTGCCTACATAGGTCAGAACGTGCCTTGGGTCCCCTGGAACCGGAGTTAAAGATTATCATGAGCTCTTCATGTCCGTGTTGGGCATTGAGCCAGGGTCTTCTTCATGAACAAGTGCTCTTAACTGCTGAGCCATCTCTCTGACTCTTCTTTTATTATTATTATCATCATTCTGTGTGTTTATTTTTTTTTTACTTTTTTTAGTTTTTCGAGACAGGGTTTCTCTATAGCTTTTGGCTCATGTCCTGGAGCTAGCTCTTGTAGACCAGGCTGGCCTCGAACTCCCGGAGATCCGCCTGCCTCTGCCTCCCGAGTGCTAAGATTAAAGGCGTGCACCACCACCGCCTGGCTTATTCCGTTTGTTTATTATTATTAGGTGTGAGTGCAAATGCCCGCACCACTTAGAAGAGAGTTTTAGATTTCCCAGGAGCTAGAGTTACAGGTGGTTGTGAGCTGGCTCACCTGTGCACTAGGAACGGAACTCAGGTCCTTTGCAAGAGCAACAGCAAATTCTCTTCATCACTCAGCCATGTCTCCACTGCCTTTTCCACCATTGTTTTAATGTAATTACATTTAATTTTGCGATAAGGTCTCTCGTAGCTCATGTAGGCTTTGAACTTTACTGTGTAGCAGAAGCTGACCTTTGGCTTTCGACCCTTCCTTCTTAACCTTCTTTGTGCTGGAATGGCAGCTGTGCACCAGCATACCTCATTCCTTTCTGTGATTAGCATGGATACATTGAGCATCAATGTCAAGTGTCATTGTAGAAGCTCTTATGGAGCAGCTTTGTGCTTTCCTGTTTCTTGGGAACGGTGTTTTTTTTACAGTCCCTGTAAATTCAGCCCCCCCCCCCCTTTTCTATACCTTTATTTCCACGCTGCGTGCTGTGCTGTCATTTGGTGTTTTCTTCTTCTGGGTGCCCACTTGGAGTTTTGTGATTTAGAGTGGGGAGTAGAAAAAGAACCCTCGCTGAAGTGGGTGTATAAACGCCTCCTCAGAATGTGGTTCTTCGGTGTCATTAACTTTGAAGGGTGGGTTTCTGGTGCCTTCCTCCTCTCCTCCCATCCCTTTCTCTCCTTGCTAATCCCTCTTCCTTCTGTTCAGTGTTACATGTGTTCAGTGTCTGGGGGCTGGGTCCTCCACACTGAGCTACTGCTGGGTATGGAAGCAAGCAGGAGAGAGGCTGCCTCCATAAATCACAGCCTGGATTTTATTAGGGTGTTTATGTAACCTCGGTTTATGTGCTGTAATTCTCTGCTGTTGCCTTGAGTAATTCCCAAAGAGGGTGTTTGCTCATTTTCCCCATAAATGTTCTCGTATACGCCTTTTGTTTTGATACTCTCTCCTTCCCACCATACTCTGCCTTTAGGTATGGGGTAAGGGTCTCACTAATAATAGTTGGCTTTTGAGCCTGTCCATGGCTGCCCCTGCCCTGTGCCTTCTCTTCATAGCATGTTGATAGAATCATCTTGACTGCTGAGAAAGGAATATTCTGACTGAGGATTTAAGGTGAAATTGACTTTTAACTGAAGAAAATATCAGGGTGTGATGACCAGATTCACCGATGCGCCATGGAGGTAATAACTACATAGAGAGAGATTGGTTGTCTATTGGAAATAAAGACAATTTGACTCACACACAGTTCTCCAAGAAATGGATAACATACTACTATTTTCCTAATTTCTCCTTTGAGTCTCGTATTTGTCCTGTAGACGACATATGTTGTTGGCAAAAATGCAACCAGTCCAGATCCCCCCACAATAGAGTACACCACCAGGTTAATGGAGTTTCCAGCTAATGCCTGGTCATTGCCTCAGAGAGCCACATGTATTCATTCTTTCTAGTTAAAAGAAAGAGTGAATTGGTCCAGGGTGGAATGACTTTAAAGCGTGCATGTGCGTGCGTGCGCAAACACACACACACACACACACACACACACACATACACACACACCATCATCTTCTCTCACTTAGCTATCTAGAAATTTGGATGTCAGGTTTAAATCTCTGCTCTTCATTAATGTAGCTGCTGGCCAGCCACAGGTAGCTTCTGAAGAGCTGGAATGTGGCTCCCTGAGATGAAATACAGGAGGATTTTGCGTTTTAAATAAAGAAATGGCCATTTATACTATCATGTTAATAATCAAGACTAATTTTATGTTAACGTATTCTTTTGGATACATGGTTTAAATGCGGTGTGTCATTCATGACTTAATCTCTTTTCCATATTTAATGTGGCTGTGAGAAAATTTAAAATTACAAACAAGACTCATATTTGTGACTCACATCCTTTTTGCTCAGCACTATTTCAAAGCATTTCTACTCAGTAAAGCTTCCTAAATTATACATTTGAAAGAATTTTTTCTTCCTCTCTGTCTCTCTGTCTCTCTCTCCCTCTCTCTTCCCCTCCCTCCCTCCCTCTCCCCCTCTCTCTCTCACACACACACACACACATACACACACACATACACACACGAAGTCTTTTACATTCTTGGGAAGTGCTCTATCAGTTAGCTACATACTTAGCCCTCTTTTTATTTTCATTTTGACACAGGATCTTACTTTATTCACATTCTGTAGGTCAGAGTGACCTTGAATTTGTTATCCTTCTGCCTCAGCTTCCCAAGTAGCTGGTCTGAACTGCATGCATCCCCAGACTTACACTTTCTGATGAAATAATAATACACAAATTATTGGGAAGGCGTAAATAAAAACTATGCTCTTCATATGGTAGCTTTGGGGTTTCAGAGGGCATGCTGACTAAGATAGTCACCACGGGACGTGGTCTTTCCCTGCTGAGCATCTGAGTGATGTCTTACCTGAGAGGTGGCAGAAAGTGAGAGTCTGGATTGAAGATTGCAGTCCCAGCATAGACAGAGGGTCTATGACAGGCAGGAAGCAAGTTACCCTCTGTAACAGGAGAGAGCTTATTAAGATGCATATTAAATAAGACAAAATGCGTGAAGCATACCCGGAGACTCCATTGTGTTACGTAAGGACTGTATAAGTGTTATCTGTTAGTGATGGATGTTATTGTAATGATTATCTACTCATTAAAGTAAGTACTGCTTTCATACATGAATCAAACTGATATTCTCTTCTTACACCAATGGAAGCTGTTGGTTTTTTTTACCAATTAGCTTGACATTTTGTTGTTGTTGTTTTTGGAAATCAGAAGCAGCAGGCATTAATTAAGAGAAAGTAAACGAAGAAAATGGAACACATTTATTAGGACACGAGTAGAGTGTTTTGTAAAATGGAAGCTGTGGGGATGGTGGCTAGAAGCAGGTCTATATTTGATATAAATATTCTGTAGACCTGCGCTGTAGTTTTACCATGTTTTCTAGCCATGGTACTTGGAGAGGTTTATAGTGACTATATTCTAGAAAAGAGATGATAACTTGATAGTCCTGTGTGGAGCGACAGTGTTAAGTTAGCGTGCGCTAGAATTTTATAGCAGCGTGGAGGTGTCTTATAAATGTAAATTAATAAACTCTCTCAGTATGTATGTTAAGTAGGGCTCAATAACCTTAGAGTTTTTATTGTGCTCGTTCAGATTTTTAGTCTGGGGTAATGCTGATAAAGCAAAAATTGTAAAGTATGGGTCACAACCTTCCATGGTATCCTGTCATTGAATGTGATGTGAGGGGTGTAAAATTTTAGGAATTGGTCAAAGTGTCTACACTGAGCATGAGGCACATTTTAATTCTAAATCAAACACAGAATGAATCTGTGGTGTCTCTGGCACAGTCGGTCATCGCTGTAGCTGCTTCTAAGCATAGAATAAGCAAACTTAGTCCTGCGCCAGCCTTTACACCAAACTCACCTTCACAGCTCAGACTTGGTACTGCAGAAGCCTTCACACCAAGGTCACCACCACAGCTTAGAGCTGAGAACTTTTTCTGTCATGAATTGCAGTGTGTATGCTGTACTTAAAGGACGTCTCTGTGCTTACAGACACCTAGTGAATGGTTTTGTTGTGAAAACATTTTAATATTTTCCTTTTGATTTTTCTCAGCAGGCATCAATTGCGTTGTTGTAGAATGCTTGATTCTAAAAGTGAATATGTGAAGTACAGACTTTTGTTTTTTTAAGACTCATCACAGGAACCTTGTCTTGTGATTGGGATAGTTTCCAACAGTTTCTGAAATGGCCCTAGACTTATTCTACCTGTTTGTACTATGTACTTATGTGAAGTTTTGTTACTTGCTAAACCAAATAATTGTTTCATGGCAGATTTCTTTGTGGTTTATTATCAGTAAATATTTATGTATCTATTTTGTATACCTGTATAGTCAGAGTTGTGTAAGAATGTCACAGCTGCAAAGGGGTCACATGTTGCCTAAGTCCAAGACCTGCTCTCAGGTGTGTCTCTTATTTGGAGTACAGGATACCTGTGGTGGTGGTAAGGCTTGTTCTGTGGAAGCTAGTTTTGGTGACAGAATTCCAATATTAAGTTCTGGGATGATGACTTAGTAGTTAAGAGTACCTGATGCTCTTCCAGAGGAGTCAAGTTCAATTTCCAGCACCTATTCAGATGACTCACAACCTCTTCTGACTGT
>NW_026068043.1:2782272-2791847 GCF_014885135.2 Alexandromys fortis
CTGCCCCCCCTCCCCACTCCCTCCCCCCCCCCCCGCACCCCTTCTCACACACAGAGAGAGAAACTAATTTGCAATTTTTAACCACTAAATTAACAAGGAAGGGAGAAGATATCATCTATGATAGTGCTGTTTGGAGATAGGGTCTCATATTCTCATAGCTCAGCTGGGCCTTGATCTGGTTACTTAGGTAGTTGAGGATGACCGTGAACTGGGATTACAAGTGTCTGCCTGGTTTATGCAATACCAGTATAAAATCTAGTATTGTACTTGCTAGGTGAATGCCATGGTCACCGACTTTCTAAAGGCCTGTACTGATCCGGCAGTGATGACACAGCCAGATTTTTTAGTGCTTCTGTCTCCGGAATTAATTTAGAATAGGTTTCTGGTTGGATTCCCCAACACCAAACACCAGAAAGAAATCCGAGAAACCAGGGAAAGCAAATCATAGTACGATAAATGTGCTGTTTTCCTGGCAAACTTAAAAATTCACTTTTGGAGTCTAATAGCAGTAGGCAAGAGATACTTATTGAAACCAAGATTTTTTTTTTTAGTGTGTCTTATCCTGTTCATGAGTAATTTAATACTACTTTTCTTTAAAATGGCTTTTTAATTTTGTAAGAATTCAGATTTGTGCCCAGAGTAAAAACGACTGAGCACTCTGGGAGTGGTTAGGGTTTGGGGTTTGCGTGAGCAAGATTCCATTTACCCACAACAGTCCCCGCTGCCCCAGAGAGCTTTCCCAGATGTCATCTGTGGAGTGAAATTTAAAACAAGTGTCTTGTGTTCTGCAGTCTGTGGTCCCATCGAGTCGTCAGTTTGGGGAAGGACAGGACTGAGAAGATACAGGTTGTAAGTTTAGTGTCGTGCCAAGCAGCATGGCACACACATGCTCAGCCTGTAAGACAGTGGTGTGTGGTGCTGCCTCCCTTTTGAGAAGATGTCTTCATACAGTGACCACACCATGGGCATTAGGAACCACTCCTCTATCTCGGCTTTCCCTCTCTCTCTTTTTCTGCCTCTCTCCTTTTTGTCGCTCTTTTTCTTCTCTCTCCCCGAGTCTTCCTCTTCCACTTGCCTCCTAAGCAGTGACCAACCCATTGCTTTTCTTTACTACATAACTGCATCTCTACATTCTTTCCTTTTTCTTGCTGTTCTCTTCCCCACTTCTCCTTCCTACCATCTCTCTTTCACCTTCCTTCAGTCTCCCCTTTCTCGTTCCTGCCTCTCTTCCCCACACAGGATAGAAAGATAAGATACTTGTCTTCCTGAGATGGAAGTATTTAATTTACTATGCTACCCCCACCTCCCCATTGTATCATTTCCCCTTTGTGTCCTTTCAGATCAGAACCAGCGTGTGAACAGTGCTAGGCACTGCCAGCCAACGCTCAATGTAAATGCACTCAGAGTTACACCCGGAAGTCTGTCTCCTAAGTGACTAAAACCATTCAGGTTAATGATGAATATTTCCAATTCCATCATGGCCCTCAAACTTTCACAAAGCCAGATTCCCTTCTTCTGGCTTCCAGAAGCTTGAGCCATGCGCCTTGTGTCAACTGGAAGGCTTCTGTTTTCCCTCTTGGTTTTTGCTGGTCAGAACGGTTTATTCTGACCCCTGTGTTGTAGGTCTCCCCCTCCCCCCTTTAATTGCTTCTTCATTTTGTCTTTCATTGCTCTCCCCTTCCTAGAATAACTCACTTTTTCTTCTTCAGATCACGCTCTGTTTGATTTTGCTTCTGGTTATAGGCACTCTTCGCCATTCTTTTCCTTGCAGCTTACTGAGTGTATAAACAACACTAAGATTATGTAAACACACTGACGCTTAGTTTAACTGCTCTCCTTGTTCCGTTTTTATCTTTATCTTTTAACTCTGTATCCGGTTTTAAGCCTCAGATGACCCTTGTGGTTGCCGCTGTCTGTCCACTTATTGAGTCCCTATTTCTTAGGCTCAAAATACTAAGTTGTAGGTTACTGATGCACCGGAGACCACTTGCTGTTTCTAGTTCCTAGACAAGCTGTGGTCACTCTTGTAACTGCAGTAGACAGGAAAGCAAATTTTTCACCTCAAGAGGTTAAATGAGATTTTACACCCCTGGCTGTACAAGTTTTTAGGGTGAGCATTGACAGGATCTGTTAGTTACGTGTGCCCGGTGTCTTCGAGTCATTCTGACCTTGCAGTGGTTATTCTGTAGTTGGAAGGCACTCTCGCCCCATTTGACATGGTTGCATATCTCGGAGGCTTTCCTTGTGCTCTTGTCTCATGGCCCTCATCCCCTTCGTTTCCTTCATTGTGCTCCCTACGGTTGTATCCTTCTTATCCTGTGCATTTCCCTGCTCTCTTCAGACGTTAGTCAGTCTTGTGTCCTCAGTGCCCAGGGCTGAAGGTGGGTGCTGTAAGCACTCACTGGAGATTTTCTATTAAATGAAAATGTTTCGAAGTGTATTCATGTGGAGAACAGTTGTGGTAGACAGTGGTTCGGCTATTGGAGGACCTGAAAATGTTTCTTAGAGCTGCCTAGAGGATGTAGCTGAGTAGGAGATGTAGTGTGTTAGAAGAGTAGTGTGAGTGCTTGTCTTTGTGTCTGTCTGTGTTTATGTGCACCTGCGTGTGTCCATCCAAGCCTGTGAATCAAACTCAGGTATTACATTTGCTGGGCAGGCACTCTAGCCTCTAAAGAGCATTTTAAATCTAGACAGTGATGTCTGTGTGAGGTGAGGTTTTCTCTGTGTATCAAAGACCCATCCACATTTCCAAGTGAGATTTGAATGTATTTCAAATATGAAATACCAGGTAAAGATTATGGAGGATAAGGAAGTCTTAATTCATTTTGTTTGACATTTGGCATTGTAGTTTCTGTTGCTCACATTTTTAGTCCTTCACGATGTGCTGACTGCTGAGAGAAGAGGTGAGGCCTGTATTAACAGACCACCTTGTCCTTACATTGCAGGCCTCAAGCGTTATCACCAACATGTCCTCCTCACACAATTCCTTATATATTCCATATGACTGTAAAAGCTTAATCCAGAAGTCTTTGCATACCCATGCAGTCTTGAACCTTGCTCACCAGCTTCAGTTTATCAGATATACTTAGACATATACATATATGCGTATAAACATACATGTGCACATACTTCTTTTCAGGTTCCTGGAACCTGAGCTTGTAATTATCATTTGTAAGTCCCAGATTGATGGAGGTGGGTCATTTGTCTATCTGTTGCTTTCATTGGTTAATTAATAAAGAAACTGCTTGTCCTTTAATAGGACAGAAAATTAGGTAGGTGGAGTAGACAGACAGAATGCTGGGAGAAAGGAGCTGAGTCAGTCAGTCGCCATGATTCTCCCACTGGACACAGACGCAGGTTAAGAATCTCTCTGGTAAGCCACCAGCTCGTGGTGCTACACAGATTATTAGAAATGGGCTAATCAAGATGTGAGAATTAGCCAATAAGAGGCTTTAATTAATGGGCCAGGCAGTGTTTAAAAGAATACAGTTTCCATGTAATTATTTCGGGTGTAAAACTAGCTGGGTGGCGGGACTGCCGTTCCTACTACAGAATGGCGCCCAACCATGCGGGCAGCCGGGCACTGGGAACACTGTCCGCCCGCCGCTCCTACTACACCAGATGTTTCTTTTTTACGTTTCTTTCTATGATCCTTACTTTAACTTTAACTATGGAGTAGAGACTCCTTATTGTCTGCATATCTGTGAAGATTTCAGGTCCTGGTGTTGCCAGCTGACCTGGTTGGTGTTCTCCCAGTATAATGGATTGATAGAGCCTAGAAGGATATATACTGTTTTGGAATCCATCCTTTCAAAGTTTTGTGAGCACCCTCTACCAGGAGAGTCAGCTACCCATAGGTAGTTAACTTTTCAGGATCTTTTCACATGATTTCTTCCTTATTCTTCCCAAATGTACCTACTATGGGAAAAGCATTTTTATCCCTACTGTAAAGACAAAAAGCTGGGCCACATGTTTCATTCCTGAAATTCCTGCTTCTGATTTCTTTTCGTTTCAAAGCCCCCGCATCCCCTGACCATTTTCTTTACTCTGACTGGCTTTGAAAGAACCCTGCCAGCTTAAGGGGGCCAAGGGATTATCCCTAGAAGCTTTGCAAGAGCTTCTGGGTCTTGATGCTTCCTGATGGCTGAGGACTTCGCTACTCCTGAAGTATTTTATCTCTAAGTACGTTTGTCTACTTGAAGGAGTGCTAGGATCTATGTACTGAGGGATGACTTGTCTGTCATGTTAAAACAAAATAAATAACAACACTGAGAGTGGGCTGGAGAGAAGGCTGAGTAGGAAAGAGCACATACTGTTCTTCCAGAGGATCTGAGTCTGGTTCCCAGCACCTGTGTCATATGGCTCACAACTGCCTGTGAACTCGGCATCAGGGCATCTTTTGTCCTCCAAGACATGCATGTGTGAAAGCGTGCACATGAGAACACACACACACACATGCACACATATACATACACACACACTAAAAATCTGTAAGACAGAACATTGCACAGACTTTTGCTTATGTGCATAAACATAAAAATCTGTAAGACAGAACAATGCACAGGATTTTGCTTATGTGCATAAATCTAAAAAAAACTGCATGGTTCATTAGCATGGCTTCTATTAGCTGATGGAAATGCCTGCATTTTGGAATATTTTCGGATGAAAGATTTTGCTGAAATAGAGCATTTATGAAGCTAATGTAATCTATTCTATACCTATCCAAAAAAAAAAAAAAAACCTGTGGTTGAAGAGACATATTTTAAAAGCACAGTAAAAAGCAAAGTAAAAAGCCAAGCTAGATGTCCTCTGAGCTGTCAGAGGGAGCCCGCTGTGTGCAGCAGCCAGTCTAGGTCCTTCTCTAATCTGCCACCTCCGGTGTTCTGCAGAAACATCATGGCCTCATTCCATCAGTCAGGGAACGTGGAGGCCTCGTAAAACAATAGTTGCTTGATTCTCCGGTAAATTTTCTTGGAAGATGAAAAGCAAAGCTGGTTTCCTGGAGGCTCCCACCCCAGTAGCATTATTTGGACCCCAGGGGACATTTCCAATCAGTTTCTCCAATGATTGAAGAATAGTTTTTTAAAGGCCCTACAGTGGCTAGAAGAGCTTTGAAATTGAGGACAAGTCATTGCAATCTGGCCTGCTTATCTACCTGACCTGCTGGCCTTCTCTTTTTAATCTTAATCAGATCCCTAGGTCTTCTTCCTTGATTGTCTATCTCTATTACCTGTGACTACTTTCATAAGTCTCAGTTTAGATAATGTATAGCCCTTTATGTACAAAAAAATGCACTTTATTTTTATGTATTCATTTTTATTACTTTTTATTTCGTGTAGGTGTGATCAAGGAGTGTTCCCTTGGATGTCCACGGACAAACTGTAGGCATTAGAGTTAACTCTTTCAATCATGTAAAGTCTTGGGATTAAACTCAGGTCTGCATCAAGGATTGGCTGCTAGTGCCTCCGAGCCTCTTGCTGGCCCTGATTGTATATAATTTTTTAATGTTTTTAAGGGTAATTTTGGGATCACAGAAAAATGAAATAAAATTTTTTTTCTCCCCATGCCTGCCTTCCTCTTACTTACCATGCAGCTTCCCTCGCTGTCAACATGTGACAGGCACCAGAGGGTTCATTTGTCACAGTTGATGAATCTACATGATGGAATGTAATCATATGGTGTTCACAGCTTACGTTAAAATTTATTCCTTTTCTTCATACATTCTATGAGTTTTGACTAATGTGTAATGGCATGTATTTACCATTGTGGTTTTATACAGAATAATTCACATGTCCCATATTATCTGTGTTCTACTTATTTATTCAACCATCCCTCTTCTTTCTTCTGACTCAACCTGTGATGCTTTTATTG
Organism: Alexandromys fortis; assembly: GCF_014885135.2. NCBI lineage: Eukaryota > Metazoa > Chordata > Mammalia > Rodentia > Cricetidae > Alexandromys > Alexandromys fortis. The sequence continues at coordinate 2,788,144 of NW_026068043.1, forward strand.
TCCACATTCTGGCTATTTTAAGGCTTTTTCTGTTACTTAAAAGGGGTCGTGCATAGCTTCATTTGGGTCCTTGTTTCTGTGATAATACTCTAACAGATGAAACTTAGAGGAGAATAGTTTTGTTTGGCTCGCAGTCCCAGGTGACAGTCTTTCAGTGTAGGGAAGTGAACGTGGCAGAACCGGCAGCATTGCATCCAACACAGAACAGAGAACAATGAATTCTTGCATGCTTCCTGGTGTTCGACTCACATTCTACACTTTTACACAGTTGGAATCCTCTGCCTAAGGCATAGTTCTCCCCACAAGGGTTAGATCTTCCATCCACAGTGTAATCAGGATACTCCCCTATAGGAATTCACCAATCTTGCTTGATTTAGACAGTTCTCCATTACAACTACCTTCCAAGATGATTCTACATGTGTCAGACGGACACAACGACAACTACCACAGTGTGTATGTGTCTAGTAATACCAGCCCTCGGGAGGTGTATATAGGAAGACCAGGAGTTGGAACGCTGTCTAGTGAGTTCAAGGCAAATCTGGGCTAAACATGACCTACTTTTTTAAAAAACATGAAATCAAATAAGATAGTTACATATTTGCAATTCCTTTTAGACTTTCTGATTTTCTTCTGCCAGTCAACTGTGTACTTGTAAGCTTCATCTTTGGATTTATTGATTAGCTCACTTCTTAATAGCATTGGATAATGTTCCATTCCTTGTACGTTCCACACTTTGTCTCTCCTCCCACTGATGGATATTTTGGTTGCTTCTTGTCAGGGAAGATAACTAGTGTAGTAAGGTGCAATGTTAGGAAACAAAGACTGGGGGTAGCAAATATGGAGCCTGCTAGGGCTACAGAGTGAGGCCTGTCTGCAAAGGGGATCATGGCAGGGAGGCCATTTGCAAGCTTTTCATATGTATACATCTTAATATTATATAAATCTTAATATTTGCATTGGTTACTTAATTTTTTATTGTAATTATTGAAAGATTAATGTGAAACTTGGGCTCTGGATGTAGTCCACAGAATAGATTGCATCTGAGAAAGTCATAATGATGGATCAGCACATATATTTGAAGAGGTATGTGCTGCTTCGCTTGGAGTTCATAGTTGGTGTGGTGCATGACAAGCCCCTGTTCATTTTCAATTCTTGGCTAATGGATAAGGATGTCCACTGTGAGGAGATGGAGGAGGAGCCTAGCTGGTTTCTACAGTGGTATATGCTGAGTCCTATCTAGTTCAATGTTGTAAGTCACTTGATTTGGATTAAACAATTACTTGGATTAAAATAACATTTATTTAGCAATATCTCCCCCCAAATGTAGATTGACCATCAAAGTAACGTCTTCTGTAGATGGCTCAAGTTAATAGAACTTTTCCTTAGCATCTCCTGTTCCATAAAAGTAAAATTCTTTAGGATATAGACCAGTCTGCCTTGATACTAAGAGACTCCAATATTGCAGAGATGGCAGTAACATTGAATTCTAAGTCTCTGTGTGGGTGGGGCATGTATGCACACATGTGGGGGTGACTGTGCTGAGACCAGAGGTCATCAGGGTTCCTTCCCTCCCTGTCATTATTTTCTTGAGGCAAGATCTCTCCCTGAAGTGGAACTAGGCTGATGAGCTCCTAGCTCCTCTGTCTCTGCTTCCCACTCGCAACAGAGGTTTCACAGGTGTGTGCAGCCATGCTTGGTTCCTTACATGGTTCCTGGGGATTCAGTTTCACATGTCCATGCTTGTGCAACAAACATTTGAGCTATTTCTCTAGTCCCCAGGTCTAACTTGTGTGCAATGCTGGAACAGTTATTCATTTTATAGATTCCAAAGGTCAGGAAGCGAACCTCAGGCTAGTAGCAACAGCTATCACATAGATCCATCATTGTGGAGTAAACTTAGGAAATCAAACTGAAGCTTATGAAAAATAATGTGTTTTAGGACTAATATGTGTCTTATTTCTACACAGTATGCATAAACTAACTGTTCTGGAAAAGATGAAAATAAGAATATTTCAAATGACAAGGAAAGTATATAGAAGAAGGTTTTGATAATATTTAGAAAAATAGGAACTGTAATTCTATCCAACATTTTTGTCCCAAGCCAAATTCACAAAATAAATTGCAAAACTACTAAGAGATTTTCTTTCTCCAAACTATGATATTAAAGTTATAAAGTTTCCCGTGTTTCTGTGGCACTTATCAAAGTTTCACCCTAAATGTCTTCCATTATTTATGGTGTAGTAATCTCTTTTCAACCTGTTCTTATTGCAAAAGGTCATGAACTTTCAGGGAATAGTCCTTTTGTAAACATAATAACCTATTCGCCATATGTATTGTGGTCACGTTTCCCCACTCTCTTCCGCTGTCTTAAAATTTTAATAGGGAGCTTTAATTAACTTAATATTTTAATACAAGCCTACCACCCTTATTCCCTTGTCACAAGGAAGATTTAAATAGTAACCTGTATAAATTTATGGGGGACAGGGGATTCCAGAATCAGGAAATGAGGCTGCTTTCTTGTTGCTTGAGAAAGTGTGACCATGCTGAGACCTTTCCCACCTGTCAGGCTCCATTTGGGACCCTGTATTGAGTCGTTGTCCTTGTTGCTGTGACAAGATCCCTGACAAAGCAGCTTAAGGAAGGAAGCCTTTGTTTTTTGACTCACAGTTCAAGGGTTCAGTCCATGTAGGTGGGAAAGCGTGGTGACAGAGAGAGGACAGACAGCAGCTGGCTGTGCTATGTCCACAGTTCTGAAGCCGAGAGAGGAGGTGAATGCTGGTACTCAGCCAACGTTGCTTTTTTATTATTCAGTCTGGAACCTTAGCCCATGGGATGGATAATGCTCCCCAAATTTAGGGTTGGTCCTATTACCTCACCTATCCCAAATTAGAGACTTCCTTACACAAGTGCCCAGAGGGTGTGTCCTAGGAGATTCTAGATCGTGTCAAGTTGACAAGATTAACCATCACAAACCTTAATAGATAGGATTCCACGTCAGTATCAGCAAGCACTGCCTCCATTTTATACATAAATAGAAATGAAATACATTTTTAACATTTTGAGTGTGTGTGTCTGTGTCCGTGTGTCCGTGTGTGCCATGATGCAGGTGTGATAGGAGCCATCTCTTTGCTTCTATCATGTGGGAATTGAATTCAAGGTGTCACATTTTGCAGCAAGCAGTTTTACTAGCTGAGGCATCTTGCCTTCTTAGGAAAAACATACTTGTGAAATCAGAGTTCTCCCAATAGTGAATAACGAATAATAAAATGGGTTCTGAATATGTCTCTGAGTTCTGTCATGCGCCTCTAAAAAGTGTGACCCACAGATAAAATTCAGAAAGAACCAGGAGTCATTCTGTCTTAGGGCTTCTGTTGCTGTGAAGAGACACTATGAACATGGCAGCTCTTGCAAATAAAACCTTTAATTGAGGTGGTGGGTTAGAGTTTCAGAGGTTCAGTCCGTTATCATCATGACGGGGAGGATGGTGGCATACAGGCGGATATGGTTCTCCCTACATCTTGACCAGAAGGCAACAAGAAATTGATTGTCACATTGAGGGAACTTGAGAAAAGAGACCTCAAAGCCCACCCCCACAGTGACACACTCCCTCCAGCAAGACCACACCTACTTCAACAAGGCCACATCTCCTAATGACCCCACTCCATTTGGGGTCATTTCCTTTTTTTTTTTTTTTTTTTTTTTCT
>NW_026068043.1:2792964-2815611 GCF_014885135.2 Alexandromys fortis
GTAAAAAACAATGACTTCTCGAATTTTGCATGCAAATGGATGGAAATAGAAAACACTATCCTGAGCGAGGTAACCCAGACCCAAAAAGATGAACATGGGATGTATTCACTCATAATTGGCTTCTAGCCATAAATAAAGGTCACGGAGTGTATACCTGGTGAACCTAACGAAGCTAAAGAAGAAGGTGAACCCAAGGGGTCATTTCCTTTTAAACCAACACACTGTCCACCCTGTTTTTTCAGACCATGCCTTGGGTTTGGTAGTTAATACCTGTGATCCCAACAATTGGGAGGCTGAACTAAGGTTGCCATGAGTTCAAGGACAGCCTGACTACAAAAGGAGATCCTGTTTCCTATTTTCCCTTTAAATACAGTTCTTCCTTCTAGCCAGTATTTCACAGGTGGCCCATTATGATTCTGAGATGAAATGTCTTTCATCCGAACAAGAGGTTAATGTGGTAACTGTCTGGTCCCTCTGATGCTGGTGCTATGTTGGGAAGTTTTAGAAACTTTTGGAGGTAGAGATTTGTTAGAGGGAGTAGGTTGGTGGGAGCCATGCCTTTGAAGCTAATACCTTGTTCTTGGTCCATTCTCTTTCTCCCTCTCTTTTTGTGCCTCCTCCCAATAAACTTCTGGGACCATGGGGCTAAATAACTTTGCTTGAATATCTGAAACTATGAGCAAAATTAATCAACTTTATAAGGTCTTCAATCAGTTTGCAGGTTGTTGAATTCTTCACAGCAGCTGTTAAGACCCTTAAAAAGGAAAGCTGCTCCCTTCAACAGGAGTAAAGCTCTTTCTGCAAAGAGAGCTGTTTTGACAAAACAGGATGGGGAAATAGCTTAGAGAGAGTGAGAGCAATTGCTACACAAGCGTGAGGACTTGAGTTCAGATCCCCAGCAAACACACAAAGAGGACTGTGTCCTTTTGTAGCATATCCCCAGTGCTGTAGGAGAGCAGAGGCAAGGATCACTGGTTCTTGTTGGTTGCCAGTCCAGCTCCAAGTTCAGTAAGAGGCCATGTCTCAAAGGAACCAGGCAGAAAGTGATAGAGTGGAACACACATGTCTTCCCCTGGCCACTGCATGTGCACAGGGCCTGCCTAACCATGTGCACATGTGTGCATATACCTCACAAAGTCAAGTATACATAAGTGTGGGCATGGGCTCCTTATGGGAGAGTCACAGCTGCCTTAGCGTTAACCACCTTAGCCAGTTAATAGCTCTCAAGTCACTTTCGAGAAGGTAACTAAAAAGCCCCACTCACCTTTTTTTTCCTTTTGATTAGTGATATTATACGGTCTACATTTGTTTTTAAAGAGGGTATTTTGTGTTTGAATGATCTTGACATTCTGATTCTTCTGTGCTTGCCTCTCTGAATCCTTGGATTTCATGTGTGCACCCTGGTGCCCACTTTACGTGGTGGTTGGGATGAAACTTTCCCATGCTGTGCAAGATGCAATACTTAGGTTTCACCTGCGTTTTTGTTCATTTTGTTCTTTTTCTTAAATAAAAAAAAAATGGTAGCACAGATCTCAGGATCCTGCTGTCCTTCTCTGCCCCTGTTTTCCATTTGCCAGTCATCTCTCCTCTGGGAGCCTGCAGGAATGCAAGCCACACAGGACCCCTTCATGGGTAAGGTCAGCAGCAAAGATACCATCTTCCCAATTTTTCCTTAAGTCCTTGCTATCTCTGGACAGCCGAGAGTAGCAGGAAGGCACACATGTACCTTTTAATTCCTGAGTTCAAAGTACTTGGATCACCATCTTTTTCTCAATGTCAGACTGGAAGGCACCCCTCACTACAGAAGACCTTAGTGGGTGTGGGTTTCTCTGAAGCATCTCCAGCTCAGGGAATGAAGGCTTTGGATTGTGTGCAGCACCCGGCTGCTGCAGATGGCTTTTCAGCCCTTTGGAGAGTCCCATTTGTCTGCCCCTCTGTGAAGGGCTCCTGTACACCCATGCTGATTTAGAGATAACTGGGAAGATTAGAGGTGCCTGTTGTGGCGCTGTTAGCCAGATCTGAACTCGTGGCTGCATCTCTTGACCTGGCTCCTCAGAGAGGTCTGCTCTGCCACACAGTCTCATCAACAAGAAAGCTCAGTTCACCCATACTTTTATAACCAGGTCAGTTCCAGAAATAGTTCCTTTCTCATTGGCAATAGTAAGCAACACAAACCAAGCAAACAAAGAACAGAGTGGTCAATGACTGTTTTAACCCCGGGACAAAGGAAGTAGTTCACCTTCATCATCCTCCATCAGCAATAGGACTTCCTGTCACTCCTGAGGACCAGCACCTGCTTGCCTTCTCCCAGAGCCCTTCGAGAGGGCTTGCTTAGTCTTGCTCATTGTTTTCACCTGGAGGTATAATTGAGGATTATTTATTCAGAAAGATACTGAGTTAGGAACTGAGAGTGTGGTTTGTTAGTAGACCGCTCTCCCGGCATAGAGAAAGCCCTGGTTCTATCCCTATTACTGCATAAATCCGGCCTTGGAATGGATATCTGTAATCCCAGCACTCAGAGTAGATGCAGAAGGATCAGGAGTTCAGATTTATCTTTAGCTATGTAGTGAGCTCAAGTCCAACATGGGCTATAGGAGCCTTTGTCTCAAGGAAACACCTAAATGAACTCTGTGTGGGTAAGGCCTCATGCCAGAATGAGCGGTGGAATCTAATAGTTGAGTGGTGATGTTTTTTTAATGCAGGTTTCCCTTGGATCCTAGGATTGCAAGGTGCGGCATAGTAAGGTCTCTAAAATCAAATGATCCTGTCCCAGGTTACCTAATGCTCCATCTATCCCCTGTTCTCCTTTGCTCTCTTAGGTATAATTTTATTGGTTAGTTATATACCTTATCTAAGATTTAATCTTTGGGGGATTATTGTAACCATGTATAACCCCCCTCCCCGAAACATTTTATGTGAACAATTTTTGTTTTTAGTTTTTTTAAATTTTTTTTCATTAAACATTTCCACCTTCTCCCTGCCTCCCCCCTTCCACTCCCTCCTCCCCCTTCCTCCACTCCTCACTCCCCACTCCCTTCCCCCACCCTCTCCAGTCCAAAGAGTAGTCAGGGTTCCCTGCCCTGTGGGAAGTCCAAGGTCCTCCCCACTCCATCCAGGTCCAGGAAGGTGAGCATCCAAACAGGCTAGGCTCCCACAAAGCCAGTACATGCAGCAGAATCAAAACCCAGTGCCATTGTCCTTGGCCTCTCAGCAGCCCTCATTGTCCGCCATGTTCAGAGAATCCGGCTCTATCCCATGTTTTCTCAGTCCCAGTCCAGCTGGCCTTGGTGAGCTCCCGTTAGGTCAGCCTCATCATCTCAGTGGGTGTGTGCACCCCTCGTGGTCCTGACCTCCTTGCTCATGTTCTCCCTCCCTCTGTTCCTCATTTGGACCTTGGGAGCTCAGTCCAGTGCTCCAGTGTGCATGGGATGTACTCACTCATAATTGGTTTCTAGCCATAAATAAAGGACATTGAGCCTATAATTCATGATCCTAGAGAAGCTAAATAAGAAGGTGAACCCAAAGAAAAACATATAATTATCCTCCTGGATATTGGAAGGAGACAAGATTGCTGGGCAAAAATTGGGAACTGGGGGATGGGTTGGGATGGGGGAAAGGGGAGATGGGGAGAGAAAAGTGAGAAGGGGAGGTTGGGGAGAGCTTGGGGGAATGGGATAATTGGGATAAAGGAAGGGTGGATATGGGAGCAGGGAAACAAATTTTTTTTTTTGAGTGGCAGAGTTGGGGACTTAGAAGTGCAAAGTACACGTGCAGAGGCAAGAGAACAAATTTAAGAGTTGGTTCTCTCTTCCAGTCTATTGAACAAGTGTTCTCTTGTTTCTGCTGTGCTGAGTACATCAGAGTTTTCAAGCTTTTGTAGCTAGGAGTGCTGGTATCACAATGTGGACCATTTCATCCAGCTCTCTGTGTGTATTCCTGGGATCAGGCTCAGTTTGTCATGCTTGGATAGCTAGGGCTTTCACAGACAGAGCCAACTCCCGGGCTAATTAGTCAGTCTTGGAATTTTATTCTTATCATCACCTGCCTTCTATTTTGGTGCTATGTCACATTTTAAAAAACAAAACAAACAAAAACAAAAAACCCTTGTCCCCCTTCTTCTTTGAAAAGGAAATTATATAGACAAACCAGTGCATTAAAGTCATAGGAAAGAAAAGTCTACTTTGTCATCAGAACCCAGGGCGCATGCTGAAAATGATGTTCATGTCCTCAGCCACAGAGCTGAGTTGGTGGAGGCAGGTGGATCTCTGTGAGTTTGGGGCAGTGTGATCTCCGCAATGAGATCCCATCTCAAAACAAACAAGCAAACAGGTAGAAATCCAGTGGTGTGGAACACTTACAAGGTTGTCAGCTGAATGCTCTTCTGAATTATATTTTGACTAAAAAGGAATTTGACATGTTAAGTTTTTTTCCTGAATTATATTTGCATCCCCGGGGGATGTGGTCATTACTACAATATTGAGGAAAACTATCGGATTAGGTAATTTAGTCTTCATTTTCTAAAATATTATTATGGTTAAAAATTGCATGTCTAATATCATGAATTTTTATATCTCTTACATTCTAAATTGGCAATTTATAATTGGTTCTGTTCATGGGTAGGATGTATGTTTTCAGTGTGAATTAGCATACCCATTAATCTTAAAACCTTCAAAATTCTCTGTGGGTAGAACATTTGAAATTCGCTCTCAATCAGCTTAAAAATGTAAGGTATTCTGTTAGTAATTCTAGTTACCATGCCCTGTCTAAGGTGTTTTTCCCTCTGACACAGCCTATGTAACCACGGTTTTTGCTCTCTGCTTTCATGAATTCATTTGTTTTAGTTTCACAGATAATGAAGAACACACAGTGTTTGTCTTTCTGCACTTGATGTATTTAATTTGGTTGAATATTCTTTAATTTCATCCATGTTGTTGTAAACAGCAGGAATTTCTTTTTTAAGATTAAGTAGTATTTCATTTATGTATAGCCAGCCTTTTCAAAAAAATTTGCCTTTTTATATTACAGTTTTATGAAGTTTAATTTTTTGTGTTGGTTTTGATTTTCCTTTTTTTAATTTTTATTTTTTTGAGACAGTGTTTCTCTGTATAGCCCTATCCTGGAATATTTTTTAAAGATTTATTTTTTTTTAAATATGCCTGTGTCCATGTATTTCCGATGTGTGCACAGTGCCGAACGAGGCCAGAAGAGGACATCCGATCCCGTAAACCTAGAGTTACAGGCTGTTGTGATTCCCTTGAAGTGGATACTGAGAGCTGAACTCAAGCCCTGAATTCTTTTTTTTTTAAGCCCTGAATTCTTTACAACCCTCTGTATAGAACAGTATTTACTTTTAACAGCTGAGCCTTCTCTCCACTTCTTTGAAGTTTAATTTCAAGGTTTTATTTTCCAGATATATAACCCAGTAAATAATTTATAGTATCTTGAAAGTTTTCATTTAGAACAAAACAGTTTATGGGACTGTGCTTTCAATGACTGACTTTTCTCTCTTCCCTTGAGAACTGTATTCAGGTCTTCACAGTCCTCCAGAGCCTAGTCATAGCCCTATTCAGGTGACAGGGAGGAGGCTTGCCTGCTCATGTGATTCTGACAGATGTGATGTACGTTCTCGCTGGTTCCCGTGTAATGACACTCAATTTTGCCTTGTTCAAGAGCAGGTTGGTAGTGAGGTGTGGAGGAAAAGCACAACTTAACCTCCTTAGTTTACATTCCCACTGCTGCCTTTATCCAAAGAATTGTCAGCGGAACAATGAGTCCTCGAAAGTCTAAGGTATTTAACTTCTCTCCATTAGATTAGCTCAGCTAACTGAAAGTCAATACAGCCTCCTTTGGAATGAGGAAGGGAATTAGGAGTCTAAGCATGCAATATACATAATCAAGGAGTACAATTAAAAGTAACAAGGAGCAATCGTTTTTGCTCTTAGGAAAATTGTAAAGCTTTCTGGAAGTGAAACCCTTTACTCTTAGGGAGGAGAACCTGGAAAGTCCCCCTTGGCAGATCCTGGAAAGCATTTGTGAATCGCTGGCGTTAACTTTTCAGAGTATTGCTTCATTTTGATTCTTTAATTTTCTGGGACATTACTGAGAGACATGAAGAGATTTGATGAAATCCTCTTATAACCAAAATACTACATGTTAACCAATACCTGATCAACTTATGTCATGTATGGGTTTGTGTGTTGTGGATGTGCATACATATATGTGGAGGCCAAGGAGCAATCTTTGATCTTTGTGTTTTTGAAGTAGATTTTCTAACTAGCCTGGAACTCACTAAATAAACTACTCAGTTTTCCCAGGAAGTTCCCAGAATGCACCTGTCTCTGCATTGTCTGTTCAGTGCTTACTTTATGTAGATAGTCAGATCCAATTCAAGTTCTTATGTTTGTAAGGCAAGTACTTGGCCAACAGAGACATCTCTGTACACCAGTTGGTGTTATTTCTGTATTCTGAAACTTTATACAGAAATTAAATATATTATTCAAGTGTTTTTTCTTTGTTTGCATTTTGTTTTTTGAGATAGGATTTCTCATGTAGTTCTGATTGTCCTGGAACTCACTTTGTAGACCAGGCTGGCTTCGAACTCATAGAGAGCTGTCTGCTTTTCATCCGGAGTGCTGGGATTAAAGGTGTGTGCCACTTCAGAGAATATGTAACATAAGAAAATATTTACTATATTTTAATTTTGTCATCAAAGCATTTACCTACAATACTATTTAAATTATTAATAGAAAATAAGAACCTAGTATGTGGAAGGAACAGTTGTCTGTAATTCCAGCACTCTAGAAGGGAAGGTAAGAAGATTATTAATGGAGTTTAACTTGGGCTACCATAGGTTGTTAAGAAAGAGAGAAGGACTGGGGGAGGGAGAGAAAAACAGGACACATACAAGAAAATCACATTCTCAGTGGTTAGCTTTTGATTACCAGTACATCTGTAGACAGTCAATGTATCAACTGTTTCAGAATCAGAATTCTGAGATCACTGCAGAGTCCTTGGCATTCCTTCTGACATAGTGTAGCCACAGTGGTGGGGACTTGTTAGGATGTTGTTCTCATCATCTGAGTGGATTTAATAGTGGTTCATACAGACTGCAATTTATCAGAAGAAAGACAGTCAAAACAAGCAAGCGATTAAGTCAGCTACTGGGCTTCCTGTCACGTCTTTGCCTGACAAGCTTTCTTACCAAAGCAGAGGTGCTTAAGTAGCCATAGAAAAGTGACACACATGTCAGGGGTAGATCCAAGCCATCACTCCCTTTGCCTTGGGCATGTGCACTTTTTGAAGAAGTGTGATTCTCAGCCTGAGACCTTTCAGTAAGCAGTGATAATCCACAAGGATTGAGGCAGTCATCCCAGAGTAGAGATTTCCTTTCAGTACTAAGGCATTTGACTGCCGTTCACATCTGAATGGCTTCCATGTCCTTTTCTAAAGCGTTAGGGGATAAACCTAAGTCCTATACCCTTTTAAGTATGTGGCCAACTTAACTAGAGGCATACCAGGGCGTCAGGGTGATTAAAGTAATTGTGCAGCCTGGAGAGACAGGACATAACTCAGAGAGGGGCTTGGTAATCCACAGACTGAGCAGAGCTCTCACTGACTCGTGTGTGGACCAAAGTAGGTGTCTGTGCTGTGTGTGCGCACGTGTGTGAGTGTGTGTGTGCGCGCACACATGAGAAAGAGAGAAAGAGAGAGAGAGAGAGAGAGAGAGAGAGAGAGAGAGAGAGAGAGCGCTGTTGGTGGTTTGTGTACTTACAGGACACCTTATAGAAGTTGGTTCTCTCCTTTCACCATGTGGGTGCCTTTACCACTTAAGGCATCTTTCTGATCCCCCCCTTTTTTTGATAGGATCTCTGTGTCATCTTTGTGATTCAGTTAGATTGGTGGCTAGTGAGTCCAAGGATCACCCTATCTGTGCCCATACTTCTGCCAAACACAGGATTTACAAGTGCCCACTACAGTCCTTCTTTATTTTACGTGCGTGCTGGGGATCTCAACTCAGATTCCTCATAGTTGTGTGTCAAGATTTTTACTGACTAAGCCTTTCCCCTACCTCTCCAGTCCACTAGCCCTCTCCTCTTGGTGACACATGAACCGCATATCCTCAATATGGATTTGTCCATAGTTACACTGAATCTCAGCATGTGCCAAGCTAGACTTTATGCTCTCTAGGAGTGTTCAGACACTCAAGTATTGATTCTTGAGTCATTTAGGATCGTGACTTCATTAATTTCTAGCTGGGTAATGTAGGATCAATTAGGTTGGGTTTTTCCCTTTGTAATTAATCCTAAATGTCCAGGCTATCATGTGCCAATAGATGTCTCTTTCAGTAATCCTGCCCTGCTTGAGGCTGCTCTATCCCATGTGGTTCTGACAGGTCTGTCACATGGTGATCCTCATTCGACATCATCTACTTCCTGTGAAATTGACCTTGTTCATGCCATTGAGGACACTGTCGTAAAATCACATTTATCCTCCCGTAGAAAGGGAACTAACTATCAACTATTAGCCAACCCTGCCTTCCAAGTTGACTTGAAATGTATTCTTAATTATTTGATCTTTCTTTCAACTTTGGTATTCAGGATCAAGGTCTTGCTGTGTAGCCTGAACCAGTCTGGAAGTTTTTATGTAATCTAGGCTCATCTTGAGTCTGAAGCAGTACTTCCTGCCTCTGCCTCCCTAGTGCTTGGATAAGAGGGGTGAGTGACCATCTTCATCTTTACAAATTCTAACACATGAATTGCAGGATAGATAGAAAATGAGCTTTCAGGGGGCTGGAGAGATGGCTCAGTGGTTAAGAGCATTGCCTGCTCTTTCAAAGGTCCTGAGTTCAATTCCCGGCAACCACATGGTGGCTCACACCATCTGTAATGACGTCTGGTGCCCTGTTCTGGCCTGCAGACATACACACAGACAGAATATTGTATACATAATAAATAAATAAATAAATATTAAAAAAAAGAGCTTTCAGGCGTTATTGTGGAACTACCAATTATATCAAGCACACACTCATTATACCTTTTGGAACAAGTTATTTTGTAATAATAATAAAGAATAGAAGATGAAAAGTAAATAAAACCTATATATGAGAAATTAAGTGAGAATTGGCTAATGAAATCAAGAAAATATTCATTAAACTTTTTGATTTCAATACTTTTACCCTATACAGAATGAGTCCCAAAGCTTTATGCCTAGAGGCACCCATTCTAGGAGCCTAGGAATTCTTAGCAGCAAATTGTTCACTGATGAAGGCTCTTCCTCTCTTGGTACCCATGTGTGCTTACAGGGGAGAGGGGAAGGAGCCTTTGCTGCCCTCATACTCAGTAGGGTGGCCATTTGTTTGTTGGGTGTGTGCCTAAGATAGGTGTGCTTAAATTTGAACAAAAGCATTTGAACATGTAAGAAAGCTCTGGGCACAACAGAGGGTCTTCATATTTGCAAATCTTTGTGTGAAGGAGACCCGGAAAACCTGTCTGTCTTTCCTTCTGGACCTCATCATCAATGATCAATTCACTCTGGGGGTTAAATAGTCGATCACCTTGAGCTTTCAATCAATTACCTCTGGAGCCACTGCTTGAAGAGTCCAAGTCCATGCAGAAATTTTTAGGAGTTACTCTCAAGAGATTTTTAAGAAACAGGAGCCTCACTGAGCCGTCCCATCTTAATGACTGTTCCCGTATAGAGTTGGAGAGAATTAACAAACTCTGCATTCAGTCCTTTAAACTTTAGTCATGATGGAGAAGGGGAAACTAGTGCCTGCTTAATGTCTCAGTAGATAGAAAACCTCTATGTACAAGCAAACCCTTGAAACAGCACTGTAGACTCTTCCTTATTGCTCGGGACCAATAGTCGTTCATCCTGTGTGTGTGCTGTGTGTGTGTGTGTGTGTATGCTTTTGCATGTTTGTATGTATGTGCATGCATATGTGTGCATGTTTATGTGTGTTTATATGTATGTGTTGGTATACAGGTACACTTGTTTATATATGTGTGCATATATGTGTAGAGACTAGTTTGCCATCATTCCTCAGATTCTGCTCACCTTGTTTTTATCTGACTGTCTTGGACCTTTGAAAGTAGGCTAGGCTGGTTTACCAGGTAGCCCCAGGGACCTCCTGCCTGTCTTGTCCTGTCCAACAGTAGAATTATAAGCACATACCTCCACACTTAATATTTTTTAGGATTTGTTCTGGGACTCGAACTTGTGTCCTTATTTTAAAGAGGTAAGCCCCTTACTAAATTGTCGCCCTCATTCTCGAAGGTCTCCTGCGGAATGAGGAACTCCTCCCTCATCCCTCTTACTCCTATCTATAGCAGATGTCACAGAGAGAGTGTCTGTCATCCACACAGTCATGTGGAAAAAATGGGTTCTCATTTTAGCAGGTGGCTGAGTGGCCTCTGTTTGTCAGCATCCTCCCCCCACCTTATATTGGCTTGTTGCTACAGGGTCCGGTGCTAGCAGATTACAACTCTGTAGCTAGTCATTTTCGATTTACTTGAACCTATTTCTCCCGTCTACTGAGCTTTCCGGGGCTAGCATCAATTCAGACACCTCACAATTCCTCAGAATCTCTATCCCCATCAGATGGTTCGATCTCTGAGAAATTTAGCCTGAGGCGTTTAGACAAAAAAGAAATATTGTGGCTGGGGAAGCATTCAAGTTAGAGGAGGCAGCCAGGGCTGTTTTATTACTTAGGCCTGTGTCACCTGTGATGACCCACGAGAGTAGAGAATATTGATCGCTCGTCACTCAAGGCAGTCAGCAGATTGCATTGACAAAGCTTGGCAGGTCACTAATAGCAGGGTTACTGGCCTTGGCTGTGGCCCAGGGGAGAACTCCACAGGGCCTATTACTCGGCAGCTTTTAACTCTTACACTGACAGAAGCAAGGACATGATTTCACATTTCACTGCTACAAATGATTTTTCCTGCTCCCTTCATCCCCTTTATAATTTCATCTTTTTTTTTTGTCTTCTTTTCTGACTTACATTCCTTCCATGGTCCTTGCTCACCACCCCCCTTCCCTGTTACACTATCAAGGTAGTATTGCATTTTATTCTGTGTGTGCACGTGCATGTGAGGATTTGCATGCGTGAATGTTTGTGCACGTATTTGGAGGCCAGAGTTTGGTGTCATCTGTCTTCCTTGATCTTTTCCCACCTTATTTATATGTGCAGGCCAGGTCCCAGAGTTCGAAGATTTAGTTAATCAAGCTGGTGAGCTTGTTGTTGGGATCCATGTCTGCTTCCCTTCCTGCTGGATTTACAGAGAGATTTTCATGCCTGCCACCTGCATTTATTTCCTTGGGTGCTAGGGAGTTGAACTCTGGCTTTCATGATCTTATGGCAAACACTTTATTCACATTTAGAAGTGCATACATATTACCTCCCAACATACGCAGAAATGCTAATTACACCTCACTAAAACATAAGCTATCATCTATGAAGTTGTAGCATGGAAAGTTTTTTTAATACATTTATTATTTGTTTATTTAACCTTTCTTCCTGCGTCCTTATATGTCTAAAGGCCCAAGAAGACAGAATAAAATAACTATTTAGGTCAACCTTAGGGGACTCGGTGGCACTCCCAGAGGCAGAAGTGTGAAATTACAGCAAATGTCTGTGGACCCATTAATATTCTATGACACTTCCAGCCACTTTGAATTAAAATACTTATCTGTGAAAGGTTTTATAATTCATATGACCCGAAATAATTCTCACCTAATTAGATTTTGTCAACTGAATAATTCCGTCTCGTGTTGCTTCCACAGAATAATTTAAGCACTGTATTTTATTCTCAGAATAGCTGTAAATGTCAAATTAATTTTGTTGACATGATCAACATGTAGAGGAGCTACTTGGCAGACTTGTTTGTCAACTGAATATATTACGGTTCTCCACAAAATACGTAGCTTGATCAGAATTAGCTGCCTTTTGCAGTTAGTTGTTTCTTAAAAAGTCATCTCTCGCTTGGTTGCAAAATGGTTCTGGTTGGACGGAAGACATAGCTCTGTGGTTAAGAGCACTCGCTGTTCTTAAAGAGGCCCAGAGTTCAGTTCCTAACACTCATATGGGGCACCTCCAGATCCAGGGTATTGAAGGCCTTATTCTGGCCTCTTCATGCAAGTCCATTAATCTCCACATATATGTAGCTAAAGGTAGATACGAAATATTATTTAAAAATGAGTATAGTAAGCCGAGCGATGGTGGCGCACGCCTTTAATCCCCGCACTCGGGAGGCAGAGGCAGGCGGATCTCTGTGAGTTCGAGACCAGCCTGGTCTACAGACTGAGTTCCAGGACAGGCCCCAAAGCCACAGAGAAACCCTGTCTAGAAAAACAAAAAAAAAAAAAAAATGAGTGTAGTACGTACGCCTGTATGCTTGGAAGCTTTTAGAAAGAGGAAGATGTTTCTCTGTTGTGATTCTGTGTACAGTATCTTTCCCTTGTGGAGTGAGCTTTCCGTCATGGTCAACCTGGATCCTGTGTGATTGCCTCCATGTTTGTTCTGTACCCTATTAATGCCATGGGTTCCTGAGTGGACACTGAGCATGCGTAAATCATTTCCCAGTCTCACTCTGTTTTGGATTTTTATTTTACTTGGACACTGTGCTAGTTTCTTTTCTTTTGCTGTGATAAAAACACCCTGTGATAAAAAGCAGCTTAGGGGAGGAGTGAATTTATTTGGCTTACAATTCCAGGTCACAGTCCATCAATGTGGAAAGTCAAGGGGAAAAATGGAGCTTGCTGGCTCCCTCTCTGGTTGACTTATGCTTTGATAGCTTTCTTGTATAGCTCAGGACTACCTGTGATATCAAGTACTTCTGATATTTATAGGTGATAAGACATTTAATTTTAGAAACTGTCGACCCATTAGCTTGTTGTTGCAAGTACTTCTGATATTTATAGGTGATAAGACATTTAATTTTAGAAACTGTCGACCCATTAGCTTGTTGTTGGTCATGAACATGTTGTAGAACGATTTGCTAATTCAAGGTTCATGACAGCTGGGGGATAGAGCTCATTCGTCAAAATTTTGCCACATAGCCATAAGGACATGAGTTCAGTTTCCTGATACTGATACACACTAAAAAAAACAAACACTTGATATGGTGGCACACATTCAAATCTCAGCTAACTGATGGGAGGATCTCGGCTGCCCACTGGCCGTCCTAGCCTACTTGACAAGCTCCAGACCAATGAGAACCCCTGCCTCAAAACAGACAAACAATACAAAACAAAACCGATCAAGGTCGGTATCTTCTGAGGACCATCTAAGGTTGACCTCTGGGTTCCATGTACAGAGTCATATGTGTATATGCTTATCTTCACACAGAGGCTTGAACACAAACAAAAAACAATTTTGTAATTGTAAAGAATGTTCTATGATTGCATTCCCCAAGCTCTGGCTTCAGGTTTGTGTGTGTGTGTGTGTGTGTGTGTGTGTGTGATGTTAGTGAAGGTCAAATCCACTTTCTGGTCAAATGTGATACCTGATGCAGCAAGATTGCTTTAATATTGGGTGATAATGGGAGTGTGATCCCTAAGGAACTAAAGTCACAACAGCAGTTCCAATCTAACACCCTAAAGTGTGAAAGAGATGGATATGCACTTCTATACCTAGAGCTAAAAACACATTTATTTATCTCGCTTTTTGTGTATACACACACACATATATATACATATAAATATAAATTCATGTATACATGTTTGTATGTTATATTCAGGGTAGACGTGCATGTGTGTGTGCCTGTGGAATACAGAGGTTGATATCAGGTAGTCAGGTGGCTTCCTTAATCCCTTCCCACCTTTTTTTTTTTTCTCAGAACCTCTTCACTCAATTTGAATCCTAGAATAACTGGCTAGTTAGCTACAGGGTTCACAAATTTTCTCTGCCCTAATGCTTGGTTCATAAACCATCATATCTGGTTTTTACATGGATGCTGGGATGGAAACTCAGATCCTTGTGCTTGCAGAGAATATGATCCATCTTCCAAGTTTCTTAAAACTGCAAATTTTGGTACAAACAAACATTGCAAACAGTTCCTCACCAGCCTGAGTGAACAAGGATGGCAGGACAAGCAGAACGTTTCATTTCCAGCACAGGCGGAAAAAGTTACCCAGGTGGATGCAGACACTGGGAATCATGTCCTATTAGAAATGGCTGGGAGGACTGAAGGTACGTAGCCTGGGGGGATATATGATAAGTGTCTTCAATTATTTAAAGGACTGTCATGTAGAAGAGGAATTGGACTTATTCTAAAGGTTCCCTGAGGACAGAGGATAAAGCAATGGATAGAAGATACAGGTAGATCCAATAGAAGAAGAATTTTCTGGCAATATCAGCTTTCCATAAGAGTGACGGTCATCATTTGGAGGGCGTAGGCCATTGGGAATATGAAAGAGAGATCTGACCTGGTAGGGTTGTTTCTCCATGAAGTCAGGATCCAAGGTATTCCCTATTAGATCCAGATGTATGTCTGTTGTTAGACACCTCCAGGCAACGGAAAAAAAAAAAAAAAAAAAAAAAACACTTCATTATCTTGCTAGTGTATTGGAATGAGTCTAAGGGACTACCACGGCAAAATGGACGCTCTGTCTTTCTTGATCATTCTCCATCTTATCTTTTGAGCCAGAGTCTTTCTTTGTTACTGGAACTTACCATGGCCAGTAAGCCCCGTGGATCTATGTGCTCTACTCCACCATTGTTGGCGCCATAGGTAAGGGTACGCGCCAGTGGACTCTACTGATCCCGAGATGACATTGAGTGAACAGCAGGCACAAATAAATTGAACTGTCTCCTCAGACCCTGTAATGTACATTATTCCTTCATAAACTATTTTCCATATATATTTTGTAGCAATAAAATAGATTACACATATACACATACACACACATGTCCATACATTGCTTTTCAGGGTTGGTTTACACAGCACTGTTGGCAGCAGAGTTTGGAATAAAACTCCATGTCTGGGGTTGTTCCCCTCTAACGTGGTACGAGTGAGATACTGCATAGGAATCCCGAGGTTACAGGACGCAGAGTCAGGGTTTTGAACTCCACTGACTAGACCATTCAAAGGACAGAGTGCTTTTGGATTTTAAAGTGGCGACTGTATTTAAAAGAGCAGTTAAGTGTGTTGAAGAGAGGTGTTTAATGTCATTAGAACTTCAGCAAAGCATTGAATCTCTCATATCTAAAGATAATTGAGCGAGGAGATTCGGACACAAAGCAGGCAATTTAGTCATCCAGCATGTTTGTGTCAAGTAGCAAATGCTTGACGATTTATCTGTTTGTGCTTTTCTCCAAGAACTTAATCCATGAGGAGTAGGTGCTGGTGGTGTGGCCAAGGATCTTTCTAAAAAAACCAAAACAAAAATTCAAAGTGTCACTTGAAGTATTTCAGTAACAGGAGATTTGGTGTCCCAGAAACCTCATTATTATCAATGAAAAAAAGTCTTGAAGTGTGAGGACAGTAACTTCAAAAGAAATAATTAAGGTTATGAAACAAACAATTATTATTTTTTAACCAGATGAGATAAATAAAAGTACACTTTAGTGAGATGATTGGTTAACTATAACAGGTACTGCTATTTTTGGTGAGACTCAGTGTTGAAGAATATTTTAATTTATTTCATTTTGTATTTATATTTTACTTGTTTAGGCCAAGTCTCTTGATGTTGTGCAGTGTGACCTAGAATTCTTGATTCTCCTGCCTCAATCCCCTGAGTTCTTGGATCACAAATATGCACTGCCCTGAATGTTTTACAAAATACAGTCGCTACTATTTATAAGCAAAATCATAAGGTGTGTGATAACTCAGAAAATCACTTTTAGCAAATAGAAATCTGATTTCCGCTAATCTAACCGTAAGTGTACAGAAGGAGAATTCTCTTGACTGACATTGCCTTCAGGCAGTATTTAGAAAGTTGGTAGGTTTTAGAGTGTTCACTACTCTTATAGAGGACTGGTGTTCAGTTCCTAGCACTCATGTATACTGCTCACAACGGCCTGTAATTCTACCTCTCTGAGATTCAGTGCCCTCTTTCCAGCTCTGAGGATACTGCGCGAGTAGGCATCAGCATACAAAAAACCACACACATACACAAATGAAATTAAAATCAATCTTTAAAAAAACAGAAAAAAAGATGAAAGTTGCTAAGATTTCCGTGAATTATGTGTGGTTAGCTCTGTCGTCTTGTCTGGTTTCGTGTGGCATGCACACATATGTGCAAGCAGAAGGAAAATAGTAAAAAAAATATATATATATATATATATATGATTACCTACTTCCAGGACCCATTACAAAAATGGTATTATTAATACTGAGTGAGTAATAACGTACCGATACAAAAATAAATTTTTTTTTAGCTTGTCTGGATTCCATGCCTGAAATGTTGATTTGCTAATACCTGGAAACTTCCAAATTAAATTTTATGGTGTACGGATGATTTATTGTAATCTCCTACAAGGAAATTCATTTTAAAAAGTTATTGAAAGTCATTCTGTGATGGGGAGGAGGAAACACTGCTAATGGGAAGCAGCAGTCAACCCAAGACGAGAGGCTCCCTTGAGGACCCAGGGGGAGGCTTAACTTGTTGAATGTGTTTTTAAAATATCTGTAGATACAGCGAGACTCTTAGTTCTTTACTTCTGGTTTTAATGATCGAATTCCCAAAGGCCTAAAATTGTGCCAAACAGTCTGAACTATGTCTGAAGTTCAGGAACAACCCACCGTGGGTCTAAAGACTTTAATCCTAGTTGGAAACTTTGAATGAGAACGCTGGCCTTTTACTTCTGCGTTCCTTTAGCGAAATACCCCATTCCTTTCATGTCGCCCTTAACCAACAACAGACTGCCTGACCCTCTCCATTAAAACATTTTTATATAAGGTCACTCTGAAATTCCTCAGTCTCAAAACTGAGTCATATTTTGTTCTTCATTTCTCATCCATCCAGTCACTAGTCCATTAATCCGGTGCCTTTAGAAAGGTAGGCCAGAAATGCTCCTTGACATTGAAGGGGCTTCTTTTATTGTTGAATTTTCCTCTCACATACTTCATGGAGACCCTCAACCCTGAATAGTAATACTCTGGATAGTTGTTCCCCGCAATTGTGCTCTAGCTCTTGAGCTCATATATATATATTTGCTTATATATTGATTTCTGTGATACCTTTAGGCTGTTTTCAGTTGACCAACACTTTGGGGTTATCATTTAGGATGGCTAAAATTTTCCATCAAGTCGATAGTATTGACAGTTACCTAGGAGACAAGACCCTTAGAGAATGTCTATATTGGCTATACTGTGGCGTGCACATCCTGATTCTGGACAGCACCATGGTCTGAGGTTTTGTCTCTCTCTGCTTCCTGACTGTAGGTGCCATGTGACCATCTACCGCAAGCTTCCCCACTTAGAAGAACTCCAGCTGTGAACCAAAATAGAACCATTCTTCATTAACTTACTTATGTCTGGGTTTGTTTTTCCTAGTCAATGAGAAAATAAACCAATTCATTACCTATTTTCCCCATACGTTGCGGTGTGTGAGCATTCCAAGAACTTGGGAGTCTTTCCCCACCCTGCCCTAGCTCTGTGTGCATCTCCTGTAGTTAGAAAGCCTTCATCCTAAGTCCATCTCCATGGCGGAAAAGGTTCTGTATTGAGTATTTTTTGAAGAGCAGAAATACAAGGCAGCTTGCCTATGTGTTCTTTTCTTGATGATGAGTACTCATTCGTGACATTCTCAAAATTATCTTCAAAGATTACTCCTATGTAGCCTCTACATGTAAATGACATGTGAATTAATTTATTTGTATGAGACTTGTTGTGTTCCTCTTTTATTTTAAACAGCTTTAATAAGGTGCAGTTGTCACCTCATGAACAGGTCTGAATTATACTACACAGTTTGATGAGTTTTGGCATATGCCTATCATTATGAAGATTTTCTGAACCGTTGTCATTCTTCCCTCCATCCGCTTTTCTTCTATCCCCATCCTAGCCTGAACCCAGGCATGCATGGAATTCCAGACTTCTGTGTGTATGTGATCATGGAGTTTTGTGTTTTCTGGGTCTGGTTTCTTTCACTCGCCATAATTATTCTTTAATCTGCGCTATGGTTATATAAACACAATCAGGGAATGTGCCTGTTTTCAGTTCTTTGAGTCAGGGTAATTAAGATTTTTTTTTGAATTGCAGCATATATAAATAGTTTACTTGTTGATGTTCCGTGTTGCCCGTGTCACTGAATATATACTATCTGTTTCTTTATATATTTTTGATGACAGCCATATGAACTGTTTTTGTTTTTGTCGTTGCGCAACTGTGAACATTTGCCTGAAAGAACGACATAGCTTATTTTCTATTGTATATTTAACCTAGCTGGGAAATGACTATATAACATGTCAGGTATATGAATTATGTTTCAAGAAACTGAATTGTTGGATAGCTAGCTTAGTGGTTAAGAGAATTTATTGTTCTTTCAGGAACCCAAATTCGGTGTCTCTCAACCACCTGTAGCTGCAATTTCCAGATATTGAATGCCCACTTCAGGCCTCTGCAGTCACCAACACTCACATGCACACACATATGCATATTAAGACAACAAAAAATGCTGCTATGAATGTGTGAAAGTGATTGAACCATTTTAGACACTCCTGAAGAGTGCCTGGGAGCTATGTTGCCTGAGTATTCATTTCAGAAGTTGAATTGGTTAGTTTCCTTCATTTTTGCTGTCCTAAAGTATGTACAGTAGCACATGCCTCCCTGTGCTTTTGAGCTGTGTCCCACCAATCGGTAATGACATTGACCATCTTCTTGTGTGTGTACTTGTAGTCTCTGGATTTTTCTGCTAGAGTTCCATCACCATGAGAGTGATGACACCTGAGACAAACACCTTAAAGGTAGGAAGATGTAATTTTGCCTACTGCTTTCAGAGGTCACTCTGTTATTGATGGGGGAGAGTCTTCTGTTTTGTGTTAATTTCATTGGTTCAATAAAGAGACTGCCTTGGCCCTTTAATAGGACATAAAATTAGGTAGGCAGAGTAAACCAAACAAAAGGCTGGGAGAAAGAAGCTGAGTCAGGAGTCGCCATGATTCTCTCACTCCAGACAGACGCAGGTTAAGATCTTCCCTGGTAAGCCACCTCGTGGGCTACACAGATTAGTAGAAATGGGTTAGATCAATATGTAAGAGCTAGCCAATAAGAGGCTGGAAATAATGGGCCAGGCAGTGTTTAAAAGAATACAGTTTCCGTGTAATTATTTCGGGTAAAGCTAGCCGGGTGGTGGGAAGCAACCCCGCTGCTCCCACTACAACATGTTATTGGTTGAGCCCACCACTGTAGGGCTGTGAAAAGACAGAGCATCTTGTGCACCTGCTAGAGAAAATCACTCACCCCTCCCTTCTTCTCCTTCTCTCATTTTTTCCCATCCTTCCCTCTCTCCTTCCTTTTACCTCCTTTTTTTCTTCCTCCCCTTTCCCTCCCTCTCCCTTCTGCCTTCACCACCAGAACAGCTTGCATCCCCTCTTCAACAGCAAACCGTACTACACCCTTACTTCCTCAAGTTGCTTTTTATTGTGGTATTTTTTTCAGCAAATAACAATAACAATAAATGTAACTGAAACACCCAACTTATTTTGTTCCATCACTCCCTAAATTTTCCACTATAATAATACACTCAGCTCCATTTTTTCTGTCACCTCATAAACGTTGTGCTGCCTCATAAAAAGATGTGGAGATGACCGTAGTATTAGCAAGCATTGGGAAGTGACTGAGTTGACACCCTAAGTCACAGAGTATGTTGTCAGCATGGAATAGTGGGGCGGCACAATCATTTCACTAGTGTGTCAGTTAGTTCTGTCAGGGAATCTGGCATGAAACTTAAGCGAACACGCTAGAACCTAACTCTGATATCTTCTTGTGCAAATCATGTGTTCAAATCATTTCTTCAATCCCATAATTGTGTGGTTTTCTGTTCTTGAGATTATTTATAGATAGGAGACCTTCATCAGATAATAGTGATTTCCAGGTATGGCCTATACTTTTAGTCTCTTGATAGTGTCATTGAACTAGACACATACTTATAATCCCAGCACTCAGACAGGAAGACAGGACATCCAATAGTTCAAAACCTTGTTGGTTGATACAGTGTGTTCCAGACCATCCATGGGTACTTAGCAAAAACACCTCCTGCAAGGAGCCTGAAATTAGAAGCTTTAGTTTTGTTGATGAGACTGCTGCCATTCGCTTTCCAGTCTCTTCCTTTTGTGTCATACTTCAGGCACAATGTGTAGCCCACTGCTATAATCTTTTCTCTCTGGTTACTTCAGGAAGACTTGCCGTTCGTACTTTGGTAGTTTATCTGTGTGGTCCAGTTGGAATTAAATCTGTATATGAAGTAAGACTGAAATTATTTCATGCTTCGTGGCCTATTCCAGTCTTGTTCTAACACCATATGTCCTTTAACTGCAGAATTATGTTTGTGTCTTTATAAAGAAAAAAAAATCAAGTGTCCATGTATATGCTGGTTTAGTTTTATAGTCTTTTAAAAAATACTTATTTATCTTATGTGTGTAAGTATACACACACACACATATTTACACACCTCATGTGCAACTAGTGCCTGTGAGAGCCAAAACAGGGCATCAGATCCCGTGAAACTGGAAGTACAGGTGATTTGTGAGCCTTAATTTGGGTGCTGGAAACCCATCTCAGGTCCTCTGGAAGAGAAGTCAATGCTTTTAACTAATGAACCCTCTCTTTAATCCCTTAATTTGATAGTTTCAGTTCCTTTTCAGTAGCCAGTCTTTCTTAGAGTCACTAAATCAATATATTTGTGTTCAAGTAAAGCTCACAGCATAGCTTTGCATAGTTTCTGTGTGCTCTACGTGGTTTGTGTATTGCTAGTGATGGTGGAAATGGGACAAAGACTATGTCTTAAGCAGCCTGAAAAATATACCATATGATCATTTTAACACACAAAAAGTGTTTCCTCTGCCTGATCTATAGTAACCTCAACACCACCTGCCTTGAATTCTTTAGTTTTAAGAGTATATTTTGAAGCCTTGCTTTAAATATTTTTCCTTTCTTTTGTATATCCATATGAATTTTAGAATCTGTATTTCTTTGTGTGGGTATGTGCAGGTGAGTTCGGTGCTCACTGAAACTATAAAATGGTGTTAGATGACCTGGATCTAGAGTTACAGGTGGCTCTGAGCCATCTGATGTGAGTGCTGGGAATTTAACTGGGTCCTCTGGAAGAGCAGCCCGTGTTCTTAACCACTAAGCCGTCTCCCTAGGCCTCATTCTGTGTGTGTTTTTTAAGTGTGGTTATATTGAAATTGTGTATCACTTTGGAGAAAGAAATATTTTTGGAATATTTAGGTTTAATGAATACTATTTAAATTGTCCTTACTTTCATAAAGTTTTTTTTTATATATATATTTATTTATTATGTATACAATATTCTGTCTGTGTGTATGTCTACAGTCCAGAAGAGGGCACCAGATCTCATTACAGATGGTTGTGAGCCACCATGTGGTTGCTGGGAATTGAACTCAGAACCTTTGGAAGAGCAGACAATGCTCTTAACGGCTGAGCCATCTCTCCAGCCCCCACTTTCATAAAGTTTTGTGGGTTTTTTTTTTTTTTTTTGGTGTGTAGACATTTCTCACTTACTGTCAGACTTGTCTATATGTAGTTTTTGGTACTATTTAACTACAGTTTTCAACTTTGAATTATTCTTTACTAGCCTGTAAATATACAGTTTTTGTGTGTATCTATCGTGTGTCATGTAGTGTTCATAAATTTACTTAATTGTGAATTTGGCTCTTTTGTACATTTGTTTATTTTGTACACATTATTGGTTAGGTCTGTTCTAAATGAGAACAAATTTTATTTCAGTTTTCTCTTTGCTACTTCCTAGTGTTTACATTTATTATTACATAGATTTGCAGCTCAAGTATATGATTGACCAGAGGTGTTGTTGAGGATGAACATGCTCATTACATATTTTTCTGAGAACGAAGCCCTCGGTTACCATATACTATACAAGATTATCTGGAGGTCGTTCTTCTGCAGGTGCTTTTTGTTAGGCTTCATCAACTTTTCTTCTGTTTCTTGTGTGCCGATAGCTTTATTAGTCTTTGTTTTCTTTATTCTGAAGCTCTGTTATTAGGTACGTAGCTGTTTGAAATTTTATTTGTCTTGATGAATTGGCAATTGTATTATTTTGTCATATTCTTCTGACTGAAATACATTTTGTCTGAAATTGATACAGCTCCATCTCACTTTTGACTGTTGTGTTTTCCCATCATTTTGCTTTTAACCAGTCTCTGTGTTTACATTTATAGTGTGTTTCACATAGAGAGCATATGGTATATTTGGGTACTTATGTCTTTTTTTAAACAGATCTTATTTTATTGAGTCTGACAGATTTTTCCTTTTGCAAACATTTAGACTATACACTTTGTGACTTTTGATGTTGTTATGGT
Source organism: Alexandromys fortis (assembly GCF_014885135.2). NCBI lineage: Eukaryota > Metazoa > Chordata > Mammalia > Rodentia > Cricetidae > Alexandromys > Alexandromys fortis. The sequence goes on from NW_026068043.1 coordinate 2,815,466, forward strand.
TAAATATTTCTTCCTTTATTTTTCTTCCCATTTTTTTCTCATATTAGCCTTTTAAGAATCATTAAGCACTTTTAAGGTGAATTTAGGTTTCTTTTTCTGAATGTCTATTATATATATATACATATATATATATATATATATATATA
>NW_026068043.1:2816268-2854550 GCF_014885135.2 Alexandromys fortis
CTGCTTGGCCCATTATATCTAGCCTCTTCTCGACTAACTCTCACACCTGGACTAGCCCATTTCTAATAATCTATGTAGCACCAAGGTGCGCTTACCGGGAAGATTCTAGCCTACGTCCATCCAGGGTCAGAGCTTCAGCGTGTGTGCCTCAGAGAGCAGAGCTATTGCGCGTCTGCCCGGGAGAGGGGAGCATGGCGTCTCTGAGCTCACTTCCGCTTCCTCCCAGCATTCTGTTCTGTTTACTCCTCCCACCTATGTTTTAACCTATCAGGGCCAAGCAGTTTCTTTATTGCTTAACCAATGAAATCAACAGATTGATATATGACACTCCCACATCACTTGTTATCTACTGGATGCTGACAGCTTCCACAATGTTGTGATGTTTGAACCCTCATTCCATTGTCTACCATCTCATGTTTATCTTACCATCAACCACCCTGAACTCTTAGTAGACCAAGTACCTAGTAAACACGTTATGCTGTTGAACAGTTTTGCTTGTCTTCTGTCTATGTGTTCTTCGTGTTAGTTTTTGTTTATGTTATAAGCGTTCTATTGCATCCTTGAAAACAACATGTTAGTGTAATTCTCTTTTGAAGCAGCAGAATGGAAATTACTTCATACTAGTTCTTGTCATTCCTGGTGTTTCTCATTCTCTGTATAGACAGTCATGCCTGTGTATTTTGCATAAATTAGAGTATTCTGAAATGTTTATTGTTGCACAAGAATCTTTATCTTACGTTGTTTAAAGACATTATACTGGCATTGCATTCAGGAAAGTTTGTTGGGGCTTGCTGGCCACCATCCTAGGCCTGGTTTCATTGAGACTTCTTGTCTCGAATATTGCAAAGTGTGATAGATCAGAAAACATGACACAATTCTCTGGCTTCTGCACATACGCACATAGTTACATATACACATTCTCGTGCGCTCGCACACACACACACACAGAATTTTGTTTTGTTTGTTTTTTGTTTAAGAAATGGAGCGATGCCTCAGTATTGTTGAGTACTTGTTATTGTTGCAGAGGACCTGATTTCAGTTTTCAGCACCCGCATGGTGCCTCACAATCGTCTGTACTCACAACCATGGTGTAACTCCAGTTCCAAGGGATCTTTTACCTTCCTCTGTCCTCCATAGTATGTATGCTGGAAGATCACTCATCCACATAAAATATGAACATTTATCTTTTTAAAAATAGTTTAAAGACATTGTCATTGCATATTCAATTCTAAATTTATTTTCCCCCCGATTAAGTACTTTAAAATTATTTACAGCGTTTGTAATCGTAGTTTTTATGTGAGAAAATGAGCTGTCATCCTAATTATTTTGCATATGACTTGGCATTTTTCTCCTATTTCTTATTAAATATTCTCTGCTGTTAGTTTTGAATGGTTTTTCAGCAAGTGTCGGTTTCTTTCTTATGCTCTTTGATGTATCTTTTGCTATGAGTTTTTTCATTGGTTTTGATTTTGGGGTTCATACATTTCATCACATTTGAGAATGTCATCTTTGAGTGCAGTTGCAATTCTCCGTAGGTCATCATTTCTGTATTTTTATTGACCCTCTTGGGAATTATATTCACATACCAGTAAAGAAAACAATTCTCGAGTAGGTCATATCAAAATCATGATCAAAAACCATATACTTAGTGAATTGAACACAATTTATTTTATGTTTATGCTCCGGTATTCAGTGGGCTCTTTCTTTTAGGTTTACTACCTCGTCAGTTGTAATCTCATGTCCTCCATTTAAAATATTTTTTTTAAATTTTTTTTAAAAAAAATCCATGTATGTAGTTGAGCATGCGAACTGATGAGTACATGTGCTGATGGTGGCCATGTGTACCTGGAAGGCACAGTAGGGTACTATGGAGCTGGAGTTCCGGGCATATGTGAACCTCCTGACCGGATGCTGGGATGAAACCTGGCCTTCTGGAAGAGCTGTAAGTGTTCTTAACCACTATGTTGTATCTCCAGCCCCACGCTCTACTTCTTTAAATTTCTCCCCTTCTCAGGTGCTTGGCAGTTAGGTGAGGGACAAGTCCCCTTCCAGCCAGATGGTGACCCCTTTGTTCTCTTGGGGTGTTCACTGGTACACCATCTTGTCAGTTCTGGGCCAGCATGGAGGCTACTCAAAGTCCATCTGTTGTTTCCCAATGCTGGGCTCCTATGAAAGCCCTTGACTCTTCCTGTGAGGTGTGTGGTGACTCTTTAACTCAGTCCTGTCATTTGCTGTGGTGATACACATTGGATAGTCAAGAGCCTTAAATATCTGTCTGCTGCCTATCAACTCCAGGGTATTATTTCCTTAATCCCATTTATATTTTGTCACAGCTAGAACAAAGCTCCATGGGGCAACAGTCAGATCCCCCAAATTATAAGAACATGTCGTTGCCCATCTTTCACTAAGAAGATGGTTGTTTTAAAGACATCAAATCACAATAGATTTATTTTCAAAGCTTTCCCCTTCTTAGTAACCCCCGCCCTGACAGACCAATAGCAATCTGTGTTCCAGCTCACATCTCTCACATTAGGCATATTCCAGCCATAAACTTAATTATGACAGGAATTTTCAAATGACTCCACCTTTTTTTTTCTGCACTCAGTATGAGAGGGATACCACACTCTATTTCTGAGCTGATAAAAATCCTCTCTCTGAAAGCATTTATTATATTACAGCCTCACATGAGCCGAGCTCCATCCTCACCCCGCGTTAAGTGTCTGCGGTAGATTTCATTACAACCATATACTGGAAGTCCTGCCAGTATCCTGGCAGCAGAGTCCTCGTGGAAAATAAATGGCAATAAAAAAGAGAAATGATAGCCTGTGTGAGCGACGAGGAGCACAGCTTTATTGAGACTGGACAACCCCAGAGTAGTGACTTGGCATGCAAACACGAGCTTAAGAGCGAGTGAGTGAAAGTTGATATTGGAATAACGACTCTGCAGCCCAGACATGGGAATAATTTAATTAATTGCACTGAAATTTCTTTGATGAATAGTTATGCGGTGCTAAGCGTGGGGTCGAACAACAGAATGAGTCTCAGCTTTTTAATGGGCCAGCGCAGCTGCAGTTTTGGACGCCTTCCCACTTTATTTTCGCCTGCAGCTATCCACAGCTCTCCTCATCCACATCTCTCCAGCTAAGCGCACCACTCCCCTAGCTCCCTCTCTCTAGCCTTCTGCAGAGTTCTGCAGAGCCAGGGAGGATGAGTGCATTTGGCCGGGGGAAGCCACTGGCTGGTGACTGCTTTGAAATGAAAACCAGATCAAACGTGGTGGGGAGGGGTTGGGGGACTGTGGGATGGTTTCCTCAGGACAGGAACCTGTGCCTCTCCTCCTCCTCAGATCTCTAGGACGCTTTTGCAGAGTCTTTGCTGCTAAGTTGTATAAAGATTTTAATAAAAATGTCTTGTCCCCGGAGAAGGAGGCCGGCTTTTGTTGTCAGAGTGCCGGAGGGAAAAGAGCAGTGCAGCCCAGCTGGAGCTGGAGCATTAATCCCAGGATTCCTAGCCCGTATTTTTAGACAGATCAATTACTTACGGCTGTAACCAATCTCTCTCTGCTTCCTTGCTGTGCTGAGCTCGCTTTGCAGACTTGGCAGCTGACATAACCTTCCAACTTGACAGGACCGCAGCTGCCAATCTCTTTGGGGTCTGCTGGCTCCTCCGATCATTGGGGTTATACAAATGAGTCGTTAAATAAAAATCAAAAGTCAAAAGTTCTGGGTGGTAATCTCTTCCTGGCTCAGTGACACCCAAACATCTAGAACACATTTTTAGTTGGATTAAAAATAAATAAAAAAAATATTTACAATGGATGATGATTCAACTGTCTTGCTTTCTCCACTGTGATGGCCAGCACTCTGTAACAGAGGAGGGGGAAAAAAATAAACAAACCAACAACAAAACCAACTCTTCTCCAGAGGGAAGAAATTATCCACAGTGGATGCGTTTCTTATCAACTTTTAGGTTGAAAGATGAACTCCGAAGTGGAGAGCAAGGAGATTAGGAGGAGAGAAGGAGGGCATGTACAGGTGAGCCATATCTAATGTATTTCACACTGGGTCACTCACCCGTCTTCAGCTGCTAGGCCGCCTGGGCTCAAGGCCAGGAGATGTCGGATCAGAAGAGAAGTGACCCTCAGTAACACAGGTGGCGTAGAACGTGTAAGCTGTTTATAGAGTATATCAGCGTGAGAATATAGCACTTCTGTGGCGGAGCAGAATCAATGGTCTCTCAAGGCTGCCCCCAGAATTTATGTAGTGCCTGCATGTCTTAACTACTCCTTACCAAGCTGAGCCTTTCACAGCTGTGTCAGGCCAGCGCCTCCACTCCCACCCCCGCCCCCAGAGGAAGTACTTAGGGGCCAAATAAAGGAAACCCTGGAGTTCTTTTGTGGTCTCCCCTTCCTTCAGTCTGCACAGCTGTGCAACTCAGCCTTTTGAGACTGTCTCAAGTAGCTAAGGCCGGGCTTGAACTTTCTGTGTAGCCAGGGATGGCTGGGAACCTTGGATCCTCTTTTTTCCTGCCCTTCTGTGTTGCAATTACTGTACATAAACCATCTTAGGGTTTTTATGGGGCTGGGAATGGGACCCCAGGCGTCATACATGCTAAGTAAACATGCTACTAAACAGCTCCACGTGTGTATCTCTTGATCAAACAAGTGCTGTCTCTGTCTCTTTCTCTCTGACCTTTCCTCTTTGTTCTTCCATGGCTTCCCTCTCTGCAGTGTATTGTTGTGTGAGGACTTTTCCTTTTCCCTTCAAGAACAACTGTGAAAAGTTTCAAGAACAGAAGGAATCATGGACCTGGACAGAGCAGAAAAGGATTTGTGTGTGTCCTGGGGAATCTCACATCTTGTGTGTGTGTGTGTTTGTCTGTGTGTGTGCGCGCGCACATGCGCGCGTGCGTTTCTGTTTGTCTATCCGTCTAGGGGAGCTCATGACATACTGTTCCATGCTTCAGAAACCTTCTACTATCTGGAACTCATTACTGGTGTCCCTTTGGAAGAGGTGTTCATGAACCCTGTCCACAGTTAAGCAAGTTTGTCCCTGCTGGCACATGCTGACAAACACTGTCTCCCCCAGGCTTATATTTCTTTGGATAGATTTTAGCAATGCAAAAGAGACACTGAGATCATAACTTGTTTGATTTGGATGTTTAAAACCTGTATCTGTTTTTTTCTTTCTCTCGCCTCTCCTCGATATCCCCAGAGGAGTGCTAAAACACAAGTTAGGACCTGCATTTTGTGATTCATTAAGCAGTGTGGAAAAGGGTCATTGGTAGCCATGCATGACAGTCCCCCATCCTCAGAGCTTGCCAGCAATTGAAAGTTTGAGAGGGTGTAAGAAAGAAAAGGGAGGTGAGATTTATAGTTAGTGAGTTCATGTTGCTTTTTTCCTCCTTGGAATGTTGCCAGCCTTATTAGGAGTTCTTTAGTGAAACAAAATGCAGTGGTAGCTTGAAGAAATTATGGCTCCCTTCCAGCTGCCTGGGGGGAAGAAAGGGACTTAGGAGTCTGTAAGCCTTCTCCCCTGGTTGCAGTTAGGAAGCCAGTTGACAGTGTAATAGGCTTTTGAAAGTGGGTGCAATGGTTTGTGTGTTCTGTTTGATGTTGCAAATACCAAGCCCCCAGGGAGATCTGCAAAGAGGATATTCTGTTCTTAGAGAAGAAAAGATTAACCTGAAACGTGAACTGAAAAACTCCCCAGTTCTAAACAACGTAGGTGCAGCTAAGGAATGTTCCTGCTCACTGCTGCACACACAGCATCTGGCATGCTTCCTGTTGTAGTAGGCAGAGGGCTAGGCAAATAGTTTTAATGATTTCGAGTCATGAAAGGTGATTGCCAGTCAATGTAAGAGAATTAGATTGCAGATTAAGGGTATATTTGCTCATATATATGTTCATGTATGTAAGACTTCTTTTACAGACACGTAGAATCACATACGCATAACATCTTCTGTTTATTTCCTGAAACTCACCTAAAGGCCCCTTTACTCATGTGTAGGGTCGTGTTATTGATCCATTAGGGAAGGGTTGTTATTTAGGAGAAACTATGCCAGTCCACGTATGAAGCCAGTACTGTCATACATGAGTATGTACATTCATTTAACAAACATATATTGAGTATTTACTATTTGCCTGCAGTTTACTAGGCACTGCGAAATAGCATGATTAAAAGGAAAAGAAATCACCAGCAGGAAGATTCAGTATGCAAAGAAATCACTTGCCGTCAAACCTGGTGACTTGAGTTTGACTCCCAGAATCCACATAGTACAAGAAGACATCAGACTCTTGAAAGTTCTTGTCTGACTTGTCGCAGTGTATATGCACTGTGAAATGCAGTACCTTTCCCCTGATGAGAAATAATTGCAACAAAAATATTTATTTCAAAAGAGACAAGAATAACAATCTTTGCCATACTGGGAAGAGAGAGAGAGAGAGAGAGAGAGAGACAGACAGAGAGAGAGAGAGAGAGAGAGAGAGGCAAAAACAAGTAAAACTAATTACAAACCTGTAAGTTTCATGTTATCCTGTGTTCAACAAGAACTGACTGAGTCCCTGTATGTGGTCTAAACTTAGTTCGTAGTGGAGTTATCAAAGAAGCAGAACCTTTCCTCATTTCTGTTCAAAATAGTATCATTTCTGAAGAGTAAACTGTTTGAGTTTACTTTTGGAGTTGAACAAAGCCCCTGATTCCTGCAGCAGCTCTGGACATTTCATTTGTCACATTTTTTAGGCAGGAGGATTTTGCTCCAGAACATTCTGCTCTATGCCTATTTATAAACCCTGATGGTTCTGTGAGTGCCTCTACTGCCCTGGAATCTCCACATTTCAAGAGCTGTATTGCTTCTGCACGAACCAGGAGAGTTTGCTTTTCTGGGACAGGCTCAAAGCAGTAAAATATCTGTACGGATGGGCTATAAACATTGAATAGGATCATTCATATAAATATACCTTGTAAAAGAACAGCGAGGTGTTTGCACTGTTTTTACTTATACTTATCATTTAAGGATTTGCATGGAAGTGTAAGCTTTCATTAACTCTTTTCAATCCTGTGACCAGATACTTGACAGAACAACTTGAGGGAAACATGATTTATTTTGACTCACAGTTTTAGAGGGTTCATTTTATCCCGCTGAAGAAAATGGTAAAGTTTCTCACACCATAATGGCCAAGAATGCAAAGAGAATGCTGTCATTCTCTGGACTTCTTCCCCTTTAATCCCCCTCACCCTTATTCTCTCTGGTATCCCAGACCATGGGCTGGTTACTCCTGACCTCTGGAGACACCATCACAGAGACACCCCCCCCCCAGAAGCACGCCTCAATCTTTTAGGTGATTCTAAATTCAGTCATGTTGTCAAGGAAGATTAAGTATCATAGGATATAAAGCAGTATCCAAGTGTATGTCATACCCCTTTTCACCATCAAAGGAAAAAAAGATGAATCCTTTCTTCTAGTCCAAGAAAAACTACAGAAATGATTTCTTTCATTTTAGCAGTGTCCTGAAAGAATTAGAATACAGTCCTGGAATTAACTTAGAAATGAGCCTTTCCTAAAGGTAGAATAACGATGTTTTCGTTTCGTGTCTCATGTTGTGATAAAATAGTTTGACAGAAACAGCTATAAGGGAGAAAGTTTATTTCAGCTCACAGTGCCAAGGTGTTTAACAAGGTGGCAGGAACTTGAAGAATCTGGTCACATGGTGTCCCCAGTCCAGAGCAGAGAGAACTCTGTATTCAATATATCCATACTCATAAAGTAAAATATTCAATATATCCATACTCATAAAGTAAAATATTTTGCTCGAATTTAGACATAAACAATGACTTTTGCTTGCACTGGGTCATATGATTCTGTGAAGTTGTCTTTTCTGGAATCAAATGGGTAATTTATAAGACTGAATTAGGAATTTACCTTTGTCCTATTTGGATGTCACATCTGGGTGAACTTTAATGCCATTGTGTGGCCATTTGAATTTTTTGATACAGGGTCTTGCTATGTAGGACCGGATGTTTCTTGAAACATCAAGAAACTCACAGTATAGGCCAGGTTGGTCTTTTCCTTGTGGCGTTTCTCCTGCCTCTTCCCTCTGAGCTCTGTGATTATAGGTTTGTGCTGCCATACTCTGTTCTTCGGCATTCTGGGTAAAGGTGGGGGTGGGGTGGTGGATGTGGCCTTCCTTTAAGATCCTTTTTAATGCTTACTTTCATTTTGTTGTGACCATAATTCCTGACAGACCCAACATTCGGTTCACTAGACCAGATATTTCAGTGTATCCCAAAGCATAAGGCATGGCTGCAGGCAGGTGTGTTGCAATAGCTACTGTTCTCAATGTGGGTTACCAGGAATCAGAGGTGACTAGAACCAGACCTGGTTAAAGCTGTCAAAATTCTCCTTTTCCCAGTGTTCTGCTTCATACAGCTTCCACAGCCTAACCCCAATGGCACCATCTGCTGGGGGACATGCATTCAAACCATGAACATCTGTAGAGCCTTTCAGACACAAACCACAAAAAAACAAAAACAAAACAATAAAATGACTCACTGGGTTTTTCTTTCTTATATAACCCCTGCTGCCCATTTGTGTATATGCCCTGGGACATAGTCAGACTGACAGTGGCCAAAACATGCATGGGTGCTCATGCATACACACACACACACATATGTACACACACACATACGCACGTACACATGCACACACACATGCACATGCAGGACTCTTCCTTGGTAGATAGCCATCAACTTCCATTATTTCACCAGCCAGGGTTTGGCCTTGGGAAATCTCTTCCATTCATGTTTGAGTTTTAACTGGCTTAGTCTTTTACAGGTAACCACAGCTGATGTATCATGTCTAGGTTCCTCCTTAGAGTCTTGACTGACCTGACCTTGCTTTATTTTAGGTGTTTTTTTTTCCCCCAATTTTACAATTATAATACCAGGAACCAATTTTCTCCTAAGGAGCAAACCTCAAATCAAATAAGCAGTTGGTTACCCAATAACAGCCATACCACTATTTCGCCACTGGGCAAATTTTGCCTAGCATGGTATTATAGCACGCAGAGTCCAGTGCTTGTACCTGATTGTCTATTTATGTCTTTTAAACTGCTCCACACTAGATAAAATGCAGGGTTCTAGAAGGTTCCGTTGTGCCTTGGGTGGGTCTATACAAGTTGCAGATTTCTCCACCTTGTTTATGAATGGAAAATCTGGCTCAGGAAGTTCCCTAAGTAATGTGTAGAGTCAGCATCCTGCCTTCTAAACATGTCACGACGTTTATTAGCCCGGTTTGAGTTGAAGGTAAGTTCCCATTTAAAAAGAAAAAAAAAAAGGTCTCTGTAATGATTAGCAAGGGCCTAGTATAATTTAAGGTATTCTTTGGAGTTTATAAATATAGCCTCATAAAAAGCCAGAATATAAGGAAACTGTGACTTTAAGTCATTAGAAGCCCAATGGTTTGATAAAATAACAGGAAACAGACAATTTATTATGAGCAGTCTCAGTAGCTCTGGATTATCTATAAAACTTTTACGGCCTTTCCCAAGTGGCAAGAAGCCATAAAACTTGCCTGAATGAGGGACTTGTTAATTTACTTGTTAAAGCAAATTAAAAATTTATAAGTGCTTTTAGGTAAATGAGATCTCCTCTCATTGCTGCCCTTGCTGGGCCCTGGAGTCCTAGGAGGGGAGAGCGGCTATGCTCAGACACCACCGCAGAACAATAAAAGCTATTAAATTGTACCAGTTTATTACAGCCAAGCGCTGCAGCTGTTGCCATGGCTAGCTGTGAGGTACTGGCGGTTTACAGCCTGGGGTTGCACTAGGTTTTCTTTCTTATTCAAAACAAAAATAGGAAAATTTGGGGGAGGGAGTGAAAAGCTATGTAAGAAGGTTGTACTTGACTTTAATTCCCTGCATCTGGTATTCAGGTCATGCCTCCTTTTTCACCTTGACCTTACCAATCCACAGGTTGTGACCTGTTTTATTTTTTTCCTCCCTTTATTTCCAGATTTTTTTCTTTTAACTGCTGGCTGATACTTGTACATCCTTTTATGTTGGTTTTGACCCACGTGGTCCATAGACCAAGGCCAGATCTTTTGACTGTTTATATCACTTCACTAACATCTATTGAAAAACAAATCTCAGTCTTACTTCCTCTCTTTTCTTTTCCCTTACTCCTTGGCCCTTACTCTCTCTTCCTCCCACTGCCTACCTTCAAAGTCTAAGAAAGTGCACTGGGAAGGTGGCTTAGTCAAGAAAGCATTATGCTTGCCTTGCAAGAGTAAGGTTCTGAGTTCGTTCATACAGAAAGAAGACTTACTATAATACCAGTGTTCAGGAGACAGGGACAGAGAGATTCCTAGGACGGGCTCTCCAGTCCTGCTTAGAGAGTTCCAGGCTGCTGAGAGACCAAGACTCAGGAAACAGGATACAGTTATGAGAAAGAACACTGAGGGTGGCTATGCTGAAGAAGTCATGGGCTTAACACACACCAAGACCAATGTAAACACAACACACAGAGTGGTAGAAAGTAAATGTTTACCTTTTCCTGAGTGCAGGGTATTTTGATGGTTGTACATGTTACTATCTTCCCAGAGAAGTTACTATGAAGCCAATACAATTAAGCATGGTAGCTGAAGAAAGCCATACCTTGGGATACACACTTGTAATCTTAGCTCTGGGGATGTAGAGACAGGAGGATGCCTGGGACTCACTGGCCAGCCAGCCTCAGCATAAAAGGTGGATGGCTTTTTAGGGACAACGTATCAGGTTGACCTCTTGTCTCCACGTGTACACATACAACGTTTACATCTAACCTGTTCATATTTGTAGGACAGAAAAGTATGTATATCAATTATTGACCCTTCTTAGAGTAAAAATGACCGTTATTTCACAAGCATATTTAAATTTCAAGATATATCTGGAGAAGTCAGATATTATAAACATTTTCTTCTGATACTATTTCTAGTCACTATGTAGAAAACATTTCATTAGCATTCAGAATGTAAATGATAAAAAAAAAAAGTATGGCCTAGTACCATTATCTGTTCACCTGACAAAGCCTAGGATCACAGAAAAAAATGTATCAGCTGAGAAATTGCCTTTATCAAATTGAGCTGTAGGCACATTCATAGTAATATCCTGATTGCTAATTGATACAGGATGGTCCAATTCACTGTGTGCAGCATCATCCCTAGTCAGGTGGTCCTGGGTCCTACAAGAAAGCTAGCTAATAATTCCCTGTGAGACAGTGAAGCCAGTAAGCCTGATTCCTGCATAGTTCCTGCCTTGAGTTCCTTTTTGTTTTTTCTAACTGATGGATTTTGACTTTGAGGTGTAAACCATAGAAACCCTTTCTTCCCTATGTTGCTTCCAGTTTAAGTGTTTTTCCACACTAACAGATAGGAAAATAGAGCGTCATTGATATAAACTTTTTTTTTCTCCATATTCACCTGTTAGCCCCTTACATATGCAACCATATGTGTATTCCACGGGAATTATATTTTTAAAAACATGTTGTTGGCATTAAGGCAGCACCAAAAATCAGTTAGAGGAGCATAAGTAAAAGTGACAAACAAATTTATATTTTGGAGAGTATCCCAGAGCTATAGAAGGCCTTAGCCTTTCAAACATTTTTCACTATTCAATAATTTCTTCCAATAATCAGTTCTTTGTCTGCTTGGTCTTCAGTATTTGAGATTTATTCCTATAAATTGTTGTCAAAAACTTCTTTTTATAATTTTTACTATATAATGTGTGTGTATGTGTGTGCGCATGTGCACGTGTGGTGTATGGTGTATGTTTGGGTGCACATGCCCCATGGCTGAACCTGTGGAGGCCAGAGGCTGCCAATTGGATGTCTTCCTCTTTCACGTTCTACTGTATATATAAGGTCTCTCTGAACCTGGACTTCTCTGACTAGATGAGACTGGACAACACTGGCAGATGAGTCCTGGAATCCTCTTGTCTCTGCTTCCCTTGCACTAGGGTTATACGCATGTGTCTCCTCTCTTGGCTTTTTGTATGAGTGATGATGGTCATCTGGTCTCCGATCTTCAATACCTGTGGAGCAGTGTCTTCACTAACTGAGCCATGTTCCTCGTCCATAAACATTTTATAGGAACCAGTCATATTTCGAAGCGTCTCGCCGTCATTGATAGACTCAGCTGGAATAAGAGCTCACGAAGATTGCACACATTATCGGTGTGTGTTAGACTGTCTTCTGAACTGATTCTTAAATCCTTTATGGCTGAAATCTGTCTTTCGATTCACCCATAGCTCTGACCGCAAAGTCTGTGGGCTTAGAGAGCTTTGATGGTCATCCCATTCTTTTATTTGAAAGGATTAAACTAAATTGTATGTGCAGAGAGAGTAGAGAGGTTGAGAAGTTTTAAAATAACAAGCAATAAACGATCCGGGTCGGAGGTCAATAGCTGAGGAGATCCAGGAAGTGTTCTAATGGGAAGGTAATACAGTGTGAAACCCAAGGACAGCTGTGAGGAAGTTGGGGTAAGCTTTTGGAGGAAGTAGCGGTGCCTCAGATCTGTCTGCTTTTGAAAGAGTTCATGTGGAATTTTAGTGTATATGTGCACTCGTTAGTAATATTGATATATGTTGTATAATGATTGCTTAATTGCTAATTTTCCTACGCTAATTGATGTTTTTCTATAAAACCAAATTCTTGAGCTCTTTACATTTATTGAATGCCATCTGGCTTATGAATTTTCATAAGAACTGCCAAAAAAATAAATAAAATGTAAGAAAGAAAACGGTGCGGTATTTCCCCTCCTCCCATAAAACGGTGGAGGTGGGTCTCTAAAATGACTTTTTAAATGTTACTTTGGGGACTGTTTCTAGAGACTGAGAATTACACATATGCGGAGCCTGAGGCAGCTCAGCTGGTAGATGGCTGGCATAGCTTGCACGGGGCCCTGAGTTCCACCCCCAGTAACAGATAAAGGAGGGTCTGTGGTGCATGCTGAGACAGGAGCATCTTTAGTTTCAGTAAGGCCTAAGTTACGAATTAGAGAAGAATCTTAAGCATCACAGATTTTGAGTAAGAAATAAAATCGATTTCATTTGATTATACTTTTCCCCATCTGTGTATCTTATTCCAATTGATTTCTTCAGATGACTGAGATGAATGAAAATTTACCCTTGATTACTTTCCCTCCCAACATGAGCCTTCCCCACTCCATAAATTTCTGTTAAAGAACTCATCAGTGACCATACGTATTATCCTGGTACTTGAGATTCTGAGGCAGGAGGATTACCAAGCGTTTAAGGCCCACTTCTTCCACATTGAGAGCATTTTTCAAGCAAAAATGAGAACCAAAATGTTCAATTATTAAGTCATTATTTAAAGAAATTTTAAACAATATTATTCAATTTATTTTTCATTTTACCATAATTAGTATCTATTAATATTCAGCTTCATCAAATCATGTATTTATCATTCAGAATTGAAAGACATCATCATAGTACTACTAATGAAGATATATGATGTATTTGTAAGACATAGTGACAGACACCTGTGATTGCAGCATCAGCAAGGATGAGGCAGGAGCATCTTACTGGCAGGAGGACATAGCAGGAGTCTTGCACACATAGACACACACACATAAACCCACTCACATTATGTGTTTGTGCAGCTTCCTTTCCCCTGTTTCAGACACACCAGAGTGATCGTATCTCAATTCACACGAATGTTTGGTCACCAAATCAAAAATCTCTGTGTGCAGTTTTTCCCAGAGAAACAAGCTGCTGTTCTTGAATGCAATGTGTCTGTGTTACCTGTCAAATATGATATTACCTGTGGTGACAGAATAATATTTTGGAAATGAGTTTGAGTCTTGGATGAGAAAACCTTTCTACAAATAGCACGTATTAATTTGTTTGACTCCACTTAGCCCTAAAGTGGTAAACAACTGCATGGGCACACAATCGACTCAAACTGAGGATACTGAACCAAGTGTGTACACACAGATCAATGATCCCTGTGTGTTCAAGGCTCAGCGTTCCTCTCCATTCCTGAGCATTTTAATTTAGACCCTCGGATTTCGTTGTGTGTAGGGGAACATCTTACTTCAGACAATCTATGCAGAGAGTCTATCAGTTAACTTGTGGGGGTAAAGAAAATGGGTCAGCTGTCAAAGAATACACACTAGTCTTGCAGCAGACTGATTTGTTTTTCAGCAGTGATGGCAGATGGTTCACAACTGCCAGTAACTTGAGTGTGAGGGTACCTCACACCCTCTTCTGGCCTTGTTCGGTATTGTGCACATGTGCATACTCAGGCACACACACAGACACACACATACTTAAATGAGTTATGCACAGTTATTAAAATACCATGTTTTAGAAGACCCAACATTGACCCACACACGTTGGGTCATGTTGACACAAAATGAAGCCAGCTTACTGGGAACTGCTTGTCATGTGATACCCCTCCAGATGTGAGAATGTAGCACACCATGTCCTTCTGATACTTGACTTCACACACGTCAAGTATCAGACACACGTAGAAGCTGCAGTCTGGACAATTCCTGGGCAATTTGAATCACAAATTAAGTGAGTTGTTCAATCTTTCCATCTTTTCTGGTCATAGCCCAGTGAGGGATTTTGTGGTACATCAAAGTCGGTACTGTATTCATTTGGTTTCATTTCTGGGTAGAAGAGTTCTCGACTGGAAAGTTGACTATGTTTGCTTGCCAGAGTGTGTACATCAAAGCCACCATAAGAATAAATTTAAGCCTGATAGTGTACGCAGCTCCAGTACACATTGGTGAAATATCCTGCTGATTGCTGATTACAAACAGTTGTTAATTCTCTACTTCACTAAATTCAGAGTGGAGAAACTTTCCTTAATAAAGAACAGATTGAGGAGATCCACGACCTCACTGTGTGGGAATTAATGGCAGATGCATACACTGGTAGTTAAAATGTTTCATTAGATGTTAATGTCTTGCTGTGTTTTTAATTGTTCAGGAATTAGCCTCTAGAATATTAAAACCATCTGTTTGTTATCATGATGAAACAGAATGCTTAAATAGTTATTAATTTGTGTTTCTTCTCTCTCTTTTTTGAGGAATAATCTGTAAAACTTTGATCCGTTTGGAGTGTTGGGAATTTGGAATGGGGAAGTAAAGAATTTTAAAGCATACTCGTGCTTTGAATGACTGATTTGTCATTTTTTTATATAAACCCAGTGTGTGTGTTTTATATCCCCCCTACCCTTTTCTCCCTCTGCTCTCTGTAGAGAGTTTAAGACACAGAAGCCAAATTAACTCTTCCTATGATGCAGTGAGAAAGACCACAACACAGTCTTCAGCACTATATACCCTTTAGGTATGGCGTTGCATGCTTGAAATCCCAGCATTTGGAAGATAGAGGCGTGTGGCTCTCAAGTTCAATGCCATTTTAAGCTATATTGGACCATATCTTAAAAACGATTTTCAGTCTGTGTGTATGGTGTTGTTTCCATATGCATGCAAAGCCTACAGAAGCCAGAAGAGGGGAGCACAATCCCTAAATCCGGTTGTGAGCTGACTTGTGAGGGCTGGGAATTAAATCCGAGTCTTCTGAACCATCCCTCCAGACTAGAGGTTAGACAGAGTTCCAAAGGAAAGAATTTTTTCTTTTTTTTTAAGTTTTAATGTATCCATTGTTTTCTACTGTCCTCTGTGTCTTCTTTGAGGAGCTGAAGATGGCTGGTGCAGTATTCAGCTAGTATTAGCAGTTTTCTTTTCTTTTTTTTTTTTTTTTGAGACAGGGTTTCTCTGTGGCTTTGGATCCTGTCCTGGGACTNAGAGCAGGCTGGTCTTGACCTCACAGAGATCCGCCTGCCTCTGCCTCCCGAGTGCTGGAATTAAAGGCGTGTGCCACCATCACCCGGCTTGGCAGTTTTCTTGACATAGACTTTTCTTTATGTCCAGGACCCTCAGCCTGAGAACTGAGAGGTGTTCCTTAATGTGTACGTTTGTGGTGCACA
Source organism: Alexandromys fortis (assembly GCF_014885135.2). NCBI lineage: Eukaryota > Metazoa > Chordata > Mammalia > Rodentia > Cricetidae > Alexandromys > Alexandromys fortis. The sequence goes on from NW_026068043.1 coordinate 2,832,261, forward strand.
GAAACAATTCACAGCAGTATCGCATTTGTGTTATTTGGTAGACACATTTCTTCTGGTTTAGATTGTATGACGCCTGCGTAGTATTTTGGAAAACATGGAGAAAAACCTGTGTTACCTTCATTGCTTCATGAGCAGGGAACAGACTCTGCAGATGCCAGCCTTGTCCCCTGTGTTGAGAGCAAACATCTGTACATTCTGCCTGTTCCAGTTAGCTTTGTCATCCTTATGCAGCCTACATTCATCTGAGATCAACGTCTCAATTCGGGATTGCCTAGATTAGACATGACCATGTCTGTAAGGACTTACCTGATAGTGACTTGATGTAAGAGGACCCAGCCCACCATGAGTGTCACCACCCCTGGGTAGGTCATTCTAGGCTGTAGAAGAAAAACAAGCTAATCCTGAGCCTGTCAGACAGCAAACCGAATCGCCCCATGGTTTCTGCTTCCTAGTTCCTCCTTGAGTTCCTGTCCTGATTTCCCTCAGTGACAAGGTCTGACCTGTAGAATGGAATTAATCCTTCCTCCCAAGTTTCTTGAGATCAGAGTGTTTTATCAAAGTAACAGGAAAGAAAGTTGCCTTCAGTGTTCTTGCCCTCAAAACGAAAAGCTCAATTAATGTTACCTCGAGTATAGCAAATTGCCACATAAGTGGACCTACAGTGGGAAGAAATATCTCCCTCTACACGGGATCCAGATTATACTTTCCAGGCCCCTAGTGCTAAGATTTGTCGAACATTAACAAGTTTCTAATGAATTCATGCAGATCAGCTAAAATGCTAACAAGAGTTGGAAATTTTGCTTGAGTAGTGAGTCTTTTTCCATCCCATTGAAATGCTGTGTGTGTTGGGCAAGAATTCATGTTGCCTGGGAAGATTATAGTTCTCCGTGTGTGATCATTGTTAGTGTTAATTGTCAACTTCAGAGCATCTTGACTCACCTGGGAGATGGTCCCCTGCCGCCTGCCTAAGGGGGATTATCTTCATTATCTCAATTGGTCTCTAATCCATCCTTAATTGTGGGCAGTACCATTTCCTGATTAGGGGTCTTGGACTGTGTGAAACGGGTATAGAAAGCTGATCACAAGCATGTTCTGTTTCCTGGCTTTGGATGCCCTGTAATCCGTTCTGTCAAGCTACTGCTATCTTGATTTCCCTAACATCATGGATTATATTTCTGAAGTATGAGTCACAATAACCCCCACCCCCACCTCGAGTTGCTATTGTTGAAGTATTTCATCATGTCAGCTGGGGTGAAAAAGGAAAATCAACATACTGCATACACTCCCTATACCTCCTTGCCTCTAAGTTAAGACTGTATTATCATCTTCTCTGCATTATTTTACCTAGGTTAAAGCTGGGATGTACTATTTAACTTTCCATTTTCTGAAACAGTAAGGTATATCACTACTGTGTGTCTCTGAGCCTCTGGCCATGGTCCCTTAGATGCCAGGGCTAGTAAGATCGTGATAAATAGAAGCCAGTATAGGGTTTGAGGACCATCCTTCCTTACTGTTTAAAGGACTCCTTGTAACTTCAGAGGTAATCCAGTTAGTATTTTTTGAGGAGTGTGTGTTTCCCAAGTCATTTAAACTTGTCTGTAATATGACAAGAAAAATTTTCTATTATCTCCATTCAAAAAGTTTTTTAGGGCATTAGTTTTTCTTTTTACTTGTATAATCAATTGAGTTACTTTTGTAAATATTGCCATTAATATTCAGCAATTAGCATTTGATTGCACAATTTTACTTGTGGGGAAACAGGGCTTTACGTAGTTAATCCTGGATTTGAACTTGTTGTGTAGACAAAGATGGTCTGTAACTTCTGATCTTTCTGTCTCTCCCTGGCAAATGCTGGTATTCCAAGAATATGCCGCCATGACTTGTTTGGTATGTGCAGAACTAAGTTTGCAACACAGGGCTTCCTGTGTGCTAAGGAAGACTCTAACAACCAGATACATCCCTAGCCCCATAAGCAGACTTGTATTTTTTTTTCTCTTTTTCATGGTGCAGAGGATTGAGTCTAGATACTCACACATGGTAAGCAAGAGTTTATTGAGCTACATCTCCTCCACCTTGCAGTACATGTTTTTGAAGGTGTTTACCATTGTAAGATATATTCGAAGAAAAATTATAGCTGGGTTGAACTATAACAAAACAAGAAAAAAATTCTTTAAAAAGAAACTTATTAAAGTAAATCAGAACCTTAAATGCCTCACATCATCTAAATTATTAGAGTCACAATCTTGTCTGTAAGCACATGTAATACTTAGAGAACCATTAACTTCTTTTAGTGGTTTTTGACCTTTTGAAGTATAAGTACTTTTAAAAATCTCAAATGCCAGAAGTATGATTTCTTAACCTAACAGTAATTATATGCTACTTTTCCATTTATTTTTACTATACCTGATTCTTTGAAATAACTTAAATTACACATGATCGCTATTTCCAGAAGAAAGACCATCATTGTTCATTCTGAAAGATGATGAGTCCGTGGACTGAGTTGACTATTGTACATCTCTCTTCACTTTACCTGCCCGTCAGCTTACTGGCACATATCAGAAAAATAGCCTTTCATAACTCTGGAATCTGTAGCACTCATATTATCAAGCAGGCATTAGGACCAAGTCTCTTTCTCCAAGAGCCGAGTGCATGCACCAAGTTATGTATATGCCTGAAGCCATATAAAATTGGGTGATGTAGACTGACCTGAAAGGCATGCTGTCCCATAAGCTTCCTTAGATATGGGACAGAACTGAGGAATGGAAAGGTTACCAAGCAATGGTTAGCTCTTCTGCATTGCTACATCCTTCAAGGACAGGGTGGGGAATCAATGCCTGTCATGTGTGAATTTTAGAGTTTTGGCTGCAGCACCTTTTATACTGGGTATGCTGGTGGGGGCCTAGAATTTCAGAGTTCACAAGGTACAGGCAGTAAGATAAGAAGTTCAAGGTCAAACTGGGCTGCACATGAAGATGACACCAGCGTGGCCTATAGGAGGCCCTGTCTCGAATCATAAAACAAAAACAAATGAGGAGAAAGCATAGAACTCTGGACTAAAACCTGGTTGTGAGTGCCCATAGGAATATTCATTTAACCACTGTAGTAGGTTAGATTTTATTTATCATTAAATGGACTTCATTTTATTTGTAACAAGTTAGACAGGTTGTGGAGCCCCTTGCCCTGAGTTCTCGCAAATGTCTTTGGCATACTTTTGAACAACTTGACAGAAGTAACCTTAAGACAATGCAGGGACAAAAGCCTCACTGGTGTGGGTCAAACACAGAGTCAGTGACACGTGATAACCTGTCAGGTTAAAAAAAAAAAAAAGAAAAATGAAAGAGACGTTCAGTTTGATAGGTTCTTTGTATTGTTTTACTGTCTTATCCTCTGTGATGGGAAAAATGACACCCAGCTGCTTGTATTCTAAAGAGAAGGATTGCATTCATTTACTAGGGCTACTATAACAAACAGTACAGTCTGTATCTTAGAAGGTTTTATATTTTCATGCTATGGAGGCTGACAGTCCATGTTTGAAGCCAGGGATCCATCTCAATGGTAAGCAGCTTACTTAGCCTGTGCAAGAGCCTAAGTATACTCCATCCCTGGAATAGAGAAAAAGGAAAATGCTACATTTTTTCTTTGTTTGTTTTGTTCTGTTTTGCCATTTGGACATCTGGTGAGCCTATGTGCTTGTTTTGTGGGTGACTGCCTTCTTGCTGGGTCCTCACATGGCGCTTCTCCTGTGTTTGGGGATCCTGGTAGGTCTTTCGGTGTTGACTTAATTTCTACTTATTTGTGGCACTGGTCAAAAAAGATTACTGTGTGGTTATTTTCATCCATGTTCTTCTTTGTAAAAGAATTCCATAGACTGGAGAAATGATCAGCAATGGGTGTTCATTAGGTTTATGGCTCTGCAGGCTGGGACGTGTCAGGGTGGGCTAGTATGTGGTGAGGGCTCTGGTTATATCCTAGCATATGGAAGTGGATTGAGAGCAAACCAGGTGGAGAGAGGGTTCGAGGGGCGGGACTCGCCACATCCCTACTCCTTCAGTAGCTCTGTCGATCAGGATGTGGGTGAAGTGAAGAGCCCTTGTTACCTAACCACCTGTATGGGTTACTTTCCCAGTGCTGTGGTAAAATACCCAGGCACGAAAGGCATCTTGAGGAGAACATGGTTCATTTTGGATTATAGCTTCTGAGGACAATAGAGTCCATAATGATGGAGAGTATGTGGCTGTAGGGGCATGAAGCAGAGAGATCACATTTCACCTGCATACAAGAAACAGGAAAAGAGAATAGCAAATGGGGGGATGCTGTGAACCCTCAAAGTCATACCTAAGCCATATGCTTCCTACCTCATGGACCTATGTTCTAATGGTTCCGTAATCTCCTCAAATAGTATAGCCAAGCGGTAACCGAGTGTTCAACTGTGAGAAATTATGGGGTGTCATTTGTCATTCCAAACGTAGCTTCACCTTTCAAAAGGATTGATCTTATGATTAACTTCCCAGTGAGTGATGTTTGGAGGACACATTTTTACTATGGATGCCACCCCAGTGGCCTCTTTGAACTTAATCACTCCAATTAGTACAATCCCCTTCTGAAGTACCAAGGGTTCATCTTTATTTGTGCATTTTGGGGTACTAGAAGTCTGTAACATAGGATCCAAAATATTCTGGAACCGACATCTTCACCTCCACATACCAATATTTTAAAAATGATTGATCATAGGAGTTCCAACACTAATTGAGCTCTGTCTCCACAGAGGTGATACAGCTTTTCATCAAAGAGTCCTTCAGTGATATGAGCTGCACACAGTTATATCTTAAAAAAATGACTGTGGACAGAGAAGGAACTACCCATGTAATGAGATTTTTATTTTTGATCTGATTTGAAATGAGCTCAGTCCCAAACTATGGCAAGTTGGAAAGAAACTTTGTGTCAACGTTCATATCATAAAATTTTTTGATAGCTGTCATCACAAGTATTTTATATTATAACAAGCTCTATATACTCTTGATTTTTCAATTAAAAGTGATGTGGGGCTGGAGAGATGCCTTGGGAGTTAATAGCGCCTGCTACCCTTCCAGGTGACTGAATTTCAGTGCCCGGAGTTCATATTAGGTGGTTCACCACTACTTGTAGTGCCAGCTTAGGAGGATCCGATGCCCTCTCTGGCCTCTGTGGGTACTCACATGCCCACATACAGACATACATGTAGACACACGTATACATAATAGTAAAATAAATCTTTAAAGCAAGGATATACAATGATGTATTGTATCTTCTATACGTTTGATTTTAGTTGATTTAGAAAGCTTTATTATATATAGTTTAAAAGCCAGGCATTTTTGTGCACATCTTTAATCCTAGGCCTTATGATGTGTAGACTGGAGGATCAGGAGTTCAGGATCATCCTTGATTACATACTGACTTTGAGAACTGTGTTTTAGAACACACACACATTCACATACACTCTGAATCTTAGTACTAAAGTAGACATGATAGTTAAACCTCATGGAACAATCTCAACAATGAAGTCCTAGATAGCCTGGTTTCATCTGCACATCTGCCTGCCCTCCATCTAAAGATTCTGTTCTCAATGTGTTTGAGAAGTGCAACTCAGTCACCCAGGGATTTTATCCATAATTGTTGCAAAGGTATCTTTTTACTGAACACCACACTATAAACAAAATTTCCTTAACAACAGAATTCAGCCAGTCTTAATAATCTCTGAGTTTAGAAATATTTCTTTCATTCAAATTAAGTGCCAAGGACACTCGATTTGGCTGAGGTATTCTCCCTGTCTTTTCAGCTCACTTCTTCCCTCCTTTGTCTTGAATTAGCTTTTGTGTAGGGAAGTGCCTGAGAACTTCACCTCCCACTGAATCTTCTGCAAGTGTCTGATTAATGATTAGAACTTGAGTGATGTGGAGAGGTAGCAGTATCTAAGTCCAGATCCACATCATGTTTAAGAGCCGTTTCCTGATTTCCTCTGCATCTCTGTCGTCTCTAACATCTTTGTGAACCTTAGGTGAATTCTTTGGAATGTACATACATACCTCTAATTTCTTGTCAAGATAAGAACCCATTCAAATCACTTCTTAGGCTGCTAGAGATTTCTCTGTTTTGCTCTAATCCATAATATGTCATAATATATTATGGTTTTTACCAATATATTTCAAAAGTGCTTTGAGTTATTACCTTCATTTTTCTGCTACTATACAATCTTGATCCAACTGTTACCATATTGGAACATGGAATTTGAGGTAACCTGAATCTGCACTCACAGTCTTTGTTCACTTGTATTTGGCTCTGGAGTGTATTGTGTCTCATTGCCTCGGAGGTAAGAGTTGTGTTTCTGTATCATCCTTGTTGAGGGAGCGGTGTACTTCCTGTACTGCGCTTCTGTGACTTCTGATGTGCGATGGAACTTCTGCCCTACCTGCCGGGAGGATGTGGGAATCGGTCAGATCACTCTGGTTGCCTGATTGCTTATGTTTACAATTCTGCAGTGAAATTGATCTTTGCTTACTTTCCTGTCTTTATTAACCTGCTATCTTTTCAACTCTGAAATCCACTGAACTGCTTTACATGTTGAATCATGTATGTTTCGGACTAATAGAAGCAGTTTTGTAGTGTTTAGTGTCTGAGAGGTATCAGTATCCAAGTCACGTGTAGGCACCTCACAGAAACAGTGTTCAGAATTTTCTTCTTTTTTTACCTCCCCCTCTTTTTTTTCCCACTGAACCCAGACTCTGGTGATCTTGTAAGACTGGTTAGCCGGTAAATCCTGGTGATGCTCCTGTCTCTGTGCCCTAGCACCGGAATTAGAAAGGCATATCCCTATGCCTTGCTTTCTACTTAGGTGCTTGGGATTCAAACTTGGGTCCTCATGCCTGTGGGGCAAGCCCTTCACCAGCTGAGCCCTGCCACCAGCCCCCTCACATTCTCATTTTTATTCATTCCTCGACTTGTGTTGCCTATATTCATAGTGAGGCTTCCTACATCTATTCACCCAGTCTATAAAGTTGTTTACAGACATGCCCAGAAGTTTGTCTCCTAGGCAGTTCTAAATCCCATCAAGTTGACAATCAAGATTAACCATTCAGTCATTAATAACAGTTGACACACTCCTGAGATCACAGTTCCAGAATGCAGAGAACATGTTTTCCACAATGAAATCTAATGAAAAGGAAACTTGGCCTCTTATGTTTTATAAAAGATAATTCCGTTGATAGAATTACCACTTCCCATGCCGGATACTCACTCCCTCATTCTGTTTAGTTTGCTCTAATTCAGTTGCCTCCTGTGAAATTAGAGAAGGGGCTATAGAAATTTTCACATAAACACAATCATAAGACTGGAAAGCTTGCTAGTCAGGTTTCTCACTGCCTGTGTTACAGCAAAAGCCTTCTAATGCTGGCCACCATGGATGCTGGGACAAATCAATGCAACCGGATTGATTTTTCTCAGGTCTTTAAATGTTTAAGCTCACACCTGACCTTTGTGTTGTCTCCTGCTTGTAGGTAATAGCTGGGAATTCCAGGTGAAGGATTACAAGTTCTCAGCTACTTATGCTACCCACAAATGATCCGTTGGTTGCGGTTGAAAATACCAGTTTGAAAATGTATTCGTGGGATTAGGAATGAGCACGTCTTCCCTGAAATCTTGTGGTTTAGCTTTAGTGCTTAGGGTAGTCAGTCTGTGTCTTTGAAATATTGAGCTGGCTGACAGCTTAAAATCCTAAGTTTCCTTTAAACTTGAGCAGGGCTTTGGAGGAAAAAGGGGTAGCATGGGGGGTGGGAGAATGGATTTTATGTTCGGCTCTCCAAACAGAATTCACTTAAGTGTGTTTGCAGCCAGGGCCTGGGGAATGCAAGCCAGCTGATTCCTTGCCTTCCTCTTTGGGTTCTGTCCTCAGCCCAGATCAACATTTAGTCAGATAATTGACATTGGAGCCTCTGTGGTCTGTTGTGGGCCTTGTTATAAAATCATTTTCCTTTCATGAAGAAGCATGGAAGAGGGACGAGGTACAATGTCCAGGCTTAGTTAAGCTAGGTTTGTATAAGGAATATTCCTTGATACTCTTTTTGTTTTAAAGTATAATTTTTTGCTAGTGAGCAGGCCTGCCTGCATACGGCGGGGGGAGAACAACTTCCAGGAAAAGGTTCTCTCCTGCCGTGTGGATTCTGGGAATTGAGTCTTCACAAGACCCGCCACCACTCCAGACATACTGAAGTCCAGGGGGATAGTAATACACTGCAGAATTGTGACTGTATTCGCTGTGATCCTCTGCCTGGGCACTGAGCACTGAACCAGCAAACAGCAATAGAATCAGGAATTTGGGTCCTAGATTTTGGCCCAACTCTGAGGTTTTTTGTTGTTTCTTCATCCATGCTTTAAAATGGTTCTGCCTACCACTGTGAGAGAATCAGTTAAATACTACATCCTGTCTTGTCTTGCTTTTGAGATGGGCCTCAGGTATGCCAGAATGACCTTGAACTCATTGTGTAGCAAGGATGACCTTTAACTAATGATAACCCTGCCTCCACTTACCCAGTACTGGGATTACAGGTATGTGTGTTACCGTGCAGGGTTTTCACAGGCAGAAGGTCAAACCCGGGCTTTTGTACAATTATTCTTAGAGTGAACTATATTGCCAGTGAAGAATGAGCATTCTGATGCTGTTCATGAATCAGAGTATATGTTCCACATGCAGATTTGATGGTCAGTGTGGCTATTGCAATAGTACTGATTCCGGCCAAGCTGGTCCAGCTGGTAAAGGCAGTTCCCACCAAGATTGTTGACTTGTGTTTTATTCCTGGGATCCACGTGGTTAATGGAGAGCTCTAACTCCCAGAAGTTATCCTCTGGCCCCTATAAATAAAATTTGGCGTGTGTGCCTCATCCCTCATGTACACAGATAAATAAATATAATAAGTTTTTTAATGCATCATACTTAACAAGACTTGAGATGAAGCTCGTTCGATAGGATCTCACATTCATAGATGTGATAGTACACCCTTCCATGTGAGTCACATCCCAGCCCCAACATCCTTGCTTCATAAACAGTGAGAAGGTGAACATCTGAAAAGACATTCTTCTGACCTATCACACACCAGTTAGAAGAGGCTCATACAGCTTGCATCAGCATGAGGTTGGAATTACTAAATTTCACATGGGAGTAGGAGAAAACTCAGTCCTTAAAGGGCTCAGGAGAATAAAAAGGAAAATGTGTCCTATCTTTTGAGCATCATTAGAGTCTACTTCCTGGAAGGAAATGGGGCGATGATCAGAAGAAAGTAATAAAAATGGCTTCGTTGCGGAGTTGCTGGTAAGATTGGTCCTTTTGGGAGTTTGGGCGCTATTGCCACTATGGGTGAGATGAGCCCAAGTGAGCTCTGAAGGCTGATCAGTCTAGCATGCCAGAAGACGGGGACTATGGCTTGGTTGGTAGAGTGCTTGCCTTGTATGTGCAAGGCTCCTGTGTCCTGTGTTCAGTCCCCAGGACTGCGTAACCCGAGTATGATAATACCTGATACCTGTAATCCAAGTCACCAGAAGACGGATACAGGAAGATCAAAATTTGACAGTCACCCTTAGATACATAATGACTTTTAGGTCGTTCATTCACATGAGTCTCTGTCTCCAAAAAAAAGGGCGGTGTGTGTGTGTGTGTGTGTGTGTGTGTGTGTGTGAGTGGGGGGGGGGGGGGAAGAGAGAGAGAGAGAGAGAGAGACATAAAAAGGGCAAAGAGAGAAGTAGTAAAGAGCATGCAATGCTCTAGGAGGATATCTGAGCTTTGTTCCCAGCACTCGCGGTGGACAGCTTATACCTGCCTGTATCTCCAGCTTCTTAGGCATCCCGTGCTCTTTTCTGGCCTTCATACTCCTGCCCTAGTGTGAATCCACACACACACACACACACACACACACACACACACACACACACACACACACACACACACACACACACACACACACACACACCAGATGTTTCATAAGCTTAAGCTAAGTAGAACGTTAAGGCTCAGGACTTTAAATTGGCAAGGCTCCTAGTGCAAAGCTCATGAGTCGCATGATATGTGTGTGTGTGCAGATGTCTCTGACTTTCTCGTGTCTTGCTTTTCTCTGTTCCTTTCAGCTCAAGCCAGGACAGAACAGCTGCAGGGACAGTGACAGCGAAAGCGCTAGCGGAGAATCCAAAGGTTTCCACCGGAGCAGCTCTCGTGAGAGGCTCAGCGATGTAAGTGTGAAATGCCTCAGACCACTCCTGGACCCCCATACCCTCCCGGTGCAAGGATCCTGCACCCCGTTCAGATGGCTCACTCGCTGGGAGCATTGTTAGGCTTACTCTCTTGGTATATGTGTATATGTGTATGACTTATTTTGTCATTCCAAAAGGTAGGTTGACCAAAAATGAATTCTGGCAAATTATGGGGATTTCAGAAATGGCCAATGAAAGTGCGTGCTGTTCAATCCTAAAATCAGAGTTCATATTCCCAGAACCCAAGTAAATGCCAGGTGGGCGTAGGACCCTTTCTGTTATCTCAGTGGTTAAGAGGCAGAGATAGTGAATCACTGCAATAAGCTGGCTTGTTACTGTCACCACAGCAGCCAGCCCATTGCTCAGTGAGAAACTTTGCCTCAGTGACTAGAGATTAGGACCTGGAGAGGAGACCCAGTGCCTAAGAGCACTGACTGCTCTTCCAGAGGACCCGAGTTTGACTCTCAGCACCCACATGGGCACTCACAGTCATCCGAAACTACAGTCCAATGGAATTCTATACCTGAAGGTACCAATGCACATAAAATAAAAGTAAAATGTGTGATTGAGGGAGACACTCATTGTCAGAGTAAGCCTCCATGCACGTGTGCTCCCACAACTGAGAACACACGTAGACATGTGTACATACACATGAACATACAACATAAACGCTGAAAAAAATAAAATGGAAGTGGGGATACTTTTTCCCTAGGAAATAAGAGATGGGCCAGCGAAATGACTCAGTAGTAAGGGTCCTTGCTAGTAAGGCTGAAGAAATGAGTTTGATTCCCAAAACTGACAAGGTAGAAGAAGAAATTCCTGAAATTTGTTCTCTGCCTTTCACCTGCACATACTGTGTCTTAGTTAGGGTTTCTATTGCTGTGAAGAGACACCATTACCATGGAAACTCTTATAAAGGGAAGCAGTTAACTCTGGTGGCTCTTTGCAGTTCAGAGGTTCAGTCCATTATCATCAAGATAGGACATGGGGGTGTGCTGGCAGTCATGTGCGTAGCTGAGAGTCCTACATCTTGGTTTGTAGGCAAGAGATAGTGTTCTTAGACACAGGGCAGTATTTTGAGAATATATGAGATGTCAGAGCCCACCCCACCGTGACACACTTCCTCCAACAAAGCCGCAAGTCCTCATAGTGCCACTCCTCCCTTCTGGGAGCTGTTTTCTTTCAAACCACCACACTATCATAATTGCTCACCCACACTAAATTCATAAATCAGTCAAACAAAAAGAACTAGCAATATATTTATCAGGATAGCAGTCAGTCAGTACCATACCTGCAAGATGACATCATGTTGCTATGCTATGACCCTTAGTAATTTATACCTTGGAATCCTGTAACAATCTATCTCTGCTTGTTTTCGTATGTTAGGATGAGTTATTTGTCCAGTCAGGGTAGATGCCTCTCTTGGCAAGAGAGAGAATTATTACTAATTTTCCTAACAGATTTCAAATTGGAAAACCTTGTTAAAAAATGACTGATGCCTTGGATGTGCCTGTTCTCTTGTACACTTGGCTCCTATGCACCTGCAGGCCAGGTCTCTTTCACCCTTCAGTGTTACCAAGGATAGCAAGGTCTTCTTTTGGCTTCATAGTCTCCTTAATAAAAGAAGTTAGACAGGGAATCAAAAGGCATTTCAAGTACTGTTATACTAGACTTTAAGGGAAAAACAATGTAACAGACAAGATGTCAATCTTTGCCACTGCTGTAACTTAGGGGTCCAGGCCTGTGGTGTAACAAACCAGGTTCAGTCACTTATTCTAAGTTAAGTCAATCAGCAGAGCCAAAAAAATCAGTATTAGGAGATTTATTCGATATGTTCACATTAGGAGAAAGAGATACAGCACTTCCTCCCAATGCTTGAAGGTAAGTTTTAGATAGAAGGCAAGAAATTTGCATAATCAAGCAGTCTAGCCAGGTGTTGTGTCCTATTTGCTCTGGTCTCTTCTGCAAGGTCACCTGTCAATCTCTCTTCTGGCAGGCATGTTCCTCCTCTAGCTACCCTGAGGGCTTTATAGGCTTTCATAATCCCAGAAGGAGATTCCTGGGGAAATTCTAATCCCTTGGGGTCCATTCTTGCAATTGTTTGATGACCTACAAGGGGAGCACAAGTGTCTTGTTAGGACTCATTGATTCCTGCCAGACAGGCCTTTACATGGCCCGGAGAAGGGAAGTGCGGAGAAGGAGAAAGCCGTGTGTTTTGCAAGCAGCCACATGGATAAAGGAGAGAGAGAGGCTTCAAAGAGACCGTGAAAAGCCCAGGGAAAGCCTGCTTAGCCTTTGGCCAGTATCCAAAAAAGGGGATAAAGGAAAGTAAAACAAAATGTCTTGCTTTTTGAGGCCTGTCTCAGAAAAAAATGGGCAGGCAGAAGCTGTACCAAGAGGAGACTTCTGGGAAGGGAAAGTAGATTATCTCATTAATAGGATAATAACCTCTTCCATCTCCTGGGTAGATGTGCTACCCAAGGCTAAAGATGGAATTTAGAACAAAGCCCAGGTACCTTCACCTTTCTGTGAGGTAGTTTAAAATCTTAGGGATGTCAAAGCCGATGTTCATGTTTCGAAGGAAAGAAGCTGTAGGGTCCAAAGCTTCTGTAGCCCGAGGCTGCAGTAGTAATTCCCCTGTTTCTCCTGAAATCCATCCACCCTGCTTTGGACTCTCCTGGTCCTCCTGGATCTGTTTTATTGTCTGTGCCAGAACCGACTGCTACAGACTCTTTTGGCTCCTTCCCTCACTTGTCATTTTAGCACCGTTCAGGCCCCATCTTTGCCCCTTTGAGAAACACTTGGAAGCTATCCTGAAATACAGTCTTAGTGGAGAGGAATTTTATTTCATGATGTCAAGAAGCAACATTAATCGAGTTAAGTGCAAGATGTGGGGGTATGCAAAGGAGAGAAGTTTTGAGTCTCCAACGTTAAAAAGCAGTAGAGGTCTGATAGCGATTATGTGTGTGATCGGTCCTTTACCCTGTTCTCCTCCCTTCTTTCAATCTCAGCAATATTAGTTACTGGCAACAAGGTGGTGTGTTGAAGAGGAAATACTAGAGATTTCTCATCAAGGAGAAAGAGGCATTATACTTTCGCTTTAAATGTTACAAGCAAGGAAAAATGTGTGTACATTTATTACATTTTGTACGTGAAAGTATTTATGTGTGAATGGGTTGCATATGATTTGACTTGTGGGTGGAGGTCAAAGGACAACTTGGGCAAGTTGCCTCTCTCCTTTTACCATATGAGTGCCAGGAATTACTCAGGTTCCCATATGTGGAAGCAAGCCCCTTTATCTATTGAACCATCTCACCAGCCCATATATTATTTTTAAGTAAATATATGTTAAGATTCTGTATTTCAAACTGTTTTTAGTAAGCAGTGTCCACTAAAATAAAATTCTGCAGATAGCTTTCCCATCCCAAGTGACCATAATACATTTCTAATACCATTCCTCGGTATATAATACTGCATTGTTCTGACATATTTCACACATTTCATCATGACCTCTTGTCATTTCATCTGCTGATACTGCATTACCCTGACTCACTTCATAGGCCGATTCTTCATTATCCCTGCTCTCCTAGTCACTGTTCTGTTGCTGAGAAAGGACACCATAACAAAGGCAGCACTAATGAGAAAAATTATTGAATTAGGGGCTCACTGACAGTGTCAGAGGCTTAGTTTATTTTCATGGCAGCATGCAGTCATGGTGGTAGAGAAGTAGGTAAGAGCTTTATCTTGCTTTGAAAGCAGAGACAGAACCAGAGACAGAATGACAGAGAGGCATTGAGTCTACCATGGACTTTTGAAACCTCAAATCCCAGTCCCAGTGATTCACTTCCTCCAGTCAGGTCTCACCTCTTAATCCTCTAATCATTTCATAGAATTCTATGTACTCTTTAGTGACCAAACATTCATACATATGATCCTGTGGGGGCCATCATTATTTAAACCACCACAGTGACCCATTTCATCTGATAATTATGTATAACACTGACCTCTTCTGTATAGTAGTAATGAATGACCCATTTTACATGACTGTGTGTATTATTCCACCCTATTCTTTAGGCCCAAATACATCACCCTGACACGTTCCATGTGATGGTACTATGATAATGTTACATTTCCCTGTATCAACCAAAGTAGACAGCACCAATACACAACTTATTTCCCCAACACTTCCAAGGAAGTTAGTTGTTTGGGTGTGTGGACATTTTGCATTCTCAGAAGAATTAGCAGGAGCAAGCAAAGCTATTATTTTTGCAGTATTTCTTAATATGTTGTTAAATAAGGAACACTGTCTTTGACTGTGAGTGAAATTCTGGATATAATAATGCTAGTTTCTTGATTTATGATAGAATTATACAATCTTGAAATGGTAAGCACTCTGCTGACCTAAATTTCAAAAACTGAATGCTTACTTAGGTCTTCTGGGACTTTGTTGTATGATTTGTTTATATTTGTTTTTGTGTTTTATAATCCAGGTTAGGATAAAACTTGCTGATAGCCAAGGATGAGCTTGAACAACTGATCCTCCTGCCTTAGCCCTTCAAGTTCTGACAGACATTTCTTCCCATACCCACCTTGTGCTTTTAGTATGAGGGTTTACTGACTCTGTAAGTATTCCAGGTTTACCTAATCAGACTTCAGTTATAAATTTTACCAGTGGTTCTCAGCCTTCCTAATGCTGCGACCCTTTAATACAGTTCCTCAGGTTGTGGTGACCCAAATATAAAGTTATTTCATCAGTCCTTCATGACTGTAATTATGCTACTGCTATAAAGTCTAATGTAGATATCTGATATGCAGGATGTCTCAGACCCCTATGAAAGTGTCGTCTTCCCCCAGAGGGGTCACACACCACAGGTTGAGAATGACTGGCTTACAGGATGGAAACCTGGTTAGTTTAGGATAGTCATCAATTTCAATGGTAGTTGGGTGCTTTTTCCATTTTACCTGCTGTGGCTTTCATAGAAATAAATTCCAGCCTCTGCACAAAATTGCCAAAAGTGAACTCAAAAATGAATCACTGAAGACAAACCTATAAGATAATGGAATTCACAGAAGAGAATAGATAAATCTTCATGAGTTGTGCCTTTGCCATTGGGTTGTTTAAGGTGCGACACCAAAAGTATGACCAGCAAGAGGCCAAGAGATAAATTTGTATCTCAGAGGGAGTGATCGTGAAATGGGAAGGACATTGTGTAGAATGGGAAAAACATACCTGATAAGTGTTCATTATCCATTGTGTAAAACAATTTCATATATTTCGACAGTAGAAGGGCAGTCTATTTTAATGTTATGCTGGGAACTTGAACTGCTGTGTGTGCAAAGGAGAACTCCAAAGAGCTGCAGAGTGTGTGGGAAGATTCTCAAAGTCCTTCATCCTTAGAGATGCAAATTCAAAGTAAAACAAGAGGCCTGCATACAGCTCAGTGTTCACGAACTTAGACTATTCTTCCAGAGGTCCAAGAATGATTTACAGTGTCCATCTTGTGTATTTACAGTTACCTTCACTTCAGCTCGACTCAGGCACCTATACTCATCTGCACATACCCGCTCCAACATATACATCAATTCAAAATAAAAATAAAATCTTTTTAAAAACTGAAGAATCAATTTACTCATAATAAGATTGTTATAATATAAACAGAAAAAATAACAAATGTCACTTGCATGGAGAAGTTGATACACCCATATGTTCCTGACAAGAGTATAAAATGGAATGGCCACTGAAGAAACCAGTTTTGGTAGGAAATAGAAGGCTAAAATGTAAAGTTTCCCTATGACCTATTAGGTCCATTCTTCAGCACATAACTTAAAAAAAAAAGTTGAAAAACAAAAGTTTGTATTGAGTTCTGAGGCTCTGTACAGCAGCCTAAGAATAAAACAACCTGGTTGTCTTTCAATTGAATAAAAAATAGAGGAAATATGTTGTATACATAGAAAAAATATAGGCAGCCACAACAAATTCTGGCATTGTAATATTGTCTTAATTTTCTTTCTGTTGCTGTGATAAACTGCCATAACCATAAGCAACATGGAGAAGAAAGAGTTTATTTTACAGCTTATAGTCCATGATGAAGGGAACTTGGAGGCAGGAACTGAAGCCGAGGCCATGGAGCCCTGCTGCTTGTTGCTTTTGCTCATCATGGTTTGCCTAGCCTGCTTTCTTATATAACCCGGCCCACTTATCTAGGTGTAACCCTGCCCACAGTTGGCTGGGCACTCCTGAATAAATAAATCATCAATGATGATAATGCCTCCACACACTTGCCTATAGGCCATTCCAAAAGAAGTTTCCTCTTTTTGAGGTTTCCTCCCATGCTTTTTGTATGATCAGAAGAACTATTTTCTGTGGGCAGTTCTCCTCTGGATTGTGTATGCTGCCTAGTTGCTGATACACTAAAAGAAATTTTTCATTGATTTGAAGGGAATACAAAGGATTCCCTACTTGGGTGTGCTAAGAAACCATTCCTGTTTCGTCTTGATGACTGTTTTGTTCACCTAGAGAATTTTTCTCCCACATATATTCTGATGTGATGACCATAGGGAACCTTCTAAATTGATGCACACAACCTGTGGCCTGTAGCATCTTGTGGAAGGGCATTTCTATGAAAACATCTCAATACAAAATCTTTTTTTAAAGTTTTAGGGTTTTTTTTTTCTTTCTCACTTTATTAAAAGGAAAAAAATAGCTAAATTTTATGGTTCTTCATCATGAACTAGAGTATAATGTCAAAAAGTTGACCATACCTGGCCACTTACTGTCCCTGTGAACCTTGCTCTTCCATCTTCAGGTTTATGAATTCCAACCATGGTTTTTTTTTTCCCCCTTAAGTTTGTAATTCTGATCGTCTCAATTCTGGTACCCTCACCTCATGAGGTCTGGCTGGGTCACCCACCAGTGCACACACATTATGACACAGAAACTTCTCTGGCCATAATCTGGGAGTATTGTTCTTTGTAACCCAGGACTTGCTGTGCACCCAAGGATGACCTTGAACTCCTGATCCTCTTGTCTCTACTTCCCCAGTGCTGTAATACCAGGTATGTGTCTTCATTGCCTGTTTTATAGTGCGCTGAATGTTATGCCCAAATCAACAAAGCCCCACAAAAGCCAACAAGGAAACCAAAGTCCTGTACGTAAAAGCAAAGAGCCTTTATTGTAATCAAGTTTGCAAACTCTGTGTTTAGCATGTACAACGCATTGGAATAGCCAGAGAGCCCCGAGCTCAATTAGAATTCACTTTTTATAGTAGTAAATGTGGGAATAAGGGGTTCCTGAGGTTCAGGACCCCTGATTGGATGGCATTTGTCTAGGCGTGTCCTGGTGAGTGTGCCTTGGCAGAAGGTCCTATCTACAGAGGTTGTAATGTTAGGCATTTCCTTTGGATGGTCTGTTCTTGGGAGCAGGTTGGGTTGTACAACCTGGTATTGCCTCAGGGTAAACTACTGAGACTCGGGCCTTTTATTAAATTTATTGAGGGCCAAGTTCTACTCTGGCAGGTGATAATGGTTGGGAATAAAGAACTTCCTTTGGGTGACCTGCTCAGACTTAGCTTATCATGGCTTGCCCCCACACTGAAAAGGAACTCTGAGCTTAGTTCCTGATAGGCCAGCACTCTCTACTGAGCCACACTCCTAGACCTCAAGGTAACTTTCCTTTCCTTTCAGATAATGTTAGTCTACACCATCTGTTGCCTGTTTTCTTTTTAGTAGCATTTGTTTGGGGGAGTATATTTGGTCCCTGTTAGACAGCAGTTCTCATTACAGAGTTTTCAGCTAAGTTAAAAATTCCCTTCAGCCTTTCACACTCCTTGGTGGTATTTGATACTTAGACAGTGGAGGCTTACTCTCAAATGAGGCTAATCAAGACATCCTATTGTTCTACCGTTGTCTTTTTAATTCAGCAGGCAAAGAAAAATAAGGGAAAAGAAAAACCCTAAACTTGATGTAGTTGGAAGATTTGATTCTTGGGCAAAGATTTAGCAGCCCAGTGGGCTTGGGTTTTCTCTATTAAGTCCTCCCAAACCGTGTTGTCAAGAAGGGTATAATTTGCCACAGGACTTTGAGATTGTCTTCATCAAGGAGACATCATAACTTGTTCAGATTAGTCACAAAGGAAAAAGTTAAGGAAATAATTGAACATATAAATATTCATGAGGAGTTAATCAAGGGGGAAGTACTGCTTCTGATTTATAGATACTTTTATAATTGAGAAAGTTGTCAAAACTTGGGGATTGAATTCGAAAATTCCAATAAATGGAACAAAGTTTTTGATAACAGATCATGAGCATCTTCCACAAATACTCTAGAGTCCTGTATTCACATAGGATCATTTATCAATGTGCATTCCCCAAAAACTCAGAGGCCAACAAGAACAGAGCCAGCAAATGTTTTTCTCATACAGAATTGGTTCACTTACAAGAAAGAAGCTGAAAAGCCCCAAGATCTATAACTGGTGACCGGAGACCTTGTGAGCTACAGATGAAATTCTCCTTGGCAGGTTGGCCTGCGTGAAACTCAGTGAGTTTCCTTGGGTCTGAAATCAGGTAAAAATGATATGCAGGATAGAACGCATTCAGGAGAAATTCCCTCATACCTAAGGGAGGACCAGGCTTGCCTTTTCCTAAGGTCTGAGACTGAAGGACAAGCTGTATGCTTTCCCGAATGTCCTATAAATTTAAACCAGAAGTTCCTTAATTTTGATCAAGTATCCGGCCACCCCATTGTCCAATGAAGTTAATACAGAAAGTTAGTCATCTGAATGAAGTTTCTTTTTGAAGTTTGGAAATGGACATATGAGGTGGGCAGACTCTTTTCAAGTCATGATAGCTCGTTATTTAAAAATTAGCTTAAGATGTAAAAGTAATTGCTTAAAGCTTTTGGGTTTTAGGTCCAAGGGGAATGAGGCAGATAGTTCTTTTGGGGTAAGAGATTTATTAATTAATTGATAGACAAGCAGAGTCTATTAATTGATAGACAAGGGGTCGACAAAGAGTTTAGACACACATGGCATGAAGGGAATTCATTCTAACAGCTTTCAGAAGTGTGCCATGTGGGCTGGAGAGATGACTCAGCGATTCAGAGCAGTGGCTGCTCTTCAAGAGGTCCTGAGTTCAATTCCCAGCAACTATGTTGAGGCTCACAGCTATCCACAATGAATTCTGGTGCCCTCTTCTGGCATGCTGGCATACATGCAAGCAAAAAAATTGTATACGTAATAGATAAATAAAATCTCTTAATAAAAAACAAGTGTGCCATGTGTTTGTTGAATAGTTCATTAGTGGGTATTTCTGTTTCTACTAGCTTGAAGTGACGAGACAAGAATCTAAAGAACTGGTTGCTTTAGTTCTGGAAACCAAAGTTCAAGGAATAATCAAAGTTTAACTAAAATGGAGGAAGTTTACCAAATCAAAGATCATGCCGTGGTTAAGAAGGATTAAACTCTGGACCTTGAAATACTGACTTTGCTCTTTGTATGAAGGTAGGAGTGAGACTCTGGGAAAGCCAGGGGCCTCTGAGCATAAGGGCAGTTGGGTGAGAATGTGCGGAGGATGAGGTACAGGAGAGGGGCAGTTTGATGTTGAAACATGACATTTCTCGTGCTTCATTTTTATTTTTGAGATACAGTAGTCAAAGCTGGTCCTGAACTTAGGTTTTAAAGGCTGACCTTGAACTTCTGCTTCTCCTCCCTCCACTTGCCGAGGCTTAGGTATGCACCACCACCATGCTTTTTTTATGCAGTGCTTGGGATGGAACCTAGAGCTTCATCCATGCCAGACAAGAAGTCTGGCAACTGAGCCACATGCCCAGCTCCTATGGCTCCATAGTTGATTTTGCCTGGTGAGAGTACTGCTTATGTCCTGGTCAGTGCATATAACCTTATCTCCAAAATATTTTTTCCTGGGTAAGTGACAAATTTCAGTTGTTCTCATTGACATTAACACAAAACAAAAAAACAAGGACTGAAGCGACTGATCACAGCAGTTAAGCGCCCTTCCTGTTCTTCCAGAGGACCTGAATTCAGGTCCCAGCACTCATGTCTTGCGGCTCAGAGCTTCCTGAACTGTAAGCTCTGCAGGTGCTTGTATTCATTTACTTTATATACCCACATAAACCTATAATTAAAAATTATGATAAAGTATAAAAGCACTACAGAAAAATCTATGAATGAATATCCTATGTGATCCTTCCTGTGTGTATCCTGCCTGTGCCCATTCTTCACTTTAGTAGAGAACAGCAGAGCATTAAGTTGGAAGGCAGGGTGTCGCATAGTTCTGGTGGTTTGCAAAGATGTAGAGAAATATTTGGCTTAAAGGAGCCCAAGGTCAGGATGCACAAGCTTACCTGGGAGTGAAGGCTACATATCCACCCTGTGTTTGGAAAGCTTTAATAGTAGCGTTGTCCTCTGTTTGGATCTGAAATAGATGGAGGAAATGTAGTTTAGCTGGTTCATTTGCCTTTTTTCAGTTGTGATTAAAACACCATGACCAAGGCAGTTTATAGAAGGAAGGGGATATTTGGACTTAACAATTCCACAAGGATAGAAGTCCATCGTGTCAGGGAGCATGGCAGTAGTTGGGCTGAGAGCTCACTAACTATATGTAGGGCTTGGATTTAATCGCTCAATGCTCACCACCAGTGACATGCTTCCTTAACAAGGGTATTCCTCCTAAACCTCCCCAAACAGCACCACCGCCTGGGGACCAAGCGTGCAAATACTGGAGCCTATGGGGGATAGTTCTCATTTAAACCACCACAGATGGGTAATCAATTTTGTTGCATTGTCAACGTAGCTGCTGAGCTAAAGCCAGTCTGGATAATCAATTTTGAAATCCCCTGTTGTCAGTAAGCTGTTAAAACAGAAACGTTAACTTCATGAGTTGAAGGAGCCGCTTTGAAGACCGCTTAGTGACAGAAATGTAGAAAAAGACAGGTTGGAAGCAGAGAGGGTTCGAGCATAAGTATTTATATCTACTTCAAAGCACAGTTTCTTTTCTCCTGGAAACTGCTTCAGCTGTGTATTTCATTACTCTCTTGTGGCCTGTGGTGGCAGGAGACTGAGGCAGAGAGTGTTCCTAAGGATACCTAAGGACATTGTTCTTTTCGGAGTAACAAGATAATTTGCAGACATAGCTTGTACAGTGTTCTGATGGCAAAAAAAGACAAACACATCCACCCTCCTCCACCCAGCAGGATCACAAGATCAAGCTAAACGAGAGGGCCCAGAAATGTCCTGCGAGCTTGTCCTGTCCAACTACCCTGCTCTTTCCGTTGACATGCTCTCTCCCCGCCTTCCCAACCTCATCTAAATATCCTTTCCTATGTACTTTGTTGGAAATAGGAGTGAATTGGTAAATTTCAGGAAAGTAAGAACAAAGCCCTTTTCATTTAGCGAATGGATTTTTTTTTCGCCTAAGTACGGGTATATTAAGTAATACTGCAAAGATTGTTTCGTTTTTGAGATGGTCTTCTGTAGCCCAGGTTAGATTCCTGGATAGACCCCAGCACTTTTTGAGTGCTAGATTAGCACTCTACCAATTTAGCCACATGCTTATGAAATGAGGGTAACATAACTTCTTTAGAGGAAGAAGAAATTAAAATCTGCCTCTTGATTTACATAAATACACAGATGACTTTTAAAAAAATGGGGAGTACCTTTTTTTTTCTCCTTCAGTTTTTCTCTTCTTTTTTTGAGATAGCACCTGTCTTATCTACCTGGTTGATGCAGAACTCAGTATGTAGACCAAGCTGACTTTAAACCATTGATCTGTCTACCTATGCCAAGTCCTAGTTTTCCAGGAATGTTCCACTACTTCTGTTAATGTTTCTTCTATAGGGAGACCAAAAATAAAACAAAAGTTCTAATTCTTTTTCAAATGTCCCAACTACAAATTAAGGTATGAATCTACCCAAGTTCACTTTGGGGAACCAGTGATTTTTTTTTATTTTTACTTATTTATTTTATTGTTTTTATATATAATTTTTTTATTTTATAAAATAATATTT
>NW_026068043.1:2855001-2871069 GCF_014885135.2 Alexandromys fortis
CTCACAATAGATCAGCCCCACTGTCTCCGTGGGTGGGTGCACCCCTCGTGGTCCTGACTTCTTTGCTCATATTTTCCCTCCTTCTGCTCCTCCTTGGGACATTGGGAGCTCAGTCCAGTGCTCCAGTGTGGGTCTCTGTCTCTATCTCCATCCATCTCCAGATGAAGGTTCTATGGTGATATGCAAGATATTAATCAGTATGGCTATAGGATAGGGTCATTTCAGGTTCTCTGTCCTCAGCTGCCCCAGGAACTAACTGGGGACATCGCCCTGGGCACCTGGGAGCACCAAATCTCTTGCCAACCCTCCTCCTGATTATGGGAAGTAGACAAGATTGCCGGGCAAAAAATGGGATCTTGGGGGAGGGTGGGGAGGGAGGTAAGGGGAGATGGGGAGAGAAAAGTGAGAAGGGGAGGTTGGGGGGAACTTGGGAAACCAGTGAGTTTTTGAGGCTTGCTTATAGAGCAGTGAGCAAAAGGTTCTGGGAGAGAGCATGGATGGCCATAGAGTTAGACACACAAGAAGGTCTAATCGTGGCATGGATGGTGACAACTTTGAGATTGCATAGACGGAGCCCCCTTCTGCAGTGTTTCTCAGCTGAAATTCTTTAGGTTTTCCCCAAGGCCAGTTGCTTAGACCACAGTTGCACAGAACTACTTGAGAGAAGCCCCTGGTGAGGTTCCCATGACTTTCCTTACATATTTTTCTGTAGAGACTCTCAACATGCCCAGCGGTGGTAATATTTGCATCTGGAGTCTATCTGAATACAGCTTTGCTGAGTGGATAGTCTTAAATAATGACCCCAATACAACGTAGTCCAAGCTTGTCTCAAATATTTGACTTTCCTCCTTGATCCTCTTAAGTCACCTTGGCTGGTTTAGTTATTCCGGTATGAGTGAGACTTAGCTTACTCAAGTTTGGTACACTTTTGCTAATTCCCACAAGAGTCTGCCTTGAGTCTCCTTACCCAAACCTACCCCCTTAATGATGGTAGCCACCTTTTTCTTATTAGAAAACACCTAGGGGGAAGGCCACCAACGTGACTCAGAGAGTAAAGGTGTTTGCTTCGAAGCCTAAGGACCCGAGTTTTTTTCCTCGAACCCACATGGTAGAAGGGAAAAGAAACAACTGAAGTTTTCCTCTGTCCTTCCCATGCAAACCATGCCACACTGAAGTCCCCACACACAACTAGATAGGCACATACAAGTAAGTACATAAATATGAAAACTTACTTAATTGCCTGGAAGAATATAGAAATTTAAAATCAACACTATTGGGTATTGTCTTGAAATTGTTGGATTGGGCATTGCCACACGTCTATTCTAAGCTTTGAAATGTTTCGCATCCCCTGTAACATGATACCGCAGGGCTTTCTGATAATGGGCAACTCCCAGCAAATGTCAAGCCATGGAAGCACTGTTTCCTAATATTATTTTTTAGCACAATTGATGTCTGTGGTTTGGAGGTCTGAGAGGCACTTATGTAATTTCTGACTTGGAAAATCATTTAAGTTTTCAAGTAATTTCAGCTAAGATTTGGGTTGGAACTCAGAATGAACACAGATAGCCAAGAAATTTTTTTCTTGTTTTTTGGGGGATGGCAAAGAGTCAGAGCTAGTGTTGATGGAGAAAGAAAAAGGTCTTACCTCAAGGGCAATGGGAAAGAGTTTATTTTGGAGTCAAACATGAATGGCCATGTCCCAGAAGAAATATTTAAGACACTGCAAGCACCGTGTTCAAGTAACACTTGAATGAAATTTTCATAGTAAAGGAATCAATAAAGTTAGGCGGGCATTGGTGGTGCACGCCTTTAATCCAAGCTCTCAGGAGGCAGAGGCAGGCGGATCTCTATGAGTTCAAGGCCAGCCTGGTCTACGAGCTAGTTTCAGGACAGGCTACAAAGTTACAGAGAAACCCTGTCTTGTAAAATAACAACAAAAAGTCATGAATTAAGATACCTTCCAAATATATTGTTGGAAATAACAAGTATACAGGTTTCAGGAAATGTGAAAAAAACTATTAGAGGACTCAGTGATAACACTCTTAGCTGTTTGTTTGGGAGAAGGTGATAGTTTGCTAACGATTCACTTTAAAGCTTTTGGCAGTAATAATTCAAGCATGAGTCTACTATGCACATAGCTCTGAGTGCTATCCCCAGCATGGAACAAACTTAATATGGGTGTCCCATGATTGGATATCCAACATTGATGAAGTAGAGGCATGAGGGGCAGGAGGCTAAGCTTTAAGAAATGTTCCAATCTGGAAATTGTTTGTCATATAAGCATGGGAACCTGGGTTTGGTTTTCCAGTGCTAAACC
The DNA here is from genome assembly GCF_014885135.2 of Alexandromys fortis. Classification (NCBI taxonomy): domain Eukaryota; kingdom Metazoa; phylum Chordata; class Mammalia; order Rodentia; family Cricetidae; genus Alexandromys; species Alexandromys fortis. Next base: position 2,857,319 of record NW_026068043.1, read on the forward strand.
CATGTAGACTTGTGACTACAGTTGCGCTCACACGCATATGTGTGCATACACACATGTGTATGCATACACCCACAGTCAAGTGTGCATTCAGAAATACAGGACAAGTTTAAGGGAACTGAGATTTCTCAGTGGTTAAGAACACTTGCTACTCTGACAGGGCACCTGAGTTAAATTCCCAGTACCCACTTAGGGTAGCTCACAACTACCTGTAACTCCAGCTGCAGTAGATGCGATGCCCTCGTCTGGCCTCTGTGGGCGTATACACACCCTTACACTCACTCTTAGCCACGCACACACACACCCACACACACACCTACACATACACACAACCACACACAGAATTTTAAAATAAAACTTGATTTGAAAAAATTTTAAGGTAATCAGCCATACAATAATTTCCAGGTCAGCTTGGAATATATGAGTTCTTGTTATTTATGAATAAAAAACAAATAAACAAATGATACAATATTCATGAAACTGGTATGCTCAGTTCATTGCTAATTGTAGATAACTTTTGATGCTAAGAGTCTATGTGTTTGCCTTCCAGACTCTGAGGCTGACTCCAGTGCACCTTTCATACACAGGGGATTCCAGCATCTCTTGTTTTTCATGTCTATCTGTGTGTGTGTGTGTGTGTGTGTGTGTGTGTGTGTGTACCCATGTGTGTGGAAGCTGGGTGATAAGGCAGGGTGCTTAAATGCTTTGTTGCATTATGTTAATTCCTCAGCAGTGCAATCAAATTCATGTCGTAATTAAAGCTGTCAGTTGGAAGGCAAGCCAATCGCTGTGAAAGCACAGCATAACAAATGAACTGAAATGATTCCGCGTGTAGCTATACAATGCTTCACCAGGCATGAAATTAAATAAGTAATTTGATGTTGACATCAGAAATTGAAATGATACCCACTGTTCCCTCATTCAGTCAGACCTGCATAAACAATGGCCGGAGCAAACATGCACAACAAAGCCCTTCTTTCCACCCGCTCCCCCCAAGTAATGCACAATATATATGCAAAATGAGCATATCAGAGCTTGCTTAGACCTCAAGGATGTAATTTGCTTTGGTATACAATACGATGATGTCCGTATGGGGGTGGGAAGCTCGGTTTGGAGTGATCCTTCTTCTGGGATAAAACATTTTCGGGAAGCAGGGTGAATGAGATCAACAAATCCCCTTATATCTCTGTCATTCATCCTAAAATGAATTTGTTTCCTAGAGGCAGGACTCCAGGCTGGTAGAGACCTAACTTGGTTTCTTTCTTTACCTGCTGTAATAAGAGTTGGGGGTGCAGAAAATAGGTGACATTTTCACATGGTCAGTCACTGGTAAAAGGAGTCTGTCTCCATTACAACAGTGGGTGATTTTCTCACTCTCTCTCTCTCTCTCTCTCTCTCTCTCTCTCTCTCTCTCTCTCTCTCTCTCTCTCTCTCTGTCTCTCTCTCTCTCTCTCCCCTCCACCCCCACCCTCTTCCACCCCCTCTCGTTTGCTTATAGAATCAAGAACACAGGAAGGTTTTGTTTGTTACTCACGTTTTCCCCCTTAATTTAGATATACGTGTGTGTGTGTATGTGTGTGCACGCGTTCGCATATTTCACAGGTATACTGGTTCCCAGGAAGACCAGAAGAGGGTGTTGTACCCATTGGAGCTGGAGTTACAGGTGGTGTATGAGTCACCTGATGGTGGGTGCTGGGAACTGAACTCAGGTCCTCTGGAAGAGGTTAACCACTGAGATCGTGTTAGCCTTGCAGCAAGGTTTGTAAGTGTGGGTCACATACCTAGCATTCCGTTCATGGTGCTTTTTTCCCCCTGAACTTGTGGGAAATACCAAGATGAGGAACCGTTGCTTTAGAAATGTTGTGTGTCAAGCTGTCTTTGTTGGGTGTGGACCCAGTCGGAAAACTGTTCCGGTTTGAATGTGAAATGCCCCCCACAGCTCCAAGTGATTGAACACTTGGTTTAAGGCTGGTGGTGATGTTGGAACCTTTAGGAGGCAAAGTCCTGCTGTAGTGGAAGAGAGTTATTAAGGGCAGGCCATGGTGTTGTTTAGGTCCCTCGTACTTCCTGTCTTCTCTCAGCTTCATGACTGATGATGCAGTGTGATGAGCCACTTCTTTTTCCTGTGGCGGGGAGTGGGTTCAAGACAAGCTTACTCTGTGTAACAGCTCTGGCTGTACTGGAACTCTAGACCAGGCTCTCCTCATACTCTCAGAGATCTGCCTGTCTCTGTCTCCTGAGTGCTGGGATTAATGATGTGTACCACTGCAGTCCAGCCCATGAGAAGCAATGCCTGGCTCCTGCTGCCATGCCTTCTTTGCTGTAATAAACTTTAGCCTCAAAGTTTATCCAGACTTGCCCTCCCTTCTTTAATTCAATTTTTTTTTGAAAATCATCAAAGCATGAAAAATCAACTCAGCTGGGCAGTGGTAGCTAATCCAAGTACTTGCAAGGTAGTGACAGGCGGATCTCTGTGAGTTTGAGGCCAGCCTAGTCTACGGAGGGAGTTCCAGGACAGCGAAGTCTACATATTAAAACTCTGCCTCAAAAAACAATAAATAAATAAGTTGAGTAACTCAAATACCTTCCCAGTTCACAGCCAGCAGAAATCATGTCTGCTGTTAAGAAGTGTTGATGTTGCCTTCTGTGTCAAATAATACACACACACACACACACACACACACACACACACATTCTTTCAAGCAATATTTTTGGTGTAAGACATGATATGGAGGTACATGGCTCCTTGTGCCTGTTTAAAGAGTAGGAGATCGGATATGTAAATGGAACAGCTCAAGTTAGTGATTTTTTTTTTAATTCTGTGGGAGATTGGGCCTCTCCATAGAGGTGATTGCCCCCCTAAGGCAAAGCTGATAAGGCCACAATGGAAAGACTGATTGCCATCGGCTTATTTTCATTTTGAACTTATTTTGTGTCTCCCTTGATTGTAAAGGGGATGACAAAAATTAAATAATTCGTTAAGACAAGTTTTCAAGAGAACATATACACCAAAAAGTTCCAGACTTGCTCTGTAGTTTCATTGGTAGAGTACTTGGCCTAGTGTGCATGAGAACCTGGGTTCCATCTCCAGCATTGTTTAAACCAGGCTTGGTAGTGTACTCCTGTTGTCCCTGCATTCAGGGAATGAAAGCAGGAGGATCAACGGTGTCCTCAGCTACAGGGAGTTGAAGGCCAGCCTAGACTACATGGAGACTTTGTCTAAAACCCCAGGTAGAGGACTGGGCAAAATAGTTTAGTTGGTTGAATGGTTGCCTAGCATACATAGAATTCTGCATTTGAGCACTAACATTACATAATTGAGTGTAGTGGTATTCTGTCCCACAGGAATTGAGGGTAAGCCTAGACTACATGAGAGCCTGTCTCAAAAGAGCAGGGCAGGGTGGGGACTAGAGAGATGATACATTGGTTAAGATCACTCATTCCTTTTGTAGAGGATACAAATTCAGTTCCCAGCATTCACATCAGGAAGCTCACAGCTGCCTATAATTCCAGTTCTAGAGTTTCCAATATCGTTTGGCCTCTTCAGAGCACCTGCACACACATTGTACGCATAAACTAATATAGGCATACATATATACATATAGATCATAATAAATACAAGCAGCTTCCATGTTCATACTTTTCCTCCCCCCTCCAAGTATATGATATCCTTAGTTTTGCTCAGAGTTATTGATTTTTAGTGGTTTAGTGTGTCAGAGCTGTGGCAGTCTGAATTGGTAATATTGAGACAAAAACTGCTTCCCTCTGACCATGGATTCTCTGCATTTTAGTCAACTAATTATGTTTACAAAATGTCTAATTTTTGTACAGTGCCAAGTGTGTACTAACCAAAGCCTTCAGGGAATAAACTGACAAGTAGGTCATATACCAAAAAGTCATCCAAACCCATTGGGCTTTTCATTTTCATGTCAGTCTGGACTTTTTCCCCTTTTCTGCCTCTCTGCGGCCGCAAAACCAAATAGCTTGAGACCCAGGCCTTGAATGTCAGGAAGTCAGGGAGGCAGGCTGCCATGTGCCTGTTTAGTCTCAGTGCAGGGCGAAATGCCATCATTAATTCATTACCCAGCTGCCTGTCAAATAAATTGGCAATTACGTCCACCGCAGAAGCTCAGAATCCAGTAAATAGCACGTTAGCATCTCTGAGTTGTTGAGAGATATAAAGGGGGAAATTAAGCAACACATTCTGTGTATCAGTAGCAGATGACGAGGGGCCTCACGCCCGTGCATGTGATGTCTGGATGAAAAGCTCACAAAGGGCTGGTAATGAGCTGTGTGGATGGGAGGATGTTAAAAATCGCTACTGACTTCCCCACTCTGTCTTTGTGCTTTCTTTGCAGAGTTCAGCTCCTTCCAGCTTGGGAACAGGCTACTTCGTAAGTTCATCTCCTCCTCCACCTGCGCGCCTCGTGTTGCCATCGGTCCCCTTCTGTAACAAATCCTCATTACAGTGTGAACAAAACACGGTCAGGGGTTCCCTCTCCTTCCTCATGAGCACACATATTTCTGCCCTTTCATTGAGAGTTATCTTATTTCTCAAAGGTTTATCCTGTTGGGCCCTAAGGATCAGGAGGCAATTGCCTAGCTGGGGTACTTAGCATGTTTGGCAAATTTGGGGAAACATGATTGCTCTTGCCAGCCCAATTCCATAATTAATGGAAATCAGGTTACATATGAAGTTACCTTCTTTGAAGAGCTTCTATGTACACAGTGACTTGACTTGTATTTCTGTTCTTACATTTGCGGGTGTTTCCCTCACACTCTGGTTGGTATCCCCTATCAAGCTTATATGACAGCAGTTACCATACTTACAGTTTGCCCTTAGGGGAGGGGAGGGGACGGAGTAAACATATTTCTGGGCTATCACACTATCTTTCATTAAAAGACAGAGAAAATGGTTGCTTCATTAAATTTTTACAACAAAATTATCCTTTGTGGATTCAGTATTCCTTTTCAAGATATCAGTGAGGAAGAATTGGAAGCCAGCATTATTTACACAAGATAACATAGCAGTGTTACAGTTTTTTGCAGTATTTACAGGAACTTAATTGTGCTTGGAAGGGACACTTGATCCTAGAAGACCCAAGACTGAACACATCCTATGAAACATGGTCACTAACTACTAATTCAGGGCAGCTACTTTTAACTTTGTCCTCTTAAGATGCTCACCCCTCTTCTGCTGACTCATTTTTCTCAATGGATTTCTGTAAACTTTTGTAAATCAGCATTGTTTCCATGAATGTTGAGTCTTTCCTAAGTTTCACCAAAAAGTACCCACCCACACATCTTAGTCTTAATCTATCATCCAAGGCGAATGATAAGGACGGCTCTGGACTCTCATCATACAGTTAGCACAGTTAGCATCCAGGGCCTAAATATTCATGCTTACAGAAGGAGCAGGATGCTCTCAGCGTCTTGCTTCAGCAGTTGAAAGAACAGACGTGGTCCCATCTGCCATCTCTTCACACCAGTCTGGGTGTGGGTTGAGATGTTGGAAGTAAAATCTGGAAGCTGTTGTGCCTGTCCTCCATGCATGGGCTCTATTCTCACCCCACCTCCTTTTCAGAAATAAAGCCCAAACCACTACCTTTGCCATGTTCAGTTATAGCCTGAACAGTCTTTTGTTAATTTTTTTTAATTGGCATTATAACTGTACTGAAAGAAGAATGTTGTCTAAAGAATGGACATTTGTTTTGTTTTTTACTTCCTTAGTTCTATGAATACTTAGCTTTATTTTCTAATGATAATCTGATAACTAACAAATCCTTAATTAGGATTTGAGATTTTTTTTAATGCTGAAACAACTTTGCTTAACTTTAAAAATTCTTCATTTTGCTAAAATTGCTTTGGTAAAATCTACTTACTCTGCTTATCTCAAGAACTGTCGTGTTATTAGCGTACATGGAGAAGATGCGTACCAGATGTCTGTTCCGCTCTCAGCTATGATAAAAACCCCCCTCCCAGAATGTGTTTCCAATACTGCATTGTTCTGTTATCACCCTGCAAAATCCTAGGTGGAGTTGCCAGGCCCGCATCAAACCCTGGCTCTGTTTCAAGTGTCATTCCAACATTATCACATGTAATACTCAATACCAGGGACTAAGGTCCATGTTGGTGAGTTTCATGCTTTTAAATAATGTATCTGCAACTTCTGTACTTGCTTCCCCCCCAAACATACTGTTACCTTGTACTTAGTGGTCTGTGTATCAGAATGGCTCTCACTCAGTACGGAAGACTCAGGCTCAGTATTAGGTTGAGTCCCATACTAAATTTTTTTCTTTTCTCATTAATCTGCTTCAACAACTTTTTGATATGTGGATGGGGGAAATCACTACAGATGAACTAATTCTTATCATTGAAACATAAATTGTTGGGTGTGGAAAGGCTAAAGTCCCTCACCTTTGGGGCTTACCAAATCAGAAGTGCTTATTTAAACACTTTCCCACGGCTCAAGTATCCTCCTCACTCTAGAAACTAGTTATCTCCCATGTACTGTAGTACAGATTTTAGTAAACAAAGGTGGAAAACCTTTGGTTTTGTTTGTTCATAATCCATGCATCATGAAGTCTGTATTTGTGTGCATGTGGTGTGTGTGTGTGTGTGTGTGTGTGTGTGTGTGTGTGTGTGTATCTGTACCTGCGCTTGCTCACTCTTGGACTAGTCCGGCTCATTGTACTCGTCTCCAGTTCTTTGACTCTGCCTGTTCTGTTCTGCTGAAGGCTTTTAAAGAAGCCTTTGTTTTTGATCTGGTTTTATTTGTTTATGTCTCCCTGGTTTTGTGTTCCAAAGATGTCTTCTTAGGTCTGTCAGTTTTCCAGTCTATGCAAAAGCAGAAGATTTTGGAGATGGGAACAGCAGTGAAGAGCACTATTTACATAAGCATATTGCAAAGAATTCTTAAAGTAGACAAAATAGAGAAGGTTTGGAACAAACTTTGCACGTTTGGGGGAGGCTTTGAATACTGTGAGTGTTATACACACACACATACACACACATACACTCACGCACACTCTGTCTCTCTTTCATTGCATACGCATCCACTGCTCAGCTCATATTCTAAATATAAATGAAATTATAGGCAACTTGGAATCAATTTGCTGGGTTTTTCTTTCCTTTTTGGCAAGCAATCTGAAACTTGTTGGAGTATGTGTAGGGTTTTCTTTTTTTTTGTTTTTGATTTTTTTAAACGTCAACTCAGTGAATACATTTTCTGTTTGATTTAAACATTTCTGGCTATCTTTCCGTCTGAAACATATACTTGAAATTTTACTCTGAGTAGCATGTAATGAAGTACCTAGTAGCAGAATGACCTGTGCGACTGGTTGTGTGACCTTGGGCAGGGTGGTTGATATCTTTGTTTCTCCCTCACCACCCACCTAATAGAGTTGTGAGTCTTACACCAAATGACATAATTAATGTACACTGAATATGAGCTAGGTTTTTTTTCCCCTAAAAATTTTAAAATTGTTTTTAAAAATTTTTTGTTGTTGAATATGTGCACAGTAGTGCTGGTTCCATAGAGCCCAGAAGAGGGAGTCAGATCTCCTGGAGCTTGAATTACAGGTGGTGTGAACTCCTGATATAGGTTTTAGAAACTGAGCTTGTATCCTCTGCACAGGAAGTATGCACTTTGAAACCACTGAGGGCCTCTAAGTGTCTCTGTTCTTCACACAGCTCATGAGTAGATAAACTTTATGTCAAACTGTGCAATATTGTATTGGCAGAGGGCACTGCTAAAAATTAATAACATGAAAGTATATTTTGCCATTTGCGTCCATGTTGTATAACCAGTAATTTCCCTTCCTGGAGCTTTCACGTGGGCGTGGGATTCTGTTTTTGCTTGGCTGTATCTCACTCTGTGTGAACTTCAGGCACAGATGCTTTTCTTTGTCATCCTGGTGCCTGCCCCCCACCCCACCCCATGGGGGATTTAAAGCTCATCATGAACATTTAGCATGCCTATGTTTTGGGCTTGGCAGTTAAGGAAGGTCTTTTCAGTAATTCCACTCATAAGAAATTGGTTGCAGGGTGTGTTACCTACCCTGTGACACCAAAAAAAAAAAAAAAAAAAAAAAAAGTGGTTGGGAGGAGTGACCAGAGTTGGGAGAAAGACAACACTCCATCAGATTGGTCTGTCATTGAATCTGGATTTCACTGATTGGTTAGGCTGGCTGTCTGCTAAGTTCCAAGGGATCCTCCTGTCTCTGCTTTCCCATCAAGGCTGGTTTTTCTTTATGGGTGATGGATCTGAACTCAGGGCCTCATGTTTCATCTTTCCAGTCCCTGAAGTGGTATAAGTTGGAGCCCTGTAATCAAGTCTGTAATTAGGTGATTAACTTCTTTGGCTGAGCCCATATGCTCCTGTGAAAGGGACTCTTAGACCAGGGTGAACCATCCTTCCTGCTCCCCTGAGATCCTCCTTCCAGTTACTTCTTTTAAAATTCAAGCTTACTAGTTGTCACACTTTAATTTCTCTAGGAAACCAGTGTGCTGATAGCCTATGATTCACACTGTGGGAAAGGGGTTTGAATAACATTATACTTCCTAAGATGGAGTGTGTGTAATTACTGTTGTTCTGCACATTACTTAACTTTCAGAGATTGTTCTGTGATCAGGTACAAAGTGCAACATGGTGTCCTGTGCCTTTCTTCCAAAGGGGAAAGTTCTTTGTCTCCTTCTTAGGTTTTTAACTACAAACCCTTGAAAAATCCCATGACCATTTATTATAATTTGTGTACTTTTTTGTAATTTAAAATATTTTCATTAGAAATGTATTATTGAATATATTTATATTTTTGATTGTTATTTTAATTGTTTTACTAAAATCATTTTGTTCCACCCTTCAAACCCTTCCATATTTCACTCCTTCCACTCCCTCTTAAAATCATGGCCTCCTTTTATTTAATTATTATTGTGTTTTTATTTATAAACAAGCAAATCAAACCATTTAGTTTTGCTCTCATATAACACACACACACACACACACACACACACACACACGTTTTAGGTCTGTCCACTTGGTTTTGGGTTTCAAAGTAAGGAGTTATCCCTGGAGAAGATTTTAATTCTCATTCTCTTTCCCTCTCTCTGCCCTCAGCAATTTTTAATTGTTTGTAGGTTTTCATTCATAGGTGTGGATCACATCCCCATCCCAGGTAACCATATTTTTGAACTATACTTTTAAAAATCCTTCTAGGGATATGATAAGCTAGCTTAGCAGGAAAAAGTACCTGCTACCAAACTTGATGACCTGAGTTTAATCCCTAGGATACACATGGTGGAAAGGAGACGACTGACTCCAGGAAGTTGTTCTGTGACCTCAGCACATATGTTTCCGGGTCATTCTAGATCCCATCAGCTTGATCCATGTTAACTCTCACACTATCTGCAAAGTTTCTTGGCAGTGGATGTTATCAGATCTATTAAGAGCTCACATACTTTTAATGAATATGGGGAGATGGCCTCCTCTGCCATGTTTCTCAAAAATGCGAAGGAGGAAAGGAATCATCAAAGAGGAAATGGAAATAACAAGCCATCCCAGAAGAAACTCACCAACAGGGCCTTAGGTTGTGGTAGTTCATGCCAATGACGGGTGCCACAAAGGACCAGTGCTTAATGTTGGCCCTGTTGGCCTTCCCATGCTGCAGAGGGCACCATGAGATCCTGGGTACTGACTTTCAGCACCAGCTTTCTATTGATGGGCCTCATAGTGAAAGTACGTATCCTTTAATTAATTATTAATGCATATTTCATTTTTTTTCCAAACTAAATTTTGCTCATGTGGAGATGTGTATCCACAGAGAAACTCACGCATTCGCTTCTCCTATTCCATAGCTAGATGATTCAGTAAGAACTTTAGTGCAGAGGGCTGACAGTCCCAGAATGACTAGGTAGGTCATGGCATCGAAAATTGAAAATGAGATTTCATTTTAACCTGTATATTTTTTTTGACAGGTTTTGAAAATGAAGCCCTTAAGTTAGTAGCTGTCCGTGTCACATAAATGTTATATAAGTTGATGTGAACTATATACCAGAGAGTCACAGGCTATGAACACAAACACACACACACACACACCACAGACACACAATTCAGGTACTCATCAGTCAGAATCTTTCAGATCAAAGGACATCACTTTGCTTAACTGCTTTAAATATATATTTCTTTAAAAATGTATTTACCACCCCCGCAGTTGTAAATTAGATGCTCCCCTACCCATTCATGAAAATCTTAGATTTCGGTGAAACAATGAGAGTATTGTGAATGAGGTTAGAGAGCCCGATTAGGGCTTGTTAAAGGGGAGGGGTGCCGAGCTCACTCCAAGTGCCATGTTTTCCTGTCATCAGCGTCACTGTAAACCGGAGTCATTGGAAGCTCTGATAGTTGGAGGCTCTTCACTGACTCCCAGTGCTTGCCTTCAGAAGACAAACATTTAGAATGCATTTTGCTCATGTCGAAGTGTTTATCCATTTAAAATAGCAGTGTCGTTTTATGAAAAGCACCTTAGTGGCATGCTGTTAGATACAGCACAGTTAATAAACTGTCAGGTCCTAGACACATATGCTCTGATAAACCAGCCATCACCCAAGGACTGGAGCTATAAATTTCTTCTAACAAACCTTAATTTGCTTAGCAGACTAATAAATGATTTCTGATTTTCCTTTAGTAATTAGCTCCACTAATAGTCATGTTTAAAGTCACCTTTTTCATACTACACTTAATGGCTCTACTGTAACCCATGAAGAGGAAAAAACAAAATCAAATAAAAGCCATCGCCAGCTCCCCTTGTGACCGGTAATAAATCATGGTGATTTGGGGATGTTGGGTGTTTTCAAGTAGGTGACAACTGCACATCAGAGCTTATAAACTGTCACCTCCAAGCTTGCTTGGCATGTGTTGTAAAGCAGAATGACCTCAGCTCAAACAGCTGCCGTGTAGGGCCGGCCTCAGAACTTTAAGGAGCACTTAAAAACGCAGCAAGGCTCAGCAGCCCTGGTTCCTGCTGCACACTCCATATTTCCTGTGTGCATCACAGCTCATAAACTCTTATCAGGACTGTGCACAGTGTACTACTGAAGGAAATCAGAAACACATGAATAGTGTTCCTGGGGTACCTCAGGATTCACCTAAGTTTTGATATGCAGATCTCCCGCCACAATTATTGATTTCCATTTTCTAATAAAGATGAATTCTATTTCAAATGGTGTGTGTATGCGTGAGGTGGGTGGTTACATGCACGTGAGTGCAGTTGCCTGAAGAGGCCAGAAGGGATAAGCCGGAGTCAGGCAGCACCTGATGGTGGGTGTTGGGAACTGAATTCAGGTCCTCTGCAGTAGGACTAAGTGTTCTTAACCACCAAGCCATCCCTCTCTAGACCCTTTATTCCCATTTCAATCCCCCAAATGACAGTATTTTTGTATTTCTTGGGGTCTTCCAGTAGGTATAATACTTCTAAAATGCATGGCATTGCTAAGGGAAAATTAGGGCTGTGCACTGTGCTGACAATCATTGGACGTTAACATCTCAGCCCTAAACACAAGAAGAAAAGGTATTTTGTTCTGTTAGCATATTTATTTTATTTATTTATTGTATACGTGCATTTTATTGAGACACTATCCCAAGCTGGCTTACAACTTGTTGTGGAGCTGGGGATGATCTTGAATTTCTACTTTTACCCCTTCTAACCTCCAAAGTTCTAGGATTAAAGATGTGTGCACCACCCAACCTTGTTTATGTGGTGCTGGGCATCAAACCTAGGCCTTCGTGCATGCTAGGTAAGCACTCTGCCAACTCACATGCACCCCCAGCCTCCACCTCTTATTTAAAGAAATTTTGAAATATTTGTTTAAGAACTTTGCAACACCACTGTATTGTTTTCCTCACATGAGGACTTTCTAGAAGTAACTGTTTATAACATTAAGCAGTTGAAGAACCTCATGAAAAAGCGGAATCCTATGTTCCACACGTGCACAGGCATCAAGCAGGCACAGGTCATTATGTGAACTGTCAGCCTTACACTTTCCAGAGTCATACACACCTGCTACTTTGGTTCCTATAGTTTTATAGTCAGAGACATGTTCTGGTCACAGGGGTTTCAGAAGTCACCCTGACCTCTAGCCCATTGGTGACTGAGAAAGCTGAGTTCTAGTGCTAAAGAAATGGCCAGTGGTTATGAACACTTGGTACTCTTGCCAACCCTGGAATTCTGCTTCTGTCTGTCTGGTTAGATGAATTGCAGCCACCTGTAATTCTGGCTTTGTGGGATTCAACCCCCTTCTTCTGCTCTCTGATGTCACCTGCTTGCATATGGACAGGCAGGCAGGCAGACAGACAGACAGACACATACACGCACACACAATTAAATTTTATTGGTATAATAACCATCCTGATCAAAAGCATCACTAAAAGGTAAGGGTTTGTTTTATCTTAGAATTTGTAGTCCATTACTGAAGGAAGCCAAGGCAGGAAGGAAACCAAGGGAGGACAGGACTTTGGAAGCAGGAGCTGAAGAACAGGCTATGGAGAGCTGCTGCTTATTGGCTTGCTCCTCATGACTTGTCCATTCTGCTTTCTTACAGAACCCAGGACACCTGCTCACATGTAGCACCACCCACAGTGGCTTGGGCCCTTTGACATTAATCATAAATCTAGAAAATGCCCTATAAACCTGCCCACAAGCAGTCTGATACTCTAGTTTGTATCACATTGGCAAGTAAATAAATAAGCAACTAGAACTTACACATAGATATGAATGGAAATCTTCATTAAAATGGTAGATATTGTGAGGGTAATCTGAGAACTGAGATGCAATGAGATTTTACTTGTAATAAGCTGTTTTTTTTTGACAAATGAAATCCATGATTTAATACCTGGATAGTCTATGTATGCAATTTTTGTTTAAGTGGTAGATAATTATTTAAATGCTTTTTATTTCTGATTCTGTTCATCAGGCTTTATACATTCAAACTTGATTTTTTTTTCAGTCAAATCAGTGTTAGTTCATTTAGTCTTTATAATTATTTTCAAGCTTTTTGTGTAAGTGGTGTGTATTTCTCCATTAGTGTTTAATGGTGTGTGTGCACCATGCGGCTAGTTGTCTCCTTTTACCTTTGCATGATTTCTTGGGAGAGATAACATCAGGCTCATTCAGCAATATTGTTTCCTGCTGAGCCCGCTCACCAGCTCTGCTTTAAAACAACGCAAACACAATTGTTGGGGGAGGGTGGGAGTGTGAGCACGTGCCTGTGTGTTCCTTTGCAGGCACACTCAGAGAACAACTGTGTGAATTATGTCCTTCCACCTGTATGTGGCTTTTAGGGGACAGAACTCAAGCTGTGAATCATCTTCTGGCTACCTGTACTTGACTAGCTGAGCCATCCCACTTGTTCTTTTTCTCTTCTTTTTTATTATTTATTATTTGGCAATGATGGTATATGGTGATCCTGTTGAACTTGTCCATATTGGGCTTCATGGTCTAAGTTGATGAGGATTACTTACCAGGTCTCATTACAGATGGTTGTCAGCCACCATGTGGTTGCTGGGAATTGAACTTGGGACTTTTCGAAGAGCAGGCAGTGCTCTTAACTGCTGAGCCACCTCTCCTACGTTAGTAGAAATGTACTTTCCATTTGCTTGCATCTTTTGATTTCCAACCTCTATCCTGGTCTGGTTCTATAGCATGGGTAAAATTGTCAGCATGAGTGAATACTAAAGCATGACCTCATTGGTTATATATATA